>NC_089490.1:8979171-9293861 GCF_036850765.1 Saccopteryx bilineata | reverse complement strand
GAAGTTCTGGCCAGAGCAATCAGACAAGACAAAGAAATAAAAGGCATCCATATCGGAAAAGAAGAAGTAAAGCTATCACTTTTTGCTGATGATATGATCCTATACATCAAAAACCCGAAGGACTCCACAAAAAGATTATTAGAAACAATAAACCAATACAGTAAGGTCGCAGGATACAAAATTAACATACAAAAGTCCATAGCCTTTCTATATGCCAACAATGAAATATTAGAAAACGAACTCAAAAAAATAATCCCCTTCACGATTGCAACAAAAAAAATAAAATACCTAGGAATAAACATAACAAAGAACGTAAAGGACCTATATAATGAAAATTACAAAGCATTGTTAAGGGAAATCGAAAAAGACACAATGAGATGGAAAAATATTCCTTGTTCTTGGATAGGAAGAATAAATATAATCAAAATGGCCATATTACCCAAAGCAATATACAAATTTAATGCAATTCCCATCAAAATCCCTATGAGATTTTTTAAAGAAATGGAACAAAAAATCATCAGATTTATATGGAACTATAAAAAACCCCGAATAGCCAAAACAATCCTAAGGAAAAAGAATGAAGCTGGGGGCATTACAATACCTGACTTTAAACTATATTATAGGGCCACGATAATCAAAACAGCATGTTATTGGCAAAAAAATAGACACTCAGACCAATGGAACAGAATAGAAAGCCCAGAAATAAAACCACATATATATGGTCAAATAATCTTTGATAAAGGGGCCAACAACACACAATGGAGAAAAGAAAGCCTCTTCAACAAATGGTGTTGGGAAAACTGGAAAGCCACATGCAAAAGAATGAAACTCGACTACAGCCTGTCCCCGTGTACTAAAATTAATTCAAAATGGATCAAAGACCTAAATATAAGACCTGAAACAATAAAGTACATAGAAGAAGACATAGGTACTAAACTCATGGACCTGGGTTTTAAAGAACATTTTATGAACTTGACTCCAATGGCAAGAGAAGTGAAGGCAAAGATAAATGAATGGGACTACATCAGAATTAAAAGTTTTTGCTCAGCAAGAGAAACTGATATCAAAATAAACAGACAGCCAACTATATGGGAACTGATATTTTCAAACGACAGCTCAGATAAGGGCCTAATATCCAAAATTTACAAAGAACTCATAAAACTCAACAACAAACAAACAAACAATCCAATAAAAAAATGGGAAGAGGACATGAACAGACACTTCTCCCAGGAAGAGATACAAATGGCCAACAGATATATGAAAAGATGCTCAGCTTCATTAGTTATTAGAGAAATGCAAATCAAAACTACAATGAGATACCACCTCACTCCTGTTAGATTAGCTATTATCAACAAGACGGGTAATAGCAAATGTTGGAGAGGCTGTGGAGAAAAAGGAACCCTCATTCACTGTTGGTGGGACTGTAAAGTAGTACAACCATTATGGAGGAAAGTATGGTGGTTCCTCAAAAAACTGCAAATAGAACTACCTTATGACCCAGCAATCCCTCTACTGAGTATATACCCCAAAACCTCAGAAACATTGATACGTGAAGACACATGTAGCCCCATGTTCATCGCAGCACTGTTCACAGTGGCCAAGACATGGAAACAACCAAAAAGCCCTTCAATAGAAGACTGGATAAAGAAGATGTGGCACATATACACTATGGAATACTACTCAGCCATAAGAAATGATGACATCAGATCATTTACAGCAAAATGGTGGGATCTTGATAACATTATAAGGAGTGAAATAAGTAAATCAGAAAAAAACAAGAACTACATGATTCCATACATTGGTGGAACATAAAAATGAGACTAAGAGACATGGACAAGAGTGTGGTGGTTACCAAGGGTGGGGGGGGGAGGGAGGACATGGGAGGGAGGGAGGGAGAGAGTTAGGGGGAGGGGGAGGGGCACAGAGAACTAGATAGAGGGTGACGGAGGACAATCTGACTTTGGGCGTGGGGTTTGCAACATAATTTGATGACAAAATAACCTAGACATGTTTTCTTTGAATATATGTACCCTGATTTATTAATGTCATCCCATTACCATTAATAAAAATTTATTAAAAAAAAAAAAAAGACTGTGAATCTGAGAAAAGTTACCATTTTCTTGCTGAAATTCATCTGAAAAAGAAAATACAAAACTTTAATAAATATAAGAATAACAAACACAAAGAATTAAGATCAGTTGATAATGTCCAATTTAAAGTAAATTGGTGAGATGAATAAAATGGGAGAAGGGTAAGCAGAAAACAAACTAAAACATAAAATTTGCAGAAGATTACTTTATTGTAGAAAGTTGAGAAAAATAAGCCACATTTATTTCTCAACTGACGCAATTAAAACTAAATGTTGAAGATGTCTCAGAGATCACTTAGATCTTTATCTCACACATAGTTGTTTATGATTGGCTTAAGGTACTTCACAGTGACTTAAAAGTTATAGTAAATTCTCTCATCCATTCAAACTGTTGATTTTTTTTTGTTTGTTTTTTAAAGAGAGACAGAAGTGGCGGACAGACAGGAAGGAAGAGAGATGACAATCATCAATTCTTTGTTGTAGCTTCTTAGCTGTTCATTGGTTGCTGTGTCATATGTGCTTTGACCGGGGAGCTCCAGCAGAGCCAGTGACCTTTTCTTCAAGCTAGTGACCTTGTGCTCAAGCGAGTGACAATGGGGTCATGTCCATGATCTCACACTCAGGTCAGCAGTCTGGCACTCAAACTGGTGTACCTGTGCTCAGTCTTGTAAACTTGGGGATTTGAACCTGGATCCTCTGCATCCAAATCTAACATTTTATCCATTGTGCCATCGTCTGGTGTGTCTCAAAACTGTTTGTGTTGTATCACTCACATGAAATCTGTTCTGCACTTTAAAGAGAAATCTTCATAAAATGCATGGGTAAAAGGAAAATTGAATACAACTAAGTGAAGTTGAATATATTAGCCTCAAGAATTTAATTAAAATTTTCATTAGAAATGGAGGATATTTAACTGAATGTCTATATTATTATTTTTGTTTGGAAACATCACAAGACAATAGTACTTGTGTTGTTCATTTAAAATATCAGATTGAGGGTTATGTTATTACTCTCTATACAATATAAAATCTTAACAAATATATTTGACAAAACTTTGATTTGCCAATTTGAGAAAAGTGTAATTGGAAATATATAAATGGGAACAATTTTGGGGGGTAGAATTTATTTTTAAAGCCAGAAAAAATTACAAAATATATTTGAATAAGTAGTACCTTTGGAATATATGTTCAAAGGCAATGGAAGTGTGACCATAAGTTCACACTTGACCAAAGAATGGTATCAGTTTTTACACAGACTTTGAACAAACAGTAGCTAGAAATACTAAACTCAGAAAGCTTGGCATCTTCTCTTATCTCATAAAACTTTTGAGAAGTATCAATTGCGTAATAATGGAACCTCAAACTTCAATATTACTGACTAGGTTCTATGTTTGCATGGATTCAGAGCACTGTTATAAATTAGTTACTCCAACATTTTAAAAAATCTGCAGCAAGGCTCTGTAGACAGAAGATGCCCATGTTTATAAAGAATTGGGACATGAGGTGAAAAAAGAAGGAAAGAGAAAAATTAAAAATGAGGGATACAGCAGTGAACATCACTCAACAGTGGAGAAACCCAACAACAAAACATGGGGTGAGACGTCTAGACTGTCAGGAAACATGAGCAGACAGACGACACAGAGATAAAAAGGCAGAGAATACTAAAGACACCCAGTACAGTGAAGGAAGATGATAGGAATGTGGGTGATGGGCACAGAATGCAGTCAACACTCCAAAGTAACAGAGATGTTTATCCTTAGATTATTCACTCTTATTAAATATTGTCAAATCATTACATTTAATTTTCTAAATGAAATGTCAAGAAATAAGATAAAGCATCCTGTGCAGGACACAGAGATTGTCAGGATATTTACCATTTCCCCCCTGAAGGTATTCTGTAAAATAAAACAGAAATATAATGTAAATATCAATGGAAAGAACATGAGGGCAATTCAAATTTGTTTAAAGATGAGAATGTTGAGTTAATCAATCAGGTGCTCTTAAACACACACACAGCCATCAATGACAACAAGAGTCAAATTTTTCTTAAAAGTTCTCCAGAAAATAAGAAGTGGAGGGTGGTATAAGAGTGATGAAATATCCTTATTCTCTAATATATTGTTTGATTCTGACTTTCTTTGTAGATAAGTGAGAGATTTGAATGGATATAGATGCGTATATATTTGTAAGTAATATATGCAGATATTCTCTTTATACACATATCTGAACAGATAACATTTATACTCTCATCAACTCCATGTACACTCACATGAACATATACATATTCATAGTCCATATGTACATATGTAAAATAAGCTTCAAAAATACTGCCTTGGCACTTGCCTGTTAGCTCAGTGATGCAGAAACATGGCGTGAGCAGGCTATGTTGAAGTTCAGGGTATGAATCCTGGCCAGGAGGTGAAGCACCCATCTGATTCTCCAACCTTCCTCCTTTCCTTCCTCTTTGTCGCTCTCTTCCCCTCCTTAAGCCAAGGTCCCATTGGGAACAAAGTGGCCCCCATGCTGAGGACTGCTCTATAGTCTCCAACTCAGGTGCTAGAATGGTTCTGATTGGAGCAGAGCAATGCCCCAGATGTTCAGAGCATTGCCTCCTGGTGGGCATGCCTGGTGCATCCTGTTCGGGTGCATACTGGAGTCTGTTTGCCTCCCACCACCCATACTAACTTTGGAAAGATACAAAGATACAAAAAAAAATAATACTGCCTTGACAGTTAATTTGAAATTAAAATTTAAAAAATTGCCCAACATTCCTGAATATATCAGATTCAACATGGTATCTTTATAAAAACACACAATCATACATGATTAAGTGTTTGTCTAACTTACATTATGATATTGCTGCCTCAGCATACAATTTGTGTGCACTGATGCCCACAGGGACCTTGAACTCACTAACCCCCCTTCAGTAAGAGTCTGCCTAGAAAATAGTCTGCAGAGTCACAAGCAAATGTGGTTTCTTGATGTGACTTCTTCAGTGTTACCAAATTCAAGATGTTTACTTGTTCCGGTGTTCTACTGAAGACCCACATGTGACTGTAGGAAGGAAGTTTTATGTATTTGAAGGAAGTAAAAGAGACTCGAGATCCACATCCAAAGCTGTGTCTTCTGGAGGAGGGTTAGTCATTGTGTGTGTTTTCTATTTGGATAATTACATGTTGATTTCTCCATTGTGAATGACTTCCTTTATGCAAATTAGAAGCACAATGAGATAGCCCCTCAACCCTGTTAAAATGAATGGCTTCTTCCAATAACACAAGGCAATGACAAGTGTTATAAAGATCTGGAGAAAAGGAACACTCTCATACTATATGGTTGGGAATGTAAACTGGTATATCCAGTATACAAACAGTATGGAGGTTCCTCACACAATTAAAAATGCAACTGTTTTATGACCTAGGGATCCTCCTCTGGGCTATTTCTGAAGAAACATGAGACACTGGTGTGAAGGATCATATGAAATCCTGTGTTCATTGCAGTGCTATTCATAATTACCTAGATTTGGAAGAAATGTAGGTGCCCAAGAGTAGATGAGTGAATAAGAAAGCTGTGATGCATTTACACAGGGAACTCTACTGGGCTGAAGAAAAGAAGGCACTCCTTCCTTTCATTATGATACAGACAGACTTGGATAATTATGTTCTGATAAGCCAGTCAGAAAAAGACAAGTGCCATATGATTTCACTTATGTGTGAAATCTAGTGAAGTAAATAAACTAACAAACAAACAGGAACAGTGTTATAAATATGGAGAACAGACTAACAGCTTCCAGATAGAATGGAGGGCGAGGGTTTGGAAACTCGAGAAAAGGGTGAAAGAATTAAGCCAGTAAAAAATCATTGATCCTGACAACAGTATGGGACTTACAAGAGGCATAGGTGCGGGGGAGGTAGGCAATATAAATGTGATAATAAATGGTGATGAAAAGAGACTTGATTGGGTTCATGAATACACAGAAAAATATACTGATAAGATTATAAGATTGTACCTGAAACGTATATTATTTTATTAAACAAAGTCATCTTAGTATGTTCAGTAAATGATTGCCGAGATGGAGGTAAGTGGAGGAATGTCTGGGTGCATAAGTGGAGAAGGATGAAGACATGACTTGGGTGAGTGAACACACAGTGTCATGCACAGAGATGTCTTGTGGAGCTGGAAACCTGAAACTGTTATGATTCTGTTAACTAGCGTCACCCTAATAAATATGATTAAGCTATATTTAAATATAGAGTGAAAATAGCGAGGTGATGGAAAATGCAGAAAAGGAAGAATAATTACATTCACGGGAGATAAAAAAAGCCCCAAATTCCAGGCAAAATCATGTAAACATACATACATGTAAACACTTGTGCAATGTGATTTAGGGGCGTGAAAGAGTGAGAAACCTTCTCACACTTTACTGATGAATAACTGCAATATTTACACAATGTTTGAAAGAAAAATGGATAAAGGACTTAATAGCTTTAAAGTATTCTCTCAAATCTTAAAAATCAACATAGCATCCTGGACTGAGTAATGTGCTCTCATTCAGAGAATCCATGATGGACTCAAGTAAAGGAACTATGCCAATTAATACATATTGATTGAAAACCATATACTTATTATGTTAACTCATTTCTCCTCACCAACTTTGTAAAGAAACTATGAGTGACATTTAAAAGACAGAGAAAGATAACATTTATGAAAACAGCAGAACATGATATGAAAAACACAGAAATGGGAAAGGGTGGAAGGATTAGGGAAATTGAAAGGAAGACATTTCATTGGGAGAAGTGCAGAAGCCAGAGAAGGAGGAAGGAGACTGTGCACTCGGGAGGAGGAAGAGCCTCACAGGTGATGGAACCCAGGAGAGGAGGAAGAAATGACGGACAAACATACGGTGTTGGATGATGATGTGAATATTGGTGATGGGCACACAACACAATCAATAGTCCAAAGCTGTAGAGTAGTTTACCTGGAGCATATTTACTCAATTAAATAATGTTAAACCATTACATTTAATTTTCTAAATAAAATTTCTAGAAATAAGAAAAAGAATGCTGTGCAAGGCAGACTGATTGTCAGGATATTTACCATAGTTTCTGTGAAGATATTCTGTAAAATAAAACAGAAAATAGAATGTAAAAATGAAGGGAAACAACATGAGGACAATTCAAATTTTTTTAAAGTTGAGAATGTAAAGTTAATCTATCAGATGCTGTTAAACACACACACACACAATCATCAGAGATAAGAGAAGTTTTTTTTAAAGTTCGCCAGAAAATAAGAAGTGGACGTACGTACAAGGTGATGAAATCTCTCTATTCTCTATTATGTTCTTTGACTTTGTCTGTCTGCATAGATGAGGGAGAGACATTTAAATAGATATAGATTTAGATGCATACATACTTGCGAATAACATGTGCAGATATTCCCTCTATACATACATCTGAAGAGATACGTTTTATACTCTCATAAAATACATGTACACTACACGAATATTTACAAACTTATAATCTATACATGCTAATGTAAATTAAGCTTCAATAATGTTTCGTTGGCCCAGGCCAGTTAGCTCAGTGGTAGAGCTTCAGCCGAGTGTGTGGAAAGCCCGGTTCAATTCCTGTCCAGGGATCACAGGAGAAGTGTCCACCTGCTTCTCCAGTCTTGCCCCTGTCATTTCTCTCTGTCTCTCTCTTTTTCTCTGTGGCCCTGGCTCCACTGGAGCAAATTTGGCCTGGACACTAAGGATGGCTTCATGGTCTTTACCTAAGTCACTAGAATAGCTGCGACTGCAGCGTAGCAATGGTCCAGATTGGTAGAACATTATTCCCTGTAGGGCATGCCGGATGCATCCTGGCCAGGCACATGTGGGAGTGTATCTGTTTGTCTCCCCTCTCTTCTCAATTTGAAAAACATAAAAATACAAAAAAGTAACTATACCGCCTTGACAATTAATTGGAAATTAAAATTTCAAAAATTGCCTGACATTCAGAAATCAAGCAGATTCAATGTGGTATCTTCATAAAACGACACGATCACACATGGTTAAGTGTTTATCTAAACCATTCATGATATTGCCTTCTCAACATACAATTTCTGTGCAAAGGGCCCCACAGGGACCTTGAACTCACATTCACCCCCTTCAACAAGAGTCTGCCTAGAAAACAGTCTGCAGAGTCACAAGCAGATGTGGGTTCCTGATGTGACTTCCTCATTGTTAAGAAATTCAAGATGTGCCTTGGTTCAGGTGTTCTACTGAAGACCCAGATGTAATTGTGGAAGGAAGTTTTATGTATTTGAAGCAAGTAAAAGAAACTTGAGATCCACATCCAAAGCTGTGTCTTCTGAAAGAGGGTTAGTCATTGTGTGTGTACTCTACTTGGATGATTACATGTTGATTTCTCCATTGCAATTGGCTACCTTTATGCAAATTAAAAGTACAATGAGATAGCCCCTCCCACATGTTAAAATGAATGGCTTCTTGCATAAGACAAGGCAAAGGCTGGTGTTAAAAAGGATCTGAGTAGAGGAACCCTTATACTCTGCTGGCAGGAGTGTAACCCAGTATAGCCTCTATAGTAGCAGTATGAAGGTTCCTCAAGAAAATTAGGAATTCTGCTACCGTGTAAATCAGCAGTCCTTCTGCGTATAGATCCAATAAATTTATAAGTATGTATTTGTAGATATATTTGTACCTTTGTGTTCATCACAGTATTTTATGCATGAGAACCAAGACATGAAAACAACCCCGATCCCTTTCAATGGGTGATTGGATAAAGACATGAAACATACGTTTATTAGAATAATAATTAGCCATAAGAAAGGGTCAAATATTGCCATTTCTAGCAACCTGCATGAATCTTAAGAGTATCACGGTAAGTGAAATAATATGGAAAAAAGATTAACACCATATGAATTCATTCACATGTAGAATATAAAACTGCAAGCTAAAATAAAGAAACAAGACAAACGCACAAACTCATATAGACAGATAACAAATTGGTGACTACTAACGGGGAAGTGAGTGGGGAGAGGATGAAGACAGTTAAAAGGGGTCACCTACATGGTGATGAAAGACTGGATTTTCTGAGGTTAACACACAATGCAATGTATATATGCTGTGTTATAGAATTTTTATGTGAATCATATGTAATGTTTTTAACCCATGTCACCCCTATATATGTAATTGAAAAGGAACTATATTGGGAAACATAGCTGTCAATGAGATAGAGCTAAACTCCTTCTGGGAGGAACAATATCAATCATTGTTCTTCATTGGGCCATCACCTTATTTAGAGAAAAGTGCAAATATATATTCACACATGGGACAAGAATTTACTAGTGACATTATGTTACACTCAAGATACAAACCATCCAAAACTGTTTCTGTTGCACCAGTCACATGACCTGCTCTGTACCTTAAAATATATATATTTATAAATTGCATATCCAAGAGTAGAATTGAATACAACTAAATAAAATTGAGTATATTAATGTGAAGAATATAATTGAAATTGTACTTAAAGGGAGGATATTCAACTTTGAAAAATTATATAAATTTTTCTTTTTGGAGTATAGCCGGACAATTGTTCTTGCATTCTTCATTTAAAATTTTCAGAATTGAGAGATATATTTAGCTTTCTTTAAAATTCAAAATCCAAAGATATTTGATAGGAACTGAAGTTTGCTAATTTGATTAGTGTGTCATTAAAATGCAGAAAGAGAACAAGTAGTAGGGTAGGAATTTGTTTTTAATGCCAGAAGAAGTTGAGATATATTTAGATATGTGAAGACACTTGGATGATATGTTCAAAGGCAGTGCAAGTGTGACCATCAAGTTCATACTAGACCAAGAAGATGATGTCATTTTTTACACAGCCTTTGTTGAACAATAGCCAGAGAAACTCAACTCAGCATCTTTGGAATCTTTCCTTATCTCATAATGTTTTGGGGAGGTGTCAGTTGCAAAATAATGGAACTTCAAACACCTGACATCGGTTAGGAGTTTGCATAGTTTCCCAGTAATATTTTTAATGTACTGTCACCAAACTTTTAATGAATCTGCCACAACTCTCTCCAGACAGAGGATGCCCATGTCTATAGGGAATGATGTCATGAAGTGGGAAAGGAAGGGATGGAAACGGGTGGAGGTGAGGGAGACAGCAGTGAACATCACTCAACAGCGGAGAATCCAAACACCAAAAACACGGGGTCAGATGACTGGATAGCCAGGAAACATGAGCCGACAGATGACATAGAGATAAAAAGATAAGGAATTCTAAAGATATCCAGTACCAGTCATTTGAAAGAAATCAAAAGTAAAGGCATAGCAGAAAATTTACCACATGTTTTCTGAAATTCTTTGTTAAAAGGTGGATAAATATATTTTACATGAAAAAACACACAAAAACAATTGAAATTATTGAAAAATATGTATTTAAATAGATTTTATCAAGAAGAAGATGAGCATACACTCACCCTCCCACACACACACACACACAGTTAGTAACTCAGAGCTCACTATGGGGCAGACAAGCTCTAACACAAATGAAAAGAGTGATGAGGTATGTGACTGGGGTGGGGACACACAGCCACACAGAGAGAGATAGAACTGTGCACATGAGACCTGCGTACATTTGTTAACCAAGGTCACCATAATAAACTCAAAAACAGATTTTAAAATATGTAAAACAGAAAAAAAAAAGTGTAGTTAAAAATGTGTGCAAAAATTGATAAAATTATTCTGGAGATTATAAAACAAAAATATACTTGATCCCATTTCACTTCGTGTAAAGTACTATGAAATATTTGTTATATATAAAATGGTCTGTGGAGGCTTCTATATTTAATGTATGCATTCAATTCTAATGGCAGTATCTACATTGTCCAAAGTTGATACAAACACTGCAGAAGAGTTCCTGAAGACGGCTCGTATAGGTAAATAAGGATTAGGTTCTTATGTGCGTCTGTCTATTCACAACGCTTTTCTTCACCAGTTAATTCACAACCATATTAAACCAGAGTTTCTGTTTCAACTCAGGCCTGAATGAAGCTGAGTGAATCAGACAAAGTGGAAGAACTGTCAGTGAGGGAGGTTCTGACTCAAATGACCTGAGCTGTCCTGGGAGAAAACTTACTCTCAGAAACTTTAAATGTCCCTAAACTTCCAGATACCTTAGTGATGAAATTCATTAGACAGAAAGACTCTGCCTGCTTGATTGCAACAACCAGACACACAGAGAAATGGGAGAAATCTGATTTTGAGGTTCAGAGTTGGAAGGTGAAAGCAGTGAGACAAATGTAGATGACCCCTGAGAGACAAGACAGGGAATAAGGACCAGGTGAGGGAAGAACCAGGGTAGGAGTTATCACTACTTACGTTTTTCTTGTTCATAGTTGGCTGAAAAGTAAAAGGAAGAAATAACTCATTACAAATAAAAACAAAATATCGGGAGGAAGGAGAACCGAAATGGGGCCCTTTCATAGTTCACTGTGGAGCACACGGGGACCCGTGTCTGTGAAAGCAGGAACCCTGAGGATCCAAAGGACACCTCACCCATCAGAGTCAGTGTTGTTCTCCCTCCCCTGTCCCTTGTGCACAGGAAACTAAGTCAGGAGATAAAACAATGAGTGAGTTAGGTCTGAAAATGTGGAATGTACATTAGTAAGTGTTCCTGTCACTACACTATCATTATTTCACTTGTGAGACAGGGACTGAACCAGCAGTGAGGAAGTGTTCTGTACAGGCACCCATCTCAATAAAAATTTTTTGTTGCACTCCTTATACGAAACCAGATGTGTACATAGAGGGATATATTCCTAAAGACCCTTCCCAAGGAAAGAGACATATAATGGTAAATATAAAATAAGTGGTATACATTTACCATTTATTTTGCTTTGGATGATTAAATTTTAATCTTTTTGAAACACTGAGGTCAATCATTTATTTAGCATCATTCACATAAAAAGTCCCAGTCAGAGATGCATTACTTCTCCACCTGCCTTAAGAAACTTTGTCCTGAAAATTGTTGTTTTAAGTGCAGTTTGTCATATATATCGGTCAACAATAATGCAAAATAATAAATACTTGTACAGTTCGATATTTTTATAGACCAAAAACAATTATGTAAAATATTTAGATACCTTGGAATACCTGGTTCATATAATCAAAGACAGTGGAAAGGTGATGGCCTCCTCACATGTGACCAATGAATGATGTATTTATCATGACACAGGCTTTGAAAAGACAGTGGGGAGGGACACTTATAGCTCAATGTTTGGACTTTGGACTCTTTTCTCTCAAGGGTTTAGAGAAAGATCAATTACATATTTATGGGTCCTCAAACTTGGAGTATTTGACAGATGTCTTGCATGAATGATTTCCAGAAATAATACATACATATATATATTAATAAATAAAGACCCCTATAGATACATATAACATATGCTTATATTAAAAGTCATGTGTCTGTTGGCAAAATATCCTTCAGCTCACCAATGTTATAATGAAACTGAGTCAATTCTCTGCGAAACAGAAGCAGCAAATGTTTGCAGGGAAATAATTGTGAAAAATGAGAGAAGAAGAAATGGGAAAGGAGGGAAGATAGGAAATGGAAATGGACAGAGCCCCACACAGGAGAACTGCAGTCCTAAAATCAGGTGAGGACAGTGAACATCAATGTGGAGGCCAGGGCCTTGCACACTCATGGTTAAAAGGAAGGACGTGTCCAAAAGAGAAATGAGCCACAGGTTTACAGTGGATCAAGAGTAAAGGATATCAGTAATTTTACCTAATTTTCTCTTTAAATTCTCTGGAAAAAAAAAGAGATCAAAATTAATATCATGAGCTACAAACCACAAAAAATATTCAACTCCCTCAGAAATTCCCATTTATAATGAACCTTAACATATTTCACATGAACACACACACACTTCTCCCATGAATCCTCCCTTCCACACACACAAAGGCTCAGAGCTAACTATTGTCCAGAGGTATTCTTCAGTAAATAAAAATAAGTTAAATGGAGCTAATTTAGTAAAAGAGTATAAATGTTAAAATATACGTTTTGGTGGTTATTTACAAAAATGTTCTTTGTAATAAAGATTATATTGATTTTACAGTTAGAGGAGGTGGTGGAGTGAAGTAATTTGACTCATAGTTGGTTCATTTCAGCTGTACATTGCTTGTTCTATGTGCCTCGATCAGGCAAAACCAGGATTTTGAACTGATAACCTCAGCATTTCAGGTCAACACTCAACTCATGGTGCCACCACAAGACAGACTAGAAATATTCTTGATGTATTTGAGATAATTATGTTTCTGTTATTCTGTTTGTTAGCTTTAGTATGGTCATTGGTTACATTAAACACATCAGTGAGTCTCACTGCTGCAGCAGCGACATCATGCAGAGTGTCCGCCACACTGTGGAAGGAGCACTGACACACAGCTCTTCCCAGTGACACAGGGTCAGGGGTCTGTGTTCTCCATGTTTTTGTCCACGGATACATTTTAACTGTACTTTGTTTAAGTGTCTCTTTTAAATCATCCTGAATAAGGCTTATTTAATTCTCATGAGTGCAGAAAGTAGGCAAGAGACTGGACTGGGACTCTCTGACTGATACTCCATTTCTCACCGGTCCTTATTATGCCATTCTCTTCAGTGAGAAAGGAAGTTTCTAAGCACACATGTTTCAGAGCTTTTCTATACACTATAAGGAAGAGCAAGTAAAGCCCTACATCTGCCAATGGTTTTTTTCTGCAGCAATTCATGTCTGTTCCATAAATAAAGAATATATCTTGATAACTTATTCCACTGAAATCATTACTATAATTTTAAAAACACCAAATGACATGTAAAGACATAAAAGTTTAAATAAATTTTGGAGTGGGGTACCAGAGAGTGGCATATAAATAAATGTCTTAGAATTGAGATACCCTGCCTGTTAGAGATACGAGATTGATTTCAGTGAAGAAAATATGTATAAAGATCCCAAAGTAAGAGCCAGTTAGTGATGTAGTCATTCCATTAATGCAAATAAAAGAAGAGTGATCACTATGGTTGGAAAGAGAACATTTCCAGATACTATCATGTATAAATATTTACATAGTTTGTATCACTTGAGAACATGATTCAGGGAAGTAGAATATAAAGCCTCAAGATTATACTTGACTACAGCATGCTCAGTATGCCTAGAAGTTCAATAGAAAGAAGATCTCCAATCGGAAACTTTGAGATATAATCTCTTCACTTAAAATATATTGTTATTGTGTGCAAAGCAAGGTCAATCCATATCTAGAGAAAATGCTGGAGAACTCAAGTAAAGGAATATTTCTAGAAGATCTTGAACAAAAACAAGCACATTCTTCTGAACCTAACCCTCTTCATCTCACCAACATTTAAGTGAAATTATAATAATCATCTGGAAGATAGAAGAAGCTTAAGACAATATATCAATAAAGGAAAGAGAAGCAAAGGGTGGAGGTGGAGGACAAGAGGGGAGGTGAATGTGGGAGGATTCTACAAAACAGAAACAAAAAGATGAAGTAGCAAAATTTACAATTCATGAACAAAATAGGGGAGGGTAACTATTTAGAGAATTGAGGAAGGTCACGAGAAAAATCTTTTGTATGAAATATATCAGTAAAAGAGTGTCAATCTGAGAAAAGTTACCATTTTCTTGCTGAAATGTATCTGAAAAAGAAAATACAAAACTCTAATAAATATAAGAATAACAAACACAAAGAATTAAGATGAGTTGATAATGTCCAATTTAAAGTAAATTGGTGAGATGAATAAAATTGGAGAAGGGTAAGCAGAAAACAAACTAAAACATAAAATTTGCAGAAGTTTATTTTATTTTTAGAAAATTGAGAAAAATAAGCCACATTTCTCAAGTGAGTCAATTAAAACTAAATGTTGAAGATGTCTCAGAGATCACTTAGATCTTTGTCTCACACATATTTGTTTATGATTGGCTTAAGGTACATACATCACAGTGACTTAAAAGTTATAGTAAATTCACTCATTCATTCAAACTGTTGATTTTTTTGTTTGTTTTTTTGTAAAAGAGACACAGAAGTTGCGGACAGATAGGAAGGAAGAGAGATGACAATCATCAATTCTTTGTTGTAGCTTCTTAGCTGTTCATTGGTTCCTATGTCATATGTGCTTTGACCGGGGAGCTCCAGCAGAGCCAGTGACCTTTTCTTCAAGCTAGTGACCTTGTGCTCAAGCGAGTGACCATGGGGTCATGTCCATGATCTCACACTCAGGTCAGCAATCTGGCACTCAAACTGGTGAGCCTGTGCTCAGTCTTATAAACTTGGGGATTTGAACCTGGATCCTCTGCATCGAAAGCTAACATTTTAGCCATTGTGCTAACATCTGGTGTGTCTCAAAACTGTTTTTGTTGCATCAGTCACATGAAATCTGTTCTGCACTTTAAAGAGAAATGTTCCTAAAATGCATGGGTAAAAGGAAAATTGAATACAACTAAGTGAAGTTGAATATATTAGCCTCAAGAATTTAATTAAAATTTTCATTAGAAATGGAGGATATTTAACTGAATGTCTATATTATTATTTTTGTTTGGAAATATCACAAGACAATAGTACTTGTGTTGTTCATTTAAAATATCAGATTGAGGGTTATGTTATTACTGTCTATACAATATAAAATCTTAACAAATATATTTGATAAAACTTAGATTTGCCAATTTGAGAAGGGTGTAATTGGAAATATATAAATGGGAACAATTTTGGGGGATAGAATTTATTTTTAAAGCCAGAAAAATTTACAAAATATATTTGGACAGGTAGTACCTTTGGAATATATGTTCAAAGGCAATGGAAGTTTGACCATAAGTTCACATGTGAACAAATGAATGGTATCAGTTTTTACACAGACTTTGAACAAACAGTAGCTAGAAATACTAAACTCAGCAAGCTTGGCATCTTCTCTTATCTCATAAAATTTTTGAGAAGTATCAATTGCGTAATAATAGAACCTCAAACTTCAATATTACTGACTAGGTTCTATGTTTGCATGGATTCAAAGCACTGTTATAAATTAGTTACACCAACATTGTAATAAATCTGCAGCAAGTCTCTGAAGACAGAAGATGCCCATGTTTATAAGGAATTGGGATATGAGTTGGAAAAAAAGGAAAGGTAAAAAATGAAAATGAGGGAGACAGCAGTGAACATCACTCAACAGTGGAGAAACCCAACAACAAAACATGGGGTGAGACGTCTAGACTGTCAGGAAACATGAGCAGACAGACGACACAGAGATAAAAAGGCAGAGAATACTAAAGACACCCAGTACAGTGAAGGAGGATGATAGGAATGTGGGTGATGGGCACAGAATGCAGTCAACACTCCAAAGCAATAGAGATGTTTATCCTTAGACTATGCACTCTTATTAAATATTGTCAAATCATTACATTTAATTTTCTAAATGAAATGTTAAGAAATAAGTATAAGCATTCTGTGCAGGACACACAGATTGTCAGGATATTTACCACTTTTCCCACGAAGGTATTCTGTAAGATAAAACAGAAAATATAATGTAAATATCAATGCAAAGAACATGAGGGCAATTCAAATTTGTTTAAAGATGAGAATGTTGAGTTAATCAATCAGGTGCTCTTAAACACACACACACAGCCATCAATGACAAGAGGAGTCAAATTTTTCTTAAAAGTTCTCCAGAAAATAAGAATTGGAGGGAGGTATAAGAGTGATGAAATGTCCTTATTCTCTAATATATTGTTTGATTCTGACTTTCTTTGTAGATAAGTGAGAGATTTGAATGGATATAGATGCATATATATCTGTAAATAATATATGCAGATATTCTCCTTATAAATGTATCTGAACAGATATCATTTATACACTCATCAACTACATGTACACTCACATTAACATATACATACTTTCAATCCATATGGACATATGTAAAATAAGCCTCAAACTTCCTTGGCCCTACCCCGTTAGCTCAGTGATAGAGCGTGAGCAGGCCATGTTGAAGTTTAATTCCCGGGCAGTAGGAAAAGTGTCCATCTGCTTCTCCACCCTTCCTTCTCTCATTTCTCTCTGTCTCTCTCTTCCCCTCCCACAGCCAAGGTTACATTGGAGTAAACTTAGTCCCAGTGCTGAGGATGGCTCCATGGCTTCTGTCTCAGGCACTAGAATGGCTCTGGTTGCAGCAGAGGCAAGCCCCGGATGCTCAGAGCATCGCCCCCTGGTGGGCATGCTGTGTGCATCCTTGTCTGGCACATAGGGAAGTCTGTTTGCCTCCCACCACACATTTCAACTTCAGAAAAATTCAAAGATACAAAAAAATAATACTGCCTTGACAGTTAATTTGAAATTAAAATTTTAAAAATTGCCCAACATTCATGAATATATCAGATTCAACATGGTATCTTTATAAAAACACACAATCATTTATGGTTTAGTGTTTGTCTAAATTACTTCATGATATTGTCGCCTTAGTATACAATTTGTGTGCAAAGTGGCCCACATGACCTTGAACTCACATTCACCCCCTTCAGCAAGAGTCTGCCTAGAAAACAGTCTGCAGAGTCACAAGCAAATGTGGGTTCCTGATGTGACTTCCTCAGTGCCACCCAATTCAAGATGTTCCCTGGTTCATATTTTCCATTGAAGACCCAGATTTGACTGTGGGAAGGAAGTTTTATATATTTTAAGCAAGTTAAAGAGACTCGAGATCCACATCCAAAGCTGTGTCTTCTGAAGGAGGGTTAGTCATTGTGTATGTACACTATTTGGATAATTACATCTTGATTTCTCCATTGCAAATGACTTCCTTTATGCAAATTAGAAGCACAATGAGATAGCCCCTCACACCTGTTATAATGAATGGCTTCTTCCAATAAGAGAAGGCAATGACTAGTGTTATAAAGATCTGGAGTGGAGGAACCCTCATACTATGTGGGTGGGAATGTAAACTGGTATAGCCAGTATACAAACAGTATGGAGGTTCCTCAAACAATTAAAAATGCAACTGTCTTATGACCCAGGAATCCTCCTCTGGAACTATATCTGAGGAAACCTGAGACACTGGTGTGAAGGAACATATGAACTCCTATGTTCACTGCAATGCTATTCATTAAATAACCTAGATTTGGAAGAAGTGTAGGTGCCCATCAGTAGATGAGTGAGTAAGAAAACTGTGATGCATTTACACAGGGAATTCTACTTGGCTGAAGAAAAGAAGACACTCCTTTCTTTTCATGACCATATGGACAGACTTGGATAATTATATTCTGATAAGCCAGTCAGAAAAATACAAGTGCCATATGATTTCACTTATGTGTAGCATCTAGTGAAATAAATAAACTAACAAACAAATAGGAACCGAGATATAGATGTGGAGAACAGACTAATATCTTCCAGAGAGGATGGGGGACAAAGATTTGGGAACTTGGTGAAAAAGCTGTAGGGTAAAAAAAAAACATAGATACTGACAATAGTATGGGACTTACAAGAGACAACGGGAGGGAGAGTTAGACAATGAAAAAGGGGGAAGAAATGGTGATGAAAAATGATTTGATTGGGGTCATGAATACACAGAAAAATATACTGATGTGAAATATAAGATTTTACTCCTAAAAATTATATCATTTTATTTTTCACTGGCACCCCAATAAATGCAATAAATGATTGCCAGAATGGAGATAAGAGGAGGAAGGTCTGGGTGGATATGTGGAGAAGGATGAAGACTTCACTTGGGGAGTGAACACACAGTGTGATGTACAGAGATGTCTTGTGTGGCTGGGAACCTGAAACTTGTTATGTTAACAAGTGTTACCCTAATAAATGCAATTAATATATTTTTAAAATATAGATTAAAAATATCTGGGTGATTTAAAATGCAAAAAAAGAAGAATAATTACATTGACTGGAAATAAAAAGAATGGCCCAAATTCTAGGCAAAATCATGTAAACATACATACACGTAAACAGTTGTGCAATGTGATTAAGGGGAGTGGACGAGTGAGTCACCATCTCACACTTCACTGAGGAATAAGAGCAACATTTACACAAAGTTTGAAAGGAAAGTGCGTAAAGGACTTAATAACTTTGTGGTATTCTCTCAAGCCTTAAAACTCAAGGTAGTATCCTGAACTTAGTGTTGAGCACCCCATTGGAGAATCCATGATGGAACCAAGTAATGGAAGTCTGCCAATAAATATATATTGAATGAAAAGCATATACTTGTTATTTCAACTCCTTTCTCCTTGCCAACTTTATAAGGAAACTATGGGTGACATTTAAAAGACAAAGAAAAATAATGTTTATGAAATTAGAAGAACATGAATGAAAAACAGAAAAATGAAAAAGGGTGTAAGGTTTAAAGAATAGAAAGGAATACACTTCATTGGGAGAAGTGTGGAAGCCAGAAAAGGAGGAAGGAGAATAGAGTGTACATTCGGGAGGAGGAAGAGCTTCACAAATAACCACACCCAGGTGAGAAGGAAGAAAAGAGGGACAAATATCAAATATATGGGGACGAAGATGACATGAGTGTGGGTGATGGGCACACAACGCAATCCATAGTCCAAAGCTGTGGAGATGTTTACCTGGGTCCTATGTACTCTTATTAAATAATGTCAGACTATGAAATTTAATTTTCTAAATAAAATTTCAAGAAATAAGAAAGGCATTCTGTGCAGGACTAACAGATTGTCAAGATTTTTACCATAGTTTCTGTGAAGATATTTTGTAAAATAAAACAAAAAATATATAATGTAAATATCAAGGGATACTCCATGAAGAAAATTTAAATGTTTAAAGATCAAAATGTATAGCTAGTCAATCAGAGTCTATTAAACACACACACACACACACACTTCAGTGACAAGAAGTAAAATTTTTCTTAAAAAATTTTCCAGAACATAAGAAGTGGACGGAGATATAAGAGTGATGAAATGTACTTATTCTCTAATACGTTCTTTCACTTTGCTTTTGTGCATACATAATATAAAATAAATAGATATATAGATGCATATATATTTGCAAATAACTTATGCAGATAATCCCTTTATACATACATATGAAAAGATATCTTTTATACTCTCATAAATTACATGTACACTCACATGAACATATACAAATTTATAACCTCTATATGCAAGTGTAAATTAAGCTTCAATAATACTTCCCTGGCAGATTCCGGTTTGCTCAGGGGTATAGCTTCAACCAGGCATGTGGAAGTACCCAGTTCTATACCCGGCCAGGGCACAGTGGAGAAGCATCCATCTGCTTCTCCACCCCATATCCCCTCCTTTCTCTTTGTCTCTCTTTTTTCTCCCGCAGCCAAAGCTTCAAAGGAGCAAAGTTGGGCTGAGCGCTGAGGATGGCTCTACGGCCTCCATCTCAGGTGCTAGAATGGCTGTAATTTCAGTGGAGCAAAGGCCCAGATGGGCAGAACACGAGAAAAACCTTTTCTATGAAATACATCATTAAAAGAGTATCAGTCTGAGAAAGTTACCATTTTCTTGCTGAAGTTCATCTGAAAAAGAAAATAGAAAACATTTTTCAATATAAAAATAATAAACACAAAAAATTAAGATCAGTTTAAAATGGCCTATTTAAAATAAATTGGTGAGATGAATATAATGACAGAAGAGTAGGCAGAAAACAAAACAACATAAAAATTAGCCCCCTATATTTTTCAGAAAGTTGGAAAAATATTCAACATTTCTTAAGTGAGTCAATAAAAAGTAAATGTTGAAGAAGTCTCAGAGATCACCTAGATCTTTATCTCATATGTATTTATTTGTGATTGGCTTAAGGTACATCACAGTGGCATGGAAGTTACAGTAAATTTACTCATCTGTTCAGACTGTGGATTTTTTATTTGTTTGGTTTTGTTTTTAGAAAGAGAGATGGAGAGTGTGATGGACAGACTCGAAGGAAGGAAATAAGAACCATCAATTCTTTGCAGCAGCACCTTAGTTGTTCATTGATTGCTGTCTAATATGTGCCTTGACCGGGGGCTCCAGCTAAACCAGTGACCGTTTGCTCAAGACAGGGACCTTTGGTTTCAAGCCACTGACCTAGGGTCAAGCCAGTGACCATGGGGGTCATGTCTATGATCCCTCACTCAAGCCAGCAATCAAGAATGCAAACTGCTGAGTCTGTGCTCAAGCTTACAACCCTGGGGATTTGAACCTGAGTCCTCTGCATTGAAGGACAACATTATATCCACTGCTCCACCTCTTGGTCAGAGTTAAAAATCTTTTTGTTGCATCAGTCACATGAAACCTGCTCTACACTTTAAAAAAGATATTTTTAGATATGTACCTAACATACATCTCTAAAAATAAAATTGAATACAACTAAGTACAGTTGAATATAGTATCCTTAAGAATGTAATTGAAATTTTCATTAGAAAGGGAGGATATTTAACTGAATGTCTATATTAACTTTTGTTTGGAAACATCGTAAAACAATAGTACTCATGTTCTTCATTTAAAAACTTCAAAGTTGAGTGATATGTTTGTACTCTCTTTACGATGTGAAAACGAAAAATATTTAAAACGAACTGAAATTTGTCAATTTGAGTACTGTTTCATTGTAAATATATAAAAGGAAACTATTAATAGGGTTGGAATATGTATTTAAAGCCAAGAAAAATTACAAAAATATATTTGGATAATTAGTACTTTTGGATTGTATGTTCAAAGGCACTGCAAGTGTGACCTTCAGTTCACACTTCAACAAATGAATGGTATCAGTTTATAAACAGACATTGAAGAAAGAACAGTAGCTAGAGATACTAAACTCAGCAAGTTTGGCATCTTCTCTTATCTCATACTATTTTGGGGAAGTATCAATTGCATAATAATAGAACCTCAAAATTCAAAATTACTGACTAGGATCTATGTTTGCATATAGTCAAAACACTGTTATAAATTAGTTACACCAACATCTTAATGAATCTGCAGCAGGTCTCCGAAGACAGAGGATGCTCACATTTATACGAAACAGAAGCATGAAATAAAAAACAAAGGAATGGAAAGGGTCGAGATGGGGGAGGCAACAGTGAACATCACTCAACCGTGGAGAAGTCCAAATCCAAATACATGGTGTCAGATGACAGGACAGCCAGGAAGTACTGAGCAGACAGATGACACAGAGATAAAAAGGCAGAGAATACTAAAGACACCAAGTATGGTGACAGAAGATGATGTGAATGTGGGTGATGGGCACACAACACTATCAACAGTCTGAAAATATAGAGATGTTTACCTGGGCCTATGTACTCATTATGAAATAATGCCACACCATAAAAGTTAGTTTTCTATATAAAATTTCAAGATATAAGAATGGCATCCTGTGCAAGACTGACAGATTGTCAAGATATTTACCATATTTTCCTCGAATATATTCTACAAAATAGAACAAAAAAATATAATGTAAATATCAAGGGATACACCGTGAAGAGAGTTCAAATTTGTTTAAAGACGAGAATGTAAAGTTAATCAATCAGACTCTGTTAAACACACACACACACTCATGCACATACACACACAGCAGTGACAAGAGAAGTAAAATTTTTCTTAAAAATTTTCCAGAAAATAAGAACTGGAGGGAGTTAAACGGTTATGAAATGTACTTATTTTCTAATATGTTCTTTGACTTTGCTTTTTTCATACATAATGTGATATAGATAGATATATAGATGCATATCTATTTGTAAATATCATGTGTGGATATTCCTTCCACATATACATATAGATACATATCTTTTATACACTCATAAATTACATGTATACTAACAAGACCATATACAAATTCATAACCTCTATATGCACATGTGAATTAAGTTTCAATAATACTTCCCTGGCCTGGTCCAGTTTGCTCAGCAGTACAGCTTCAACCGGGCATGTGGAAGTCTCCAGTTGAATACCTGGCCAAGGCACACTGGAGAAGCGCCCATCTGCTTCTCCATCCCTCCCCCTCTCCTTTCTTTCTGTCTCTCTCTTCCCCTCCTGCAGCCAAGGCTCCATTGGAGCAAAGTTGTCCCGGGTGCTGAGGATGGCTCCATGGCCTCCACCTCAGGCACTAGATTGGTTCTAACTGCAGCGTAGCAAAGGCTCAGATGAGCAGAACAGAGAGTGTCAGTCTGAGAAAGTTACCATTTTCTTGCTGAAGTTCATCTGAAAAAGAAAATAGAAAATTTTTTAAATATAAGAATAACAAACACAAAAAATTAAGATCAGTTTAAAATGGCCTATTTAAAATAAATGGGTGAGATAAGTATAATGGGAGAAGAGTATGCATAAAATAAAGCAAAACAAAAATTTGCAGATCACCATATTTTCAGAAAGTTGGAAAAATATGCGACATTTCTCACATGAGTCAATAAAAGTAAATGTTGAAGAAGTGTCAGAGATCACCTAGATCTTTATCTCATGTGTATTTCTTTATGATTAAGGTACATCACAGTGGCATGGAAATTACAGTAAATTCACTCATCCATTCAAACTGTGGTTTTTTTATTTGTATTCTTTTGTTTTTTTAGAAAGAGAGACAGAGAGGGTGATGGACAGACTGGGAAGGAGAGATATGAGAAACATCAATTCTTCGTAGCAGCACCTTAGTTGTTCATTGATTGCTGTCTCATCTGTGCCTTGACCTGGGGTTCCTGATAAGCCAGTGACAGGTTGCTCAAACCAGCAGTCTTGGGCTCAAGACAGAGACCTCTGGTTTCAAGCCATTGACCTTTGGTCTAAAGCCAGTAACCATGGAGTTATGTCTATGATCCCTCACTATAGCCAGCAACCATCACACAAACTGCTGAGTCTGTGCTCAAGCTTGCAACCCTGGGGATTTGAACCTAGGTCCTCTGCATCAAAGGCCAACATTATATCCACTGCTCCACCTCCTGGTCAGAGTCAAAACTCTTTTTGTTTCATCAGATACCTAGTCTGTACTTTAAAAAAGATATCTACTTAAAATGCATCTCTAAAAATAAAATTGAATACAACTAAGTGAAGTTGAATATAGTATCCTTAAGAATGTAATTGAAATTTTCATTAGAAAGGGAGAATATTTAACTTAATGCCTATATTAAGTTTTGTTTAGAAATATCGTAAAACAATAGTACTTGTGTTCTTCATTTAAAAACTTCAGAACTGAGTGATATATTTGTATCTTCTTTAGATGTGAAATCCTTTCAAAAATATTTGAAAGGAACTAAAATTTGCCAATTTGAGTACTGTGTCATTGTAAATATATAAAAGGGAACTATTAATAGGATTGAAATATATATCTAAAGCCAGAAAAAATTACAAAATATATTTGGATAGGTAGCAGTTTTGGATTATATGTTCAAAGGTATATAAGTGTGACCATCAGTCCACACTTCAACAAATGAATGGTATCAGTTTATACACAGACATTGAAGAAAGAACAGTAGCTAGAGATACTAAACTCAGCAAATTTGGCATCTTCCCTTATCTCATACTATTTTGAGGAAGTATCAATTGCATAATAATAGAACCTCAAACTTCAAAATTACTGACTAGGTTCTATGTTTGCATGTGGTCAAAATGCTGTTACAAATTAGTTACACCAACGTCTTAATGAATCTGCAGCAAGTCTCTGGATACAGAAGATTCCCATGTGTATATGAAATGAAAGCATGAGATGAAAATAAAAGGAATGGGAAAAGGTGGTGATGAGGGAGTAAGCAGTTTACAGCACTCAACAGCGGATATGTCCAACATCAAAAACATGGGGTCAGACGACTAGACAGACAGGAAGTAGCGAGCAGATAGATGACACAGAGATAAAAAGGCAAAGAATACTAAAACATCAAGTACGGTGACAGAAGATGATATGAATGTGAGTGATGGGCACACAATGTACTCAATAGCTCAAAGCTATAGAGATGTTTACCTAGAGTCTATGTACTCTTTATTAAATAATGTCACACCATGAAATTTAATTTTCTAAAGAAAATTTAAACACATAGTAAATCATCCTGTGCAGGACTGACAGGTTGTCAGGATATTTACCATTTTACCTGTGAAGATATTTTGTAAAATAAAACAGAAAAAATAATGTAAATATCAAGGGAAACACCATGAGGATAAATTTAAATTTGTTTAAAGATGAGAATGTAAAATTAGTTAATCAGATGCTGTTACACACACACACACACACACACACACACACACACTCACCAATGGAAAAAGAAGTCAAATATTTCTTAAAATATTCTCCAGAAAATAAGAAGTGGGGAGAGGTATAAGAGTGATGAAATGTACTTATTCTCTAGTATGTCTTTGACTTTGTTTTCTTTGTACATAATGTCATATAAATAGATATATAGGTACATATATATTTGCAAATAACATATGCACATATTCTCTCTATATCAGGGGTCCCCAAACTACGGTCCCACATGTGGCCCGCAATGGAAACTTCTTTTCCAATTGGTGAGTCTGTGTGTGTGTGTGTGTGTGTGTAACAGCATCTGATTAACTAATTTATCCGGCCCTCGCTGCACTTCCGGAATGGACCTCTTTCTTTTTTTTTTTTTTTTTTTTTTCATTTTTCTGAAGCTGGAAACAGGGAGAGACAGTCAGACAGACTCCCGCATGCGCCTGACTGGGATCCACCCAGCACGCCCACCAGGGGTGACGCTCTGTCCACCAGGGGACGATGCTCTGCCCACCAGGGGGCGATGCTCTGCCCATCCTGGGTGTCGCCATGTTACGACCAGAGCCACTCTAGCACCTGAGGCAGAGGCCACAGAGCCATCCCCAGAGCCTGGGCCATCTTTTGCTCCAATGGAGCCTTGGCTGCAGGAGAGGAAGAGAGAGACAGAGAGGAAAGTGCGGCAGAGGGGTGGAGAAGCAAATGGGCGCTTCTCCTGTGTGCCCTGGCCGGGAATCGAACCCGGGTCCTCCACACGCTAGGCCGACGCTCTACCGCTGAGGCAACTGGCCAGGGCCCGGAATGGACCTCTTTCATTGGTGGAAAGTGAGAGTACTGTATGTGGCGGTACCGCAAAATATGGCATCGCTCACGTACAGTACTACTTCCAGTGACGCGAGAGGCACGCGTCATGACTCTGGAAGCACATCACATCACTTGTTACAGCTAGCAGTGACAAATATGGAACTGGACATTGACCATCTCATTAGCCAAAAGAAGGCCCATAGTTCCCATAGAAATACTGGTCAGTTTGTTGATTTAAATTTACTTGTTCTTTATTTTAAATATTGTATTTGTTCCCATTTTGTTTTTTTACTTTAAAATAAGATATGTGCAGTGTGCATACGGATTTGTTCATAGTTTTTTTTATAGTCCGGCCCTCCAATGGTCTGAGGGACAGTGAACTGGCCCCCTGTGTAAAAATTTTGGGGACCCCTGCTCTATATAGACATCTGAACAAATATCCTTTATATTCCCATCAATTACATGTACACTCACATGAACATATACAAACATATAATCTATATATACATATGTAAAATAAGGTTCAATAATACTGTCCTGGCCCGGGCCAGTTTGGTAGGGCACATGTGAGAGGTATCTGTATGTCTCCCACCCTTCTCAATTTGGAAAGATATAAAAATAGAAAAAAATAATAATACCGCCTTTACAGTTAATTTAAAATTAAAATTGCAAAAATTGCCCAATAGTCCTGAATATATCAGATTCAACATGGTATCTCTATAAAAAGACACAATCATACATGGTTAAGTGTTTATCTAAATCACTTCATGATATTGCCGCCTCAGCATACAATTTGTGGGCAAAGAGGCCCACAGGGACCTTGAACTCACATTCACGCCCTTCAAAAAGAGTCTGCCTAGAAACCAGTCTGCAGAGTCACAAGCAAATGTGGGTTCCTGATGTGACTTCCTCAGAGTTACAAAATTCAAGATGTTTGCTGGTTCAAGTGTTCTATTGAAGACTCAGATGTGATTGTGGGAAGGAATTTTTATGTATTTGAAGCAAGTAAAAGAGATATGAGGTCTCCATCCAAAACTGAGTCTTCTGAAGGAGGGTTAGTCATTGCATACATACACTACAGTGGTACCTTGAGATACGAACAGACCAACATATGAATTTTTCTTTTTAAGATAGGAGCTGCGCCCTGGCCGGTTGGCTCAGTGGTAGAGCGTTGGCCTAGCGTGCGGAGGACCCGGGTTCGATTCCCAGCCAGGGCACACAGGAGAAGCGCCCATTTGCTTCTCCACCCCTCCGCCGCGCTTTCGTCTCTGTCTCTCTCTTCCCCTCCTGCAGCCAAGGCTCCATTGGAGCAAAGATGGCCTGGGCGCTGGGGATGGCTCTGTGGCCTCTGCCTCAGGTGCTAGAGTGGCTCTGGTCGCAACATGGTGACGTCCAGGATGGGCAGAGCATCGCCCCTTGGTGGGCAGAGCATCGCCCCTGGTGGGCGTGCCGGGTGGATCCCAGTCGGGCGCATGCGGGAGTCTGTCTGACTGTCTCCCCCAGTTTCCAGCTTCAGAAAAATGGAAAAAAGAAAAAGAAAAAGAAAAAACAAGGAGCTGGTTCTTTGAAAAGATCAACGAAATTGACAAATTCTTGGCAAGACTTTCCAAGGATAAAAGAGAAAGAATTCATATAAACAAAATCCAAAACAAGAGGAGAAATCACCACGGACATCGTAGATATACAAAGAATTATTGTAGAGTATTATGAAAAACTTTATGTCACTAAATTCAAGAATCTAGAAGAAATGGATAAATTCCTAGAACAATACAACTTGTCTAGACTGAGTCAAGAAGAAGCAGAAAGCCTAAACAGACAAATTAGTAGAGAAGAAATAGAAAAAACTATTAAAAACCTCCGCAAAAATAAAAGTCCAGGCCCAGACGGTTATACTAGAGAATTTTATCAAACATTCAAAGAAGACTTGGTTCCTATTCTACTGAAAGTCTTGCAAAAAATTGAAGAGGAAGCAACACTTCCAAACACATTTTATGAGGTCAACATAACCCTCATACTGAAACCTGGCAAGGACGGCACAAAAAAAGAAACTACTGACCAATATCTCTAATGAATACAGATGCTAAAATACTAAACAAAATACTAGCAAATCAAATACAACAACATATTAAAAAAATAATAGATCATGATCAAATGGGATTCATCCCAGAATCTCAAGGATGGTGCAACATATGTAAAACGGTTAACGTAATACACCATATCAACAAAACAAAGAACAAAAACCACATGATCTTATCAATAGATGCAGAAAAGGCATTCGATAAAATACAACACAATTTTATGTTTAAGACTCTCAACTAAATGGGTATAGAAGGAAAATATCTCAACATGATAAAGGCCATATATGATAAACCATCAGCTAACATCATATTAAATGGCACAAAACTGAGGGCTTTCCCCCTTAAATCAGGAAAAAGACAAGGTTGTCCACTCTCTCCACTCTTATTTAATGTGGTACTAGAGGTTCTAGCCAGAGCAATCAGACAAGATAAAGAAATAAAAAATAAAAGGCATCTATATCGAAAGGAAGAAGTAAAGGTATCACTTTTTGCAGATGATATGATCCTATACATTGAAAACCCCAAAGAATCTACAAAACAATAAGCCAATACAGTAAGGTCGCAGGATACAAAATTAACATACAAACGTCCATAGCCTTTCTATATGCCAACAATGAAACATTTGAGAATGAACTCAAAAAAATAATTCCCTTCACGATTGCAACAACAACAACAAAAAATACCTAGGAATAAACATAACAAAGAATGTAAAGGACCTATATAACAAAACGACAAAGCATTTTTAAGGAAAATCAAAAAAGATACAATGAGATAGAAGAATATTCCTTGTTCTTGGTGAGGAAGAATATATATAATCAAAATGGCCATATTACCCAAAGCAATATACAAATTTAATGCAATTCCCAGTAAAATTCCAATGACATTTTTTAAAGCAATGGAACAAAAAATCATCAGATTTATATGGAACTATAAAAAACCCCGAATAGTCAAAGCAATCCTGAAGGAAAAGAATGAAGTTGGGGGCATTACAATACCTGACTTCAAACTATATTATAGGGCCACGACAATCAAACCAGCATGGTATTGGCAGAAAAATAGACACTCAGACCAATGGAACAGAATAGAAAGTCCAGAAATAAAACCACATATGTATTTTCAAATAATTTTTGATAATGGGGCCAACAACACACAATGGAGAAAAGAAAGCCTCTTCAACAAATGGTGCTGGGAAAACTGGAAAGCCACATGCAAAAGAATGAAACCAGACTACAGTTTGTTCCCTTGTACTAAAATTAATTCAAAATGGATCAAAGACCTAAATATAAGTCCTGAAACAATAACGTACAAAGAAGAAGACATAGCTTCTAAACTCATGGCCCTTGGTTTTAAAGAGCATTTTATGAATTTGACTCCAAAGGCAAGAGAAGTGAAAGCAAAAATAAATAAATGGGACTACATCAGACTAAGAAATTTTTGCTCAGCAAGGGAAACTGACAATAAAATAAACAGACAGCTAACTAATTGGAAATATTTTCAAACAACAGCTCAGATAAGGGCCTAATATCCAAAATATACAAAGAACTCATAAAACTCAACAACAAACAAACAAATTATCCAATAAAAAAATGGGAAGAGGACATGAACAGACACTTCTCCCAGGAAGAAATACAAATGGACTACAGATATATGAAAAGATGCTCATCTTCTTTAGTTATTAGAGAAATGCAAATCAAACCTGCAATGAGATACCACCTCACACCTGTTAGATTAGCTATTATCAACAAGACAGGTAATAGCAAATGTTGGAGAGGCTGTGGAGAAAAACGTACCCTCATTCACTGTTGGTGGAATGTAATGTAGTATAACCATTATGGAAGAAAGTATGGTGGTTCCTCAAAAAACTGCAAATAGAACTACCTTTGACCCAGCAATCCCTCTACTGGGTATATACCCCCAAAACTCAGAAACATTGACACATAAAGACACATGAAGCCCCATGTTCATTGCAGCATTGTTCACAGTGGCCAGGATATGGAAACAACCGAAAAGCCTTTCAATAGATGACTGGATAAAGAAGATGTGGCACATATAGTCTATGGAATACTACTCAGTCATAAGAAATAATGACATCGGACCATTTACAGCAAAATGGTGGGATCTTGATAACATTATACTAAGTGAAATAAGTAAATCAGAAAAAACCAAGAACTGCATTATTCCATACGTAGGTGGGATATAAAAGCGAGACTAAGAGACATTGATAAGAGTGTGGTGGTTACGGGGGTTGGGGTGAGGGAAGGTGGAAGATGGAGAGGGAAAGGGGGAGGAGGAGGGGCACAAAGAAAACTAGTTAGAAGGTGACGGAGGACAATCTGACTTTGGGTGATAGATCTGCAACATAATTGATTGACAAGATAACCTGGACATGTTTTCTTTGAAAATATGTACTCTGATGTATTGATGTCACCCTAGTAAAATTATTTTAAAAAAATTAAAAAAAAATGGCAAGGAATACTAGTGACACCAAGTACTAATCATTTAAAATAGGTCAGGAGTAAAGACATAACAGGAAATTTAGCCTACATATTCTGAAATTCTTTGTTAAACAATGGAAAAATCAATGTGGATTTTAAATGAAAAATCACAAAGAAAATTGAAATTATTGAAAAATGTGCATTTAAATAAATTTTATCAGAATGAATGTGAGCACATACATACAGAGTGGCTCAGAGCTCACTATGGGGCAGACATTCTCTAATTCAAATTAAAGGGTGACAGAGGGTGTGTGACTGGGTTGGGGACACACAACCATGTAAGGATGGGGTATGAAAGAATTGTGCACCTGAGACGTGCTTTTATTAACCAAGGTCACCACAATAAATTCAATAAAACATTTAAATTTAAAATAGGAGAAAAGAATTGTATTAAATGAATTGTGTTAAATTTTTCAATATTTTGAGGATGTTTTAAATGAAATTATCCTTGACCCCTTTTCATGCTTTGTGGACCAGTATGATATGGTTGTCATACTTAAAATGGTCCTGGATGCTTCCACACAAGTATGCATTCCTTTCTAGCTGCAGAAATGTTGGGGTCCAGGGGCCCCTTGGAAGGTTGATGCCGAGGTTCAAGAATGCAAGTGGAGCCAACATGGCGGGAGGAACAGAACAAATGCCACAGGCACTGGACTGTCTGTCCCAGGACAGTTTTTATACAGCGGAGAGGAGCTTGCGCATGTGCTCCCTCCTTCTGCTGAGTCAGCTAGTACAGAAGGCAGCAGGTGACCTAACGATGGGAGCAACTGTGCATGCGCTTCCACCTCCGGGTATGTCCTCTGGCACAGCGACTGCGCAGGCGCACTGGGCTCTAGCTCACGTGGGCCCCATGTACCTTCATTGTAGAAAGTTGTTCCCACCACCGCACAGGAGTCCCTGGAGATGCTCCTGTCGGTCAGCACAGGAATCAGTGCTCCCTGTGTCTATTCACAACGTTTTCTCCATCGTTTAATTCACAAGCTAATTGTATCTGAGTGTCTGTGTTAAGTCAGGGCTGAATGAAGCTGAGTGAGTCAGATGAAGGGAAAGAAATGACAGCGAGGGAGGTTCTGAGTCATATGACCCGACCTGTCCTTGGAGAAAACTTACTCCAAATAGATTTAAAACTATCTACACTTCCAGATATCTTAGTGATAAACTTCATTGGACAGAAAGTCTCTGTCTCTATTTCAATAAGAGAAAGAGGCTAATATGGGAGAAATTAAGCAGCAAATGAAGGTGGTTATCAGAGCTGGGAAGACTAAGATACTGAGACAAGAGGTCACTGAGAGTGAGGACAGGGGATAAGGAACAGGTGAGGGGAGGACAGGGAAGGAGGTTATCAGTACTTACTGTTTTCCTCTTCATACTTGGCTGAAAAGTAAAAGGAAGAAATAAACAACTCATTCCAACTGAAAACACAGTATCAGGTAGAAGAACAGAAATGGGCCCCTTTGCTAGTTCACTCTGGAGCACATACTGATCCAAATTTGTGAAAGAAGAAACCGTAAGGTTCAAAGGACACCTCACTTATCGGAAACAATACTATTTTCCCTCCCCTGTCCCTTGTGCACAAGAAAATTAGTCAGGAAATAAAATAATATGGTATTAGGTCAGAAATTCTGAGAAGTGCAACACTAAGCATCCCCTGTCACTGAACTATCACCTTTTTTAGGTTAAAAAACAAACATATTTCTTCTAAGATTCTCATGGTTTCATGGCTTACATTTAAGTCTTTTATCCATTTTGAGTTTATTTTTGTGAATGGTGTAAGCTGGTGGTCTAGTTTCATTTTTTTGCAGGTAGCTGTCCAATTTTCCCAACACCATTTGTTAAAGAGGCTGTCTTTACTCCATTGTATTTCCTTAACTCCTTTGTCAAATATCAGTTGTCCATAGAGCTGTGGGTTTATTTCTGGGTTCTCTGTTCTATTCCATTGGCCTATATGCCTGTTCTCATGACAGTACCAGGCTGTTTTGAGTATAATGACCTTATAGTATAACTTGGTATCAGGAAGTGTGATACCTCTCACTTTATTCTTCTTTTTTAAGATTGCTGAGGCTATTCGTGTTCTTTATTGGTTCCATATATACAATAATTTTTGGAATATGTAATCTATATCTTTGAAGTATGTCATTGGTATTTTAATTGGTATTGCATTGAATTTATAGATTGCTTTGGGTAATATAGACATTTTAATGAGGTTTATTCTTCCTAACCATGAGCATGGTATATGCTTTCACTTGTTTGTATCTTCCTTGATTTCTTTTATCAATAGGCAGTAAGCTCTCCGACATCTCTTGGAGCAATATATTTGCTGATTTATCTCCACGGGGAAGTGAAATAAAAGACAGGATAAACAAATGGGACTATATCAAACTAAAAAGCTTTTGCACAGCTAAAGACAATAAGAACAGAATAAAAAGACAAACTTCACAATGGGAGAACATATTTGATAATACATCTGATAAGGGCTTAATAACCAAAATTTATAAAGAACTTGTAAATCTGACCACCAGGAAGATAAACAATCCAATCAAAAAATGGGAAAAAGAAATAGACACTTCTCCAAAGAGGACATAGAGATGGCCAATAGGCATATAAAAAAAATGCTCAACATCACTAATCATTAGAGAAATGCAAATTAAAACCACAATGAGATATCACCTCACACCAGTCAGAATGGTGCTCATCAAAAAAACAACACAGGCCCTGGCCGGTTGGCTCAGCGGTAGAGTGTTGGCCTGGTGTGCGGGGGGGGGGGGGGGGGGGGGGGGGTTCGATTCCCGGCCAGGGCGCATAGGAGAAGCACCCATTTGCTTCTCCAGCCCCTTCTCCTTCCTCTCTGTTTCTCTCTTCCCCTCCCGCAGCCAAGGCTCCATTGGAGCAAAGATGGCCCGGGCGCTGGGGATGGCTCCTTGGCCTCTGCCCCAGGTGCTAGAGTGGCTCTGGTCACGGCAGAGTGACGCCCTGGAGGGGCAGAGCATCGCCCCTTGGTGGGCAGAGCGTCCACCCCTGGTGGGCGTGCCTGGTGGATCCCGGTCGGGCGCATGCGGGAGTCTGTCTGACTGTCTCTCCCCATTTCCAGATTCAGAAAAATACAAAAACAAACAAACAAACAAAAAAACAACAACACAGAATAAGTGTCAGTGAGGATGTGGAGAAAAGGGAACACTTCTACACTGCTGGTGGGAATGTAGACTGGTGCAGCCACTGTGGAAAACAGTATGGAGATTCCTCAAAAAAATTGAAATTTGAACTGTCTTTTGACCCAGCTATCCCACTTTTAGGAATATACCCCAAGAACACCATAGAACTGCTCCAAAAGGAGAAATGCACCCCCATGTTTGTGGCAGCATTGTTGACAATAGCGAAGATCTGGAAACAGCCCAAGTGTCCGTCAGAGGACGAGTGGATTAAAAAGCTTTGGTACATATATACTCTGGAATACTACTCAGCCATAAGAAATGATGACATCGGATCATTTACAATAACATGGATGGACCTTGATAATATTATACGGAGTGAAATAAGTAAATCAGAAAAAACTAAGAACTATATGAATCCATACATAGATGGGACATAAAAATGAGACTCAGAGACATGAACAAGAATGTGAAGGTAATGGGGGTGGAGGGGTGGGGGGATGGGGCGAGGAAGGAGAGAAGGGGTGGGAGAGGGGAGGGTCACAAATAAAACTGGATAGAAGGTGACAGAAGACAATTTGACTTTGGGTGAGGGGTATACAGCATAATCAAATGCCAAAATAATCTGGAGATGTTTTCTCTCAACATATGTACCCTGATTTATCAATGTGACTGCATTAAATTTAATAAAAAACAAACAGACATATTCACATACGAGACAGGGACTGAACCAGTGATGAGAATGTTTACAGTGGAGGCACCCATCTTGATACAACTGGTTTTGTTACACTGGTTATATAACACCTGCTCTGTACATTTGTCATTTGATAATGGTGTCAGCATAATGCCAACGAATAAATACTGGACATGATTGGATGTTTTTAAAGGAACAGCTAGGTCACATGATCAAGGACAGTGGACGAGGAATGCTCCACTCTGTCACATCTGACCAGTGAATGATACAAGGTATTTATCATAACACAGGCTATGAGAAGACAATGGACAGAGACACTGAATGCTGAAAGTTTGGAGTGTTTTCTATCAAGAGTTTGTAGTAGTATTAATTGCATAGTAATTGTTGCTCAAATTGGAATCCATGAGAGAAGTGTTAAGTTTGAATACATTCCATAAATACATACACACACACACACATATATATACACACACACACACTAATATAACCCTGCCATATATGTGTACATTAAGTTCTAGTATCTGTCAGCTTAATACCATTCATCTCAACAATGACTTGATGAAATTGTGACTATTTACTGCAAGACAGCAGCCAATGTTTACAGGAAAATAGTTGTGTAAAACAAAAAAAGAAAGAAGGGAAAGGATGGAAGGTAGAAAATAGAAATGGACAGAGCCCCACACGGGAGAAGTGCTGTCTCAGAATCAGGGTGGGGACAGCAAACATCTAGGAGGAGGACAGGCCAACAGTAGGCACTTGGATAAAAAGGCAGGAAACATTAATGGGAGAAATAATCCAGAGGTTTTCAAGTGGATCAAGAGTAAAGGAATGTCAGTAATTTTACCTATTAAATTTCTAACGTTTCCTGAAAAAGAAAAAAAAGAAAAGGCTATGTTAATATTATGGAAAACAATCACAAAGAGAATTATAATTTACGGACAAATTAAAACTAAAATTAAGTTAATTACAGATGAACACAGAAACACATGTCAAATTACACATTCTCTCCCAAAAACACACACCTACACAGTGGCCCAGAGCTCACTATTTTCTGCAGCTATTTTACAGTAAATAAAAATGTTGAAAAGGGAGTAAATTTAGTAAAATAATATAAATTTTTTAAATATTAGTTTAGCAGTTTAATTTATAAATAATTGTTTTAATGACAACATTTTTTTTTTGTTGTTGTTAATATTACATTGAGGAGAGGAAGGCAGGGACGAATCGTGTGGACTCATAGCTGCTTCACTGTAGCTGTAGCTCTGCCCTGGGTGCCGTGTCCGGGCAAGTCCAGGGTCATACTGGCAACCTCAGTGTTCCAGGTACACGCTCTATTCATGGGGTCACCACAGGCTAAGCTAAATATATTTTTGGTCTTTTTGAGATATTTATGTTCCTGTTATTTCATTTGTTAGCTTTTGTATGGTCACTGAATGCTTTAAATACATCAGTGAGTCTCACTGCTGTGGCAGCGACATGGTGCAGAGTGGCCACCACACTGTGGAAGGAGCACTGACACACAGCTCCTCCCAGTGACACAGGGTCAGGGGTCTGGGGGCTGCGTCCTCCATGTTTTTATCCATGGACTGATTTGTAACCACACTGAGTTTGGGCTGATTAAACTCATTCCTGAATAAAGCTTATCTTAATTCTCATGGGTGCTGAGTTCAGGACAGAGAAAGGATTTAGATTCTCTGACAGAGATTTTGTTCCTCACTGGACCTTACTTTGCCTTTTTCTTAACAAAGTAACAAATATCCAAGCACACACACAAGAGACAGGTTCTCTAAACTCTGTAAACCATAGGCAGCGAAAGTCCTTCATCTGCTAATGGTTGTTCCTGCCACGTGGACAAGTCTTGTCTATTTCATGAACAAAGAAAATACCTTGAAAATCCATTACACTGAAACCATCATTATAATTATAAAAATACCATGTGACATGTAATGACATAAAGATTTAAATAAATAACAGGGTGACAAAGGATATGCGACTGGGGTGGGGATACACTGCCACACTCAGAGGAGGTGGGATAGAATTGTACACCTGAGACCAGCATGCTTTTATTAACCAAGGTCACCACAATAATTTCAATAAAACATTAAAAATTCATTTAAAATAAGGGAAATGAAGTATATTTAATGTATCCTAAAGTTTTTAAAAATATTTGTTCTGATATGTTTTAATAAAATTATTCTTGATCACTTTTCACTGTATGTGGACCACTATAAAATATCTTTTATACTTAAAATGGTCTTTGGACATGTATATATATAAATTTTATCCAAATAACATCAATGCTAATAGCAATACCTTCATTGTACAAAGTTGCTACAACCTCTGTACAGGAGTTACTGAGAGACTGCTCGTATAGGTAAACACAGGGTTAGATTTCTATGTGCATCTATTCACAACATTTTTGTCCACCAATAATTTGCAATCTCATTGTATCTGAGTGTCTGTGTTAACTCAGATCTGAATGAAGGTAAGTAAATCGGATGAAAAGAAAGAAATGACAGTGAGGGAGGTTCTGAGTCACATGACCTGAGCTGTTCTTAGAGAAAACTTACACTCAGAAACTTTAAATGTACCTAATCTTCCATATATCTGAGTGATAAAATTCATGTGACAGAAGGCTCAGTCTCCTTGATTCCAACAACAAGAAAAATGGTGGAGTAAAGTGGGAGAAACTGAAAGGCAAATGAAGACGGGAATCAGAACTAAAAGGCCGAGTGACTGTGACAACATATAGAGGGTCACTGACAGTTGAAGAGAAGGGAGTAAGGAACAGATGAGGGAAGGACAGTGGTGTAGGTGAGCAATACTTAGAATTGTTTAGTTCACTCATGGCTGAAAAGTGAAAGGAAGAAAGAAACAAGTCATTCCCAGTGAAAACACAATGTCATGTACAAAGGAGAACAAAAATGGGCCCCTTTCCTAGTTCACTCTGGAGCAACACTGATCAGTATTCGTGAAAGTAGGAACCATAAGGTTTTTTTTTTAATTTATTTATTTTTTTATTCATTTTAGAGAGGAGAGGGAAAGACAGAGAGAGAGAGAGAGAGAGAGAGAGAGACAGAGAGAGAGAGGAGAGACAGAGAGAGAGAAGGAGGGAGGAGCTAGAAGCATCAACTCCCATATGTGCCTTGACCAGGCAAGCCCAGGGTTTCGAACCAGCAACTTCAGCATTTCCAGGTCAATGCTTTATCCACTGCGCCACCACAGGTCAGGCGGAACCATAAGGTTTTAAAGGACACCTCACCCATCAGAGTCAGTGCTGTTCTCCCTCCCCTGTCCCCTGTGCACAGGAAACTAAGTCAGGAAATAAAACGATGAGGGTGTTAGGTCAGAAATTCTGGAATGTGAAATACTAAGCATTCCCCTGTCACTGAACTATCACCTTTTTTAGGTTAAAAAACAAACTTATTTACATAGGAAACAGGAACTGAACCAGCAATGAGGAAGTGTACAGGGGAGGCGCCCCGCTTGATACAACTAGTTTTGTTACACTGGTCATATGACACCTGCTCTGTACATTTGTCATTGATCATGGTGTCAGCATACTGCCAATGAATAAATGCCGGGCATGGTTGGATGTTTTGAAAGGAATACCTGGTCACATGATCAAGGACAGTGGAAGAGGGACACCCCACTCTCTCACGTCTGACCAGTGAATGATACAAGGCATTTATCATGACACAGGCTGTGAGAAGACAATGGACAGACACACTGAATGCTGACAGTTTGGAGTCTTTTCTGTCAAGGATTTGGAGTAGTATTAATTGCATAGTAATGGGCCCTCAAACTTGGAATGCTTAAGAGAGGTGTTAAGTTTGAATATATTCCAGAAATACATACATATATAACATATTCTATATATGTATACACACTAATATAACCCTGTAACATATGTGTACATTAAAATTCTCATATCTGTCAGCTTAATACCCATCATCTCACCGATGGCTTAATGAAACTGTGACAATTTACTGCAAGACAGAGCAGCCAATGTTTACAGGAAAATAGTTGTGTAAAATGAAAAAAGAAGGAAGGTGAAGAATGGAACATAAGAAATAGAAATGGACAGAATCACAAATGGGACAAGTGCTGTCTCAGAATCAGGTGTGGACAGTGGACATCTAGGAGGAGGACAGGCCAATGGAGGCACTTGGATAAAGTGGCCGGAAACATCAATGAGAGAAATAAACCAGAGAATTTCAAGTGGATCAAGAGTAAAGGAATATCAGTAATTTTACCTGTTATTTTACTAACGTATCCTGAAAAAGATAAAACAAAAGGTTTATGTTAATATTATGGAAAACAACCACAAAGAAAATTACAATTTGTAGATAAATTAAAATTAAAATTGGGTTAATTTCAGATGAACACAGAAACACACATCAAATCACACATGCTCTCCCCAGAACACACACCGACACAGTGGATCAGAGCTATTTTCTGCAGCTGTTCTACAGTACATAAAAAGTTTGAAAAGAGAGTAAATTTAGTAAAATAATGTTTTTAAAATATTAGTTTAACTGTTTAATTTATCAATAGTTGTTTTTATGACAATATTTTATTTGTTAATATTACTGAGAAAAGGAGACGGAGGTTACAGCGAATTATATGAACTCATAGCTGCTTCACTGTAGCTGTAGCTGCTTCCCTGTGTGCTGTGTCTGGGCAAGTTCAGGGTCGAACTGGCCACCTCAGTGTCCCAGGTGCACATTGTCCCAACAGCACCACTACAGGCTAGGCTGAAAATATTCTTGGTCTATTTTGAAATATTTATGTTCCTGTTATTCAGTTTGTGAGCTTTACTATGGTCACTGGATCTTTAAGCACATCTGTGAGTCTCACTGCTGCAGCAGCGACAACGTGCAGAGTGGCCACCACACTGTGGAAGGAGCACTGACACACAGCTCCTCCCAGTGACACAGGGTCAGGGGTCTGGGGGCTACGTCCTCCATGTGTTTTGTCCACGGACTGACTTTTAACCACAGTGTATTTGAGTATCTGTTTTAATTCATTTCTGAGTGAAGAATATCTTAATACTCATGGGTACTGAGTTCAGGGGAGGAACAGGACTAGGAATCTCCGATGGTGAATGTGTTTCCCCCTGGACCTTCCTGAGCCTCTCCCTGCAACGAGAACACAGTATCTGAGCTGACACACAGGAGACAGCTGTTCCACAAGCTGTAAGGAAGCGGCAGTTAAAACAACACATCTGCTAATGTTGGTTTCTGCCACGTGGACAAATCTCTTCTATTCATTCAATAAAGAATATATGTTGAAAATCCATTCCACTAAAATTCTGACTACAATTATTAGAAAACCACATGACATGTGATGACATAAAGATTAAAAAAAAAGAAAAGGGTGAGAGATGGATACGTGACTTGGGGGTTGAACACACTGCCACGTACAGACGAGATGTTACAGAATTGTGCACCTGAGACCTGCGTAGCTGTATTACCTGAGGTCACTCCAATAAACTCAATAAAATATTTAAAAGACCATTTAAAATAAAGGAAGGGAAGAATATTTAATGAATCCTGGGATTTTAAAAATATTTATTGTAATATGTCTTAATGTAATTATTCTTGTTTCCTTTTCACTCTCTGTGGACCACTATAAAGTATCTGTCATATTTAAAATGGTCTTGGAGTGCTTATACATATATATAATATATTTATGCATACATATATTCAATTCTAATTTCAGTACCTTTATTGCACAAAGGTGCTACAACCACTGTAAAGGAGTTACTGAAAGACTGCTCATGTAGATAAACACAGCGTGAGGCTCTTCAGTGCGCCCTTGAACAAAGTTTATGGCTATTAATAATTTGCAACATCATCGTATTTGAGTGCCTGTTTATTTCGTGTATAAATGAAGCTGAGTGAATCAGATGAAGGGAGAGAAATGACAGGGAGTATCTGAATAACATGAAATGAGCTGTCTATGGAGAAAACTTATACTCAGAAACTTTAAAAGTTTCTAAACTTCCAGATATCAGACTGGTAAGATTCTTTTGACAGAAACGCTCTGTTTCATTGATTGTAACAGCAAGAGAAATGGTGGGTCATCGTGAAAGCCATAAAAAAGCAAATGAAAATGGATAATCAGAGTTAAAGGCCACGACACTGAGACAAAAAGGAGGTGGTCACTGAGACAGAAGACAGGGACTAAGGAACAGATGAGAGAATGACCAGGGAGGAGGCTAAGGGCACTTACCTGTCTTGGGTCCGCTCTCGGCTGAAAAGGAAAAGGAAAGAAATAAACCCCTCATTCCAAGAACAAACACAATATCAGGTAAAGAAGAACACACAATTCGTCCCCTTTCCTAGATCACAGTGGAGCTCACACTGACTCAGATCTGTGAAGGTCAGAACCATCGGGTTCCAAGAGGACCTGTCACATCAGAGGCAGTACTATGTCCTCCTCTGTCTCCTGTGTCCCGGACACTAAGTCAGGAAGTAAAAGGATGATGGTGTCAGGTCAGACATTTTGGAATGTGAAACACTAAACATTCCCCTGTCACTGAAATGTCACCTTTTTTTCAGATAAAAATATCCATCATACACACACTGGACAGCGACTTAACCAGTGATGAGAACCATACACTAGGCACTCAGCCTGACAAACTATAATTTTACCTTCATTTTCCTCAATTTTTTTTGAAAAACAAAGAAAAGAAAAGGTCAATGTCATTGTCAATTTCATGAGCAAAAACTATAAAGAGAATTCAAACTTACTGAGAAAGTTTAATTTGAAATTAACCCGATCACATTTCAGACGAACCACAAATACACAACAAATCTCAACCCTGCTCTCAAACACACCTATACACGGGTTCAGAACTCATTATTGTCAACAGAAAATAAAAAAGTTAAAAAGGGAGTTAATTTAGTAAAATAACATAAAATTTAATAAATATTAGTTTTGCTCTTTAATTTATAAAATAACTGTGTTTTTAAAAACATGTGTTTATTAATATTACAGAGAGAAGGGATGGAAGCTGCAAGCTTATCGTGTGGAATCTTAGCTGCTTCACTGTAGCTGTAGCTGCTGCCCTGGGTGCCGTGTCCGGGCAAGTCCAGGGTTGAACTGGCCACCTCAGTGTCCCAGGTCCATGCTCTATGCAGCAGGCTACCACAGGCCAGGTCTAAAGTATTTTTGGTTTATTTGAAATATTCACGTTTCTGTTATTTCATTTGTTAGCTTCAGTATGATAATTAGATGCTTTAAACACATCAGTGAGTCTCACTGCTGTGGCAGTGACATGGTGCAGAGTGGCCACCACACTGTGGAAGGAGCACTGACACACAGCTCCTCCCAGTGACACAGGGTCAGGGGTCTGGGGGCTGTGTCTTCCATGTTTTTGCCCAGAGATTGATTTTTAACCACAAGGTAGTTATTTGCGCATCTATCTATTTCAATTCTCTCCTGAAAGAAGAATATCTTAATCCTCATGGGTGCTGAATTCAGGGGAGAGACAGGAGTACGATTCTCTGACAGAGATTCTGTTTCTCACTGGACCTTACTGTGCCTTTCCTTTAACTGAGAAAATTATATCTAAGCACATGAATATGAAAGAGGTTTTTAAGCACTGTAAGGTATTTACAGCAAGAGCGTTACATCTGCTAATGATTGTGCAGCCAAGGTGGCCTGCAAGGTGGCCAAGTCACTTTTATTGCATGAATAAAGAATATATCTTCACAGCCTCTCCAACATTTGCTATTACCTATCTTGTTGATAATAGCTAGTCTAACAGGTGGTATCTCATTGTAGTTTTGATTTGCATTTCTCTAATGGGTAGCTAGTGAAGATGAACATCTGTTTGTATATCTGTTGGCCATTTGTATTTCTTCCTGGGAGAAGTAACTGTTCTTGTCCTCTCCCCATTTTTTTTATAGAATTGTTTGCTTGTTTGCTGTAGAGTGTTGTGAGTTCTTTGTATATTTTGCATTCTAACTGCTTATCTGAGCTGTTGTTCTTCAAAAATATCACCCTCCATTAAGTTGGCTTTCTGTTATGTCCGTTCCTTTTGCTGTGCAGAAACTTCTCAGTCTATTCATTTATCTTTGCCTTCACTTCCCTTGCCTTTGAAGTCAAATTCATAAAATGTTCTATACGGCCAAGGTCCATGAGTTTAGTACCTATGTTTTCTTCTATGTATTTTATTGTTTCAGATACTATTTTTAGGTCTTCGATACATTTTGAATTAATTTTTGTACAGGGAGACAAACTGTAGTAGAATTTCATTCTTTTGTATATGATTTTCAGTTTTACCAGCACCATTTATTGAAGAGGCTTTCTTTTCTTCATTGTGTGTTTCTGGATCCTTTATCAAAGATGATTTCACCATATATATGTGGTTTTATTTCTGGGCTCTCTATTCTTTTCCATTGGTCTGAGTGTCTATTTTTCTGCCAGTACCGTGCTGTTTTGATTAATGTGTCTCTGTATCATAACTTGAAGTCAGGTATTATAATGCCCCCATCTTCATTTTTTCCCTTTAAGATTACTTTGGCTATTTGGGGTTTTTTATGGTTCCATATAAATGTTATGATATTTTGTTTCATTTATTTAAAAAATGACATTAGAGTTTTGATAGGAATTGCATTAAATTTGTATATTGCTTTGGGTTATATGGTCATTTTAACTATATTTATTCTTCCTATCCAAGAACAAGGTATATTTTTCCATTTCATACTGTCTTTTTTGATTTCCTTTAACAATACTTTGTAGTTTTCATTATATAGGTCCTTTACATTCTTTGTTATATTTATTCCTAGGAATTTTATTTTTTTGTTGCAACTGTACAAGGGATTATTTTTTTTAGTTTATTTTCTGAAGTTTCATTGTTGACATATAAGAAAAAAATAGACTTCTGTATCTTAATTTTTTATTCTGTGACCTTATTGTATAGGATTATTGTTTCTAAGAGTCTTTCTGTGGATGGAGTCTTTGGAGTTTTCTACATACAGGATCATATCATCTGCAAACAGTAAAAACTTTACTTCTTCTTTCCCAGTATGAGTGACTTTTATTTCTTTCTTCTGTCTGATTGCTCTGGCTAGAATTTCCAGCACTACATTGAATAGGAATGGAGATAGTGGGCAGGCTTGTCTTGTTCCTGATTTTAGAGGAAAAGTTTTCAATTTTTTGCCATTTAATATGATGTTAGCTGATGGTTTGTCATAAACAGCCTTTAAAATGTCGAGATATTTTTCTTCTATACCCATTTTGTTGAGTGTCTCATTCACTTTTGGTGGAAATGTAATTTAGTACGACCATTATGGAAGAAAGTACGGTGGTTCCTCAAAAAATTAAGAATAGAACTACCATGTGACCCAGCAATCTCTCTACTGGGTATATACTCCCAAAACGCAAAATCCCTGGTTCATAAAGACACATGCAGCCCCATGTTTATCTCAGCATTGTTCATGGTGGCAAAGACGTGGAAACAACCAAAAAGCCCTTTAATAGAAGACTGAATAAAGTAAGTGGTACATATATACTATGGAATACTACTCAGCCAGAAGAAATGATGACAGGCTGATTTACAGCAATGTGGATGGATCTTGATAACATTATAATGTGTGAAATAAGTAAATCAGAAAAATCTAAGAACTGTATGATTTCATACATAGGTGGGACACAAAATTGAGACTTATGGACATAGATAAGAGTGCAGTGGTTACCAGAGGGAGAAGAAAGAAGAAGAGGGAGGTGTTGATTGGAGGGAAGGGGCATAAAGAAAACCAAATTGAGGGGGATGGAGGATGATTTGACTTGGGGTGATGCGTATACAACATCAGCAAATGTCAAACTGATCTGGAGATATTTTCTTTAAATCTATGTGCTCTTTTTAAACAATGTCACCCCGTTAAAATTAATTGTCTAAATAAAACTATATAAAAGAAAGAATATATATTTAAAATCCATTTCACTGCAGTCATCGCTACAATTTAAAATATACCATGTGCTTGTGGGGACATAAAGATTTATAATAAATGATAGGGTGACAGAGGATGTGTGACTGAGGTGGGAGCACACTGCCAAGTACAGATGGAGTGTGATAGAATTGTGCACCTGAGACCTGTGTAGTTTATTAACCAGGGTCATCCCAACAATTTCAATAAAACATTAAAAAAATCCTTTAAATCAAAGAAATGAAGTTAATTTAATGAGTTCTGTAAAATATTAAATACATTTATTTGATATATATTTTTTTATTTATTCATTTTAGAGAGGAGAGGGAGAGACAGAGAGGAGAGACAGAGAGAGAGAAGTGGGGGAGGAGCTGGAAGCATCAACTCCCATATGTGCCTTGACCAGGTAAGCCCAGGGTTTTGAACCGGCGACCTCAGCATTTCCAGGTCGACGCCTTATCCACTGCGCCACCACAGGTCAGGCACATTTATTTGATATTTTATAATAAAATTAATTTGATCCCTTTTCCGTTTATGTGGAGAACTATGAAATATTCGTCATATTTGAAACAATCTTTGGATGCTTTTATATATATCCTTTTATATGCATATATATGTCTGTGTTTCATTTTATTTGTAGCACCCACACTGTACAAACTTGGACCAAGCACTGTACAAGAGTTAGTGAAAGACGGCTCGTACGAGTTATTACAGGATCAGGTTCTTATGTGCGTCTATTCATGTATTTGGCCACCAATTAATTCGCAACCTTATTGTGTCTGAGAGTCCGTTTTAACTCAGGCCTGAATGTAGGTAAGTAAGTAAATCAGAAGAAGGGAAATCAATGACAGTGAGGGAGGTTCTGTACTAAAGCAGTTGAGCTCTTTCTGGAGAAAACTTACACTCAGAAACTTTACCTAAGCTTCCAGATATTCTTTTGTTAAAATTCATCTGAAGAAAGGCCCTGTGTCCTTGATTGCAACCACATGGTAAATGTTGGGGTAATAAGGATGGCCTGTCAGAACTGAAAGACCAAGAAACTGAGACAAAAGGTAGATAGTCACTGAGAGAGAAGTCAGGGTATAAGGAACAGGTGAGGGAAGGACAGGAGAGCTGGTTGTCAGTACTGACCTTTTTTCTGTTCATTCTTGGCTGAAAAATAAATAAGAAAATACACAAATTATTCCAGGTGAAAATACAGTATCAGATAAGAAAGAAAATAGAGGAAAAAGAGATGATGTCAGAGTAATGGCGGGGTAGGAAGCGATACCGATAAATCTCCCCCAAAACTCAACAAGATCTTCAACCAGAAACAGAAAAACCTATCCTTGGAGCCTCCAGATGTTTTGCAATACACCCGAAGGTATGGTCGAGCGAAAAATTGGCTAAATGTATAACCAAACCCCAAAGGAAATAGGGAGTAAGAAATGTTCTGCCTTCCTCACTAACCTAAACAGGGCGGCTTTCTCTGGGATCTGTGAATATAGAAACTGAAGCGGGCAAAGGGAGTGAATAGATCCAGGCCACGGCACAAACAGCCGAACCAGGCTGTGGTACGGAGATCCAAGCCAAGGAAAAACTGATCCTGTGGCAACCCGGGCAATACAAGCTAACACTCGTGCCAAACCCAAACAAAGAAAGACAAGCGGGGCAGCCATTTTACCTGATCTCCTGGTCGGCGCGCACAGATAGTGGACAAGAGATTTCTTCCTAAGCTCCGGGAGTGGGTGCCCGTGTTACCCCACAGAGTCAGAGGCCTTTGTGTGGGTCGAAAGTGGAATCTCTGGGCATCCCCAGGCCCCTGGGAAAGCCACGCACAGGAGGGAGCGAGAACTAATTCCAATGGTGGAACTTTTCCGTGCTGGTAGGGGATTCACTCAGAGGGAAACGCGGCCAGCCTGATATCCTGGTCTGCGCGCGCAGATAGGGAGAGATTCCTCCAAGTGCCTCAATAGTGCGCGCCTGTGTTATCGCACAGAGGGGCAGAGTCAGGGGCCTTTGTGTGGGCCAAAGCGGAATCTCAGGTCGCCCCAGCGCCTTGCAAAAGCCGCGAACGGGGACGGAGCGAGAGCCAATTCCAACACAGGAACTTTTCCATGCGGTTGGGTGTTTCACTCAGAGCGTGAGACTGCTGGCCGGATATCCTGGTCTGCGCGCGCAGATAGTGAGCGAGAGTTTCCTCCAAGCACCCCGGAAGTGGGCGGCCGCCTGTGTTACTGGACAGAGTGGCAGAGCCAGAGGTCTCTGAGTGGGCAGAAACCCTGCCTGATTATGCTAGCAGCTCTGACTGACTGAGCCTTACCCAGAGCCCTGTGCTGAGTGGAAATAGAGTGGGGAGTTGCCAGCTCTTTGAGCCTCTTACTATCCAGGCAGAGGCAGCAGCAACCCCATAGCTGGATTATCAGGCTACTAATTGAGGAAGGAAAGACTAGAAGAAAGGCTCCAGGAACACAGACTCTCTCACTGTCGGAGCCTATAAATGCTAATGAGCCTCGACTGCCAACGAGACTAAAGCACAATACATGACATCGTCATAGAGACTTATCAACTGCAAACCTCTACCTGAGGGTGCCAAAGGGGCAGAACCCAGGGTACAGAGTCACCGACCAGGAAGAGGGAGAGAAAAGAAAAAGCAAGAAGATAACCTCTCAAAATCAAGAATAATCTGCAGACTTTATAACCTATCCCATTTTATTATATTTGTTCGTTTCTTTCTCTTATTTCTTTCTTGATATTTTTTTTCCTCCTCCAATTTGGCCGGTTAACTCTCTGCCAGTCTTACTCTCTCCTCTCCTTGAACTACACTACCCATAAGTGTTACATCTCCCATTATCTTTTCTCTCCTCTTCCTTTCTCTCTATGAGGGTTGAACTCCAAAACCCTTAACTCTCTCTTTCTCTCTCTCTCTCTTCTTTTTTCTTCTTTTAGTGGTTCCCTCTTTTCTCTCTCTCTCTCTTTTCTCCCTCTATATTAGTTTCTTCCTTTCTCCTTTACATCTCCTCTCATTCAAACCTCAATAACAAACAAATTATCTTATTTGGGACACAAACTTATGTTTGTGGCATTTTAGGGGGTTTTTACTTCACCTTTTTAACTCACTAGCAGTGCTCCCATCCCTGGCTCTCCATTTTATCTAGTTCTTGTTCCACTAAATACAATAGTGATTTTTTAATTTGTCCCCCCATTTTTTTGTTTTCCTCTTATTCCTCTCATCATAACTCTTAGTCAACCAACACCTAAAAGCAAATCATTTTATTCTTGACTCAAATTTTTTCCTTATTTGCATTTTGTGGGTCCATACCACCTTCTTTATTCTTTTTTTTTTTGCCCCTTTATTACTTTTCCCCAATTCAGGCCCTCCATTACAGGCATTGTTTGTTATAATTCACAGTTCACCACAAGATTTTCTCAAGAAAGAAGGGAGAGGAGAGGAGAGAGAAAAAGGAGGGGGGGAATAATTTTCTTTTTAAAAAATTTTTATTTTAATTTATTTTTCTTTATTTCATTATTAATTTTTTTTAAAAAATTCTTTTATTTTTTATTTTTTTAACTTTTTCTTCTTTATTAAATCTCATTAATACTATCAACAAAACCACGTTCAGATGCCATTAAGGAAGAGAAAATCGAATATGCTGGGTGAACAAGAATGTGGAATTATTTCAAAAAGTATTATCCTGGGCAGTGAGAGGGGCAGGAAGTCATGACCCTAAATCCAGATTCCCACCACTGCTCTGATCCCGGCATCTCCTCAGTTGCTCTGTCCACAAGTGATCATTCGTGTTCCACTGTCCCCAGTGGGTGAGGGAACACTCTCCCTTGTGAGTGTGCCACTGTAGGCTAATCATTCATCTTTGTCAAAACCATAAAAAGGACCTTTCACATTTGACCTGTTTACAGTTCATACAGATTAGTTCTAATTCTGCCTAATTAATCAACTCAGTTAAACAGCTCATCAAAATTGATAGTCTATTATGGTGTTTCCCAACGTGGGGCCCATGCCCCACAGGGGGGCAATTCGATAGTTAAGGGGGGCAATTTGAAAATGGACTCAACACGACTTTAACTCTTTCGCCCCAGGCCATTTAAATGCAATGCTAGATATCGGTGCCAAATTTAACAAAAAATGCAATTCTTAAATAATTGCGGTAAATAATTATTAAGTATAATTTCGTTTGACGAGACCAAAATATCAACTGGGTGATTGGCGTCGTCAAGTAAACTTCGTCCTGGGTTCACCGCGGAGCGTGCTGTCTGCCGCGGGGAACCCCAGACATTTTAAAAACTCGCTAAACAACGCAGTTATTCTCACCTAATTGGCCCATCGCAACTTCTGTAGTGTTTCACATCATTCAGTTGGTGTTAATTTGAAATAAGTGTCAGTCAAAACTGTTGTAAAAGCTCGTTGATTTAATAAATATACATATATATATTGTATAGATATAATTGGTAAGTATTTGATTTTATTTTTATCAATATTAAACTCTTTATTAAGTATTTCTTGCATCGGGGCTAGAAAGCACTAATATTTTATAAATATTATTGGGGCTATAATAGTGCATGCACGACAATTTTAATTTTAGAAGCATAACTTTCCAGAAAATTTTGTCAAGTGGAGAAAATATAGATACCTTTTGATTTGTGGTGGTAGTGTAGTAAATGTGTTATATACATTTAAATAAATATGAATTTTTAGTATACGTTTACTCTATGTCACATTGAATATATTTTAACACATATTTTAATATTAGTTTTTAATTGATCTTATTTTTATTTCTTATAGCCCATAGTAAAATGAGTGGTGCAAGCAAGAAAAAAACTCGTCAATATTTGGAGGAATATTTAAAATTTGGGTTCATACCCACTGTTCACGATGAGCAGATTCCTTTTTGTCTTTTATGCCAGCAATGCTTGAGCAATGAATCAATGAAACGAGGTCATCTTGAGGTGCATTTGAAGGCGAAACATAGTGCTCATATTAATTCAGATTTGAGTTACTTTAAAACTTTAAAGAAAAATTTTGAAAAAAGAACATTAAAGTCTCTATTTACTGCTCATACTTCAACTAATAATCGTGTTCTTGAGGCTAGTTATCAAATTTCTTTATTCAGCACTAAAACTGGAGAAAATCACACTATAGGAGAGAATTTAATAAAACCGTCAATATCAGCATTTCTTAAAACGGTTCTTGAAAAAGATGACAAAGATATAAAAGCTATACCACTCAGTGACAATACTGTTAGCAGAAGAATAGACGAAATGAGTGAGGATATTGAAAAACAACTTATTGAAAAGCTGAAAACAAGAAAATTCTCCTTGCAAATGGATGAATCAACTTTGAGAGACAGTAAGGCAGTATTGATAACTTACGTAAGATATATTGATAAAGGACATTTTGCTGAAGAAATGTTGTTCTGTAAAAGATTAGAAAGCACCACTACCTCAAAAATATATATAATAAGCTAAAAAACTACTTAGATGTCAATGATATACCAATGAAAAATATAACATCTTGTGCTGCAGATGGTGCTCCCAATATGATGGGCAAGAAAAATAGCTGCTTAAAATTGATGAAAGATGCGAATCCAGAAATGATTCTTGTGCATTGTGTTATTCATAGTGAAAACTTGGTAGCTAAAAACATCTTGCCTGTTCTGAATGAAGTATTACATACAGTAATAAAAAGTGTTAATGCTATTAAAGCTAGTGCCAAATGTGAGCGTCTTTTCAAGCTATTTTGTGAAGAACAAAATGAAGACCATGTGAGACTTTTACTTCATACTGAAGTAAGATGGCTATCTAAAGGAAACTGTTTGAAAAGATTTATGGAACTGTTTGATACTCTTAGTGATTTTTTAAGCGACAAACCTGAAATGAAGTATCTGTTAACAATAGATGGTAAAGCATTTGTGAGTTATTTAGCCGATATCTTTGAAAAACTAAATATATTAAATAAGCAACTTCAAGGAACAAATAAAACTCTTGTCGATGCAAAAGCAAAGATATGTGGTTTCATTACCAATATTGAGTTATGTCAGAAACATATTAACAACAAAAACTTTAAACAGTTTCATTGGCTCCAAAAATGTGAAGTAACTGATACCGCTTTACTTGTTATTGTCAATCATTTAAATATTCTATCGGCTGATTTAAAAGAAAGATTTTCTGATTTAAAACAAATTGATTTCCCAACATGGATGATGCAGCCAATGTTAGTGGATTTGTCTGATATATCAAATATGCAGTATCAAGAAGAACTCGCAGAATTGCAAAATGATGAGTCAGTTAAAGCTTTATTTAATATCAAAGGAGCAATGGCATGGCTTTGTGAGGAAACAGAAACCAAATACCCAAATTCAACCAAATGTGTAAGAAAACTATTGCTACCGTTTCCATCTTCATTTTTAGCTGAATGTGGATTTAGTGCTGTAAGTGATTTACTGGTAAAAAAAAGAAATCGGCTGGATATAACACAATGTGGAGACTTGAGACTAAAGCTAACCAAATTGGAACCTAATATAAAATCTCTGTGCAGTAAGCATCAAGCGCAAGGATCACAGTAAATTAAAATGATAAATTAATATAGAAAAATCTGTATTAAAATTATTTGGAATTTAAATTTCTGTTTTTCATTATATGTTTTGAAATTTTACTAACTGTGTTTTGTTAACAATTTCATAGTGATTTCTTCCTAGAACCTATCATTTATGTTTATTAAATGAACAAATCAATTTTTTTTTTCATCTTTTCTGAATCTGGAAACAGGGAGAGACAGTCAGACAGACTCCCGCATGCGCCCGACCGGGATCCACCCGGCACGCCCACCAGGGGGCAACGCTCTGCCCACCAGGGGGCGATGCTCTGCCCATCCTGGGCGTCGCCATGTTGCGACCCTCCTGGGTGTCGCCATATTGCGACCAGAGCCACTCTAGCGCCTGGGGCAGAGGCCACAGAGCCATCCCCAGCGCCCGGGCCATCTTTTGCTCCAATGGAGCCTTGGCTGCAGGAGGGGAAGAGAGAGACAGAGAGGAAGGCGCGGCGGAGGGGTGGAGAAGCAAATGGGCGCTTCTCCTATGTGCCCTGGCCAGGAATCGAACCCGGGTCCTCCGCACGCTAGGCCGACGCTCTACTGCTGAGCCAACCGGCCAGGGCCCAAATCAATTTTTTAATGTTAAAAATTATGTATGTTACATAGGGGGGACATAAAATTTCAGAAAGGTTAAGGTGGGGCATGGCACAAAAAAGGTTGGGAAACACTGGTCTATTATGTATTGAAAATTAAAATAATCCACACATATTACAAAGGCTTCTTTTCCACAAACTAAGTATCTTTCATTTATTTAGACAATTTTCCTGAACTGGAGTTTGGGGACCCTGCAGATTCTGGAGACTGTCACCTCATGTCCTCACCAACGCTGATTCCCAGGGTTAACACGGGTTTGCTGTGAACACTGAGTGATGGGATGTTAGAAGGAGATTATGAGAGCCCTTCTGTGGAAACTACTTTCTTTACAGACACAACAGAAAACTGTATGAGAAAGTCTTCTTGGTTTTTTTCAGAAGTTCAGTGCCCGAAATATCTAGCCGATCACTTCACTCACGTTTAAACTCACCATTTTCTTTGGGCTCCTTAGAGTCTTGATTATTTGAAGGTGTCTGTCCCATGGTTAGAAGTGCAGCTGAAGTGTTCTTCGGTGAAATAGTAGTTATAATGCAAAAATGGAAACACAAAGACTTTTTTGTTGATTCCTCTGTAGATTAAAACAGTTTTTCTTTCACTTCCGTCCTGCAAGCAAACAGAATCAAGACCCAGATCAGTTTCCTCAGGAGAAGTGACCTCCAACACTTTCTAGGACACAGGGGAGACTGGCGCCTGGGCGTGGCCCACGGTGGGGAACTGAGGACAGGGTTAGGATGGGGGGAGCCTCTCTCCTGGATCAGGGGTGGGCTTTGACCAAGGTCACCTCCCCTGGCAGCAGCATCCTGGGAAGTGGAGAACGCCCTGTCTATCACAGGCCTGCTCTCACCCCCAAGTCTCTTCCTGAGGAAAGTGTGAGAAGCTGTAAAGTGTAAGGAAGATTCTGGATCATTAGAAGGTCTGCCTGAGTGAATTTCTGATGGGGTTTGGGAGAGAGACTGCATTCCAGAAGAGGGCGCAGGGAAAAGAGAGTGAGAGTGTTCTTACAGGACAGAAAGAAAATAAAAGCCACTGACAGGAAGAGAACTGAAGGGAGCCGGGATGATACAGGACAGAGAGGGGACCCAGAACCTATCAAGATTCAGCCAGAAACGATTTCAGAACCAAAGAGACTAAGATTACAGTCTAGTGTTTAAACAGAGAGGATTAGAGCTTTTCTAGAACAATCTTTAAGGTTTTCTAAAGGGAGAAATCAGTTAGAACACTATAGTCAAAATATGAAGGTAAAATATGCTAAATTTATGCCCTTTTCTGTTGACATCTTAGGTTCTTCATAAACACACACACACACACACACACACACACACACACACACACACACACACTGCTCTTCTTCACCGTAATAGAACTTTCTGTTTGGATTTACCTGGCTGAGCCATCAACAGAAATGTATCAGTTTCTGAGGGTCATAGGACATCTTTCTCCTGTGAATCCTCTTCTGAAACACGGAAGCTCACCACCTAGAAGCTTCGCTCAGAGGCCCGGAGGTCTCCTCCCTGCGCGGCCCCAGCGAGGATGTGAGAGGAACTCACGGATGTGGAGAGCAGCTGGGGACTGCAGACTGCACTTTGTTCCCTCATTCCTGTGACGGTGATAGAGACCTCACCTGGCCATAAAGCCACGTGTATGATCTAGATATCAGTGCTGTGCTCATGTGAACACACACACACACACACACACCTGTGCAGAATGGCTGCCCCTCCGCCTTTTGTTTCTTTTACTACTGTTTTCAAGATGAGAGTATACAGGAGAAATTTATGTGACACATTCTCATACCAACTTCCCAGATCAATGTATTCATCTTGTTCAGAGTAAGGACTGTGTGTATAAACTACCTCTGCCACGTTCTGCAATCTAGACTTGTTCATCGTACAGTTTATGGAGAATACACCCAGGATGCTGAGGGGAGCTGTTTCCTCTGACAGCTCAGCCCCACAGGTGCTCAGAGTGTCTGTGCACAGAGCTGGTGCAGATGCTCACAGTCTCAAGAGGCTGCTCTCAGGACACTGGGCACTCAATGCCCACAGCACGGAGTTAGAATTCTCTCAGTGGCTCCGGGCAGGAAATCAGGCCACCACCTTTCATTAATTGTTATGTCACTTGCACTCAGTTTAACCTCTTAGCAAATAAAATAAACCCCACGGGTCATAACCTGAATTTACTAAGAATCTTTTGGTTTGACCTTGATTCCTTTGATTTGATCCCTGACTGAAGTCCCAACTGGCTCTCGTGGCTCTCAGTCCCCCACACTGACGTCGGCATCATGCACTTGTTTGGTCTTAGAGCAGTTTGTTCCATGTCTGAGAAAACCCGCCAGATAATGTCCCCTCTCAGAGCTTTTCTAGAAGAATCCTTAAGGTTTTCTAAAGAGAGATATGTTAGAACAAAAGCAGTCAAATTATGATGGGAATTTGATGACTTTGTGAGAGAAGTTCCCAAACCATCTTGCTGGAGCTCTAAGCTGCTCAGGGGCGACCCTGGCCCCGCGGACTGGAGTTTTGGGGGGTGATTCTCCACCATGAACCTCCGGACACCGAGAAAGGTCAAAAGTGATGGAGGCAGTTCTGGGGCCCCTGCCCTAGGTGCCCCGACCTTGTTGGTACAGACACCTGTTTCTGTTCCCCACTTAAGACTGCGTCTCACTCAGATGTGCCAAGTCTATGGAACTGTCCTGGAATCACAGTTTTGGGCACATTTGCTGAAGATATTTCTTTACACACTGTAGAGTTTGTTGTCCAGCTGCCTTCACGGTGGGCTCCGTGGTTCCCCTCTAGGTTTCATACCTGCTATGAGTCACCCCAGTGCTCCGCAGGGCAGGGCAGGGGTTCATGCATGAGTTCTCCAGTGCACTGTGCTCTTTTAAATCCTATTTACCACAATAAAATTAAATCACATATCAAACCACAGGATCATGATTAGTCTTAAAGCAATCTTGTTTTAAAAGTGAAGTTTATACTGTTCACACAGTGTAAAATGTTAAAAACATAGTAAATGTATTTAGAACAAATGAGCAGGTGAATCCATGAATTTCATCTTTCATATATTTGTTGTTGTTATCACTATATTGTTATATATGTTTTATATATATATCTATTTAGCCTGAGAGAGTGAGAAAGATAGGGACAGATAGACTGGAAGGGAGAGAGATGAGAAGCATCAATTCTTCCTTGTGTCACCTTTGTTCATTGATTGCTTTCTCATACGTGCCTTGATGGGAGAGGGCTCTAACAGAATGAGTGACCCCTGGCTCAAGTCAGTGATATTGGACTCAAGCTAGTGACCTTGGGCTTTAAACCAGCGACTATGGGGTCATGGCTATGATCCAACACACAAGCCAGTGACCTCGTGCTCGAGACAGTGACCCAGTTCTCAAGCTGGTGAGCCTGGGCTCAAGCCGGGGACCATGAGATTTTGAACCTGGGTTCTCAGCATCCCAGGACGATGCTCTTTTCACTGTGCCACCACCTGCTCATGCTGTCACATACATTTTTAAAGTGAGTCACATAGAAGAATCCATACATCTTCTTTTTCTAAAGTTTGCTACTTTTTTCATCCCCACTGTAACTCTGTGAATGATCTGCTGAGAATAGTAAGGAGCTTGTCTCTCTGTCATTCTCTCTCTTGACTCTCTCTTGGCATATCATTGATCATTGAACATACTGCTTCAGATAGTGTGAGGTGGTCACGCAGATGTTTTTATTGCCTGGAAAAGAGTAAGCACAGCAATAAATTTCCACAACCAACCACTTAGTAAAGATATCGGTGTACATTGGTTAACCTTTGTTACATGATCCATGGGGTTGAGAAGTCAGAGATATCGTTTTTATTGCTGGGAGAGTATTTTGATTTACACATTTTTAAATGTATTTTAGAGTTGAAAACTGAGAAAATCTTTAAGTTTTATTAAACTAAAGATAAGATATTGGGACATTTCAGATGGCACGTGAGCACAGTTAGAGAGAAGGAGAGTTGAGAAGAATCTGACAAATGAACGGGCAGGTCAGAGAGACTTTCAGAAAGACTGAAGAGGGAGTGTGTGGGGAAAGCAGACAGAATGCTGGGAGATCATTTCTTCAGGGAGATTTATAAGGCTGGTGATGGACTTTGTTAATAACTGAGTTGATATGTGGTGACTCTGGGCTCGGTGTGAAGTTGTGATAATTAGACACAAACATCATAGGGCACGGCAGCATGTGGGCTCCTTTTCAAAAAGTCACAATGGCGACAAACCCAGATCACAGATTTACTGAGAGGTGAAAATATAGCTGGAACTATTTCTGTGATTTTCTTGCACAAACAACACAGTTTCTCACACTCTTTCATCCTCCTCGACACTCAGACTCATCCTCCTTCTCCGGAGCCCACAGTTCCCTCTCCCTTCTGCTCTCGGGATGTCCCGCCCAGGTTTTCAGGGCTTGTCCTCAGGAGTTATTCACTCTCCACCAGATCAATCCTTATGCAGATTAACTGAATCAACTCACAACTGTGGTCTGATCCTTCTATCCACGGATTTGACGGTGGTCTTCTGCTGTGAGGTCTTCTCCTCCCTGCCGTCTCTCCTGCTGTCCTCAGGACTGGGCGCCCACATCCCTCTGATCCTCCTCAGCACAGTCACCTCAGGGGACACCTTTTCTCCTGCACTTTCTGCCCTCACTCTCTGCTCTTCACTCTACAGGAATATACTTTTTACTATCTCCCAATTAAAAACAGAACAAAGTTTATAAACTAAAAACAAGGTGAAACTAAATTCTTCTTTCAGTCTTTGATCGATTCTGCGGCATATTTCTTCCCTATAAACCAATATTTCTCTGAAAGATGGTCTGCCTTCAGCCTCCTCACTTTCCGAATGTCCATCCTCTCTGCAGACCCGTCAGTCTGCTGAACGTGCTCAGCTCGGTCCTGCGTGCTCTGCTGGCCTGTGTCTCAGCCTTGAACGTGCACAGCACTGACACACAGACACTCTCGTCCTGTAGATTTCCAGGACACGGTGCTCTTGTAGCTCCCAGGGTCTGCATGGGCCAGTCACTGGTCCTGCTCTCAGCCCTGTCCTCACCCTGCTCCCCCCTGTCCCTCTGTCCTAGGCTTTCATGCTGTCCCTTCCTGCTCTGCCCCCTGTGACTCTATCGATGGGGTCACCCCATTCCCTGTTTCAGTGATCACTGATATGAATGTGTTTCAGGCGTTTCTCCTGACTTCTGACCGATACATGGGACTCCCTCCACAATGTCTCCCTGGGGTCATCCTGCTTGTACCCAAGGTCAGCACAAGCAAAGCTGAATTTATCGTTTGCTCCTTAAATGTGCTCCTGGGGCTGTGATTATATCCTCAGAGTCCTACGTTGTCCATCCATGGTACAATATATTTCACACTTTCCATTTTTACTGCCAATGGTTATTTATAGGGAAAAATTTTATAAAAGGAATTTTTTTTGTTTTAACTTAAAAATTTTAATAGACACTTAATATTTTCAGTGTAATTTCAGAGGGGGTTGTTGCTGGGCATACAGGCAGCTCTGCTGGGCACTGTGGTCCTGTCTACCCAGCCTGACACTACACAGCCATGAAGGTGTCCACACTCATGTTCCTACAGGTTTCATCTCCTGCCGTGGTGGTGAACATATTTCAAAGCTGGCAAACTTGTATTTGCTGAAGGCCCCTTCTCTCCTGGAAGCCTTGTTTTCTTCCGAGCTCCTGAAAACACCAAAATTACTCCTCCCTTTTTACCCGCTCCCACCTCAGCCAGCTTTGTTCATTGTCCCCACAGGGTCCCTCTACTTGGACTGTGCCCCTTGCACTGATTAGTAAATGTGGGTCTGAGGGGGAGGAGGATGGGCTTGTATGATCTCATCTAGTTCATCAGTCAGTGTCACTTTCAGCCTTTCTAATTTTTAAAATATATGATTCTTTTTCAATTTCTCTATTTTCCAAGTTGTTGGATCAAGACTATAATTGTGGTGTACTCATCACATTCAGCTTTAGAAACCAATTCAACCAGTGCATCCATGCTGTTCTATAAGGTAGACTTCCTTCTTCTTCTTTTCACAGTGTGTAGTATTCCGCTGTGCAGATGCCCCTCAGCTCTTTCATCTGCTCATCTCCTGACGGGCACTTAGGCTGCTTCCACAGCTTGACTGTTGTAAATTACGCTGCAGTAAACATAAGGGTGTCTGTATATTTTTGCGTAAGAGTTTTAGGTTTCTTCAGGTATATTCCCAGCAGTATAATTACTGGGTCATGGATGCATTGGAGAGTAACATGCAATGAAATAAGCCAGTCAGAGAAAGATTATTTCCATATGATTTCACTGGTGTGTGGAAACTAGTGAACAAAGTAAACTAGTGAAGAAAGTATAAACTGACTCACAGGTGCAGCGAACAGACACACAGCTGTCAGAGTGGAGGGGGTGGGGAGGGCTGAGTGAGAAAGGTGGAGGGATTAAACAAAATACACCCGCAAAACTCACAGACACAGAGCAAAGTATGGTGATTAAGAGAAGATGAGGGGGTGGGGACAGGCAGGAGTAGCTAAAGGGGAGCATAAATCACTTGGGGCGGTGATCATACAATACCATATACAGATGACATAGAATGGTACCATTGAATCCTATGTCATTTTATTAACCAATGTCACTCTAAGAAATTCAATAAAAATTGTGCAAGTGAGCAATTAACTATGTTTCTCATGTTTTTTTCCTGCTCAACTTGATGTCTTTGCATGTGAAGTAGAAGACAAAGTCCAGCTATTATAATTATTCTTCCAAAAGAATATTTGAATGAAAAAGAGAGAAACAAATTTTGAAGTTTGTGAATTTAATAGGTTTAATATAATTTAAATGTCAAATATGGAAAATAGGTTTTTTTTGTTAAAAACAAACAAAATTAAGTATCTTTCACACCATACTTAATCTGTAATAAGGGGTCAGGTAAATAAATGGTTAAATATTTACAGGAAAACACGTGGGTCACAGAGAGGGAACTCTTTCAGTGTTCACCCGTCTCCTTTGAGGTCTCTCTTTTGTCCTCTCCATGTTCCCTCTGCGCCCTTGGAGACAGCTCTGTGCTTCCATGTGTCTCATTTTACCCCAGGGAATTCTGGGTAGACGGATGTGGAAACCTTCCCATCTGCCCGTCCGTCTCTCCTGTGCACTGATTCCTGATCTGCGTCTCCTGCTCTCACCAGGTGGGGTCCCAGTGAAGATGTTGGTTTATTCACCTAACACCCTTTAAAGTGAGGGAAAGGTCCCGCTGTTTCAATGACCAGGAGTGCGGAATGCTGCCTCCATGCCCCCAGGACGGACTTTCCTGCACAGACACTTCCCAGACCTCCAGCTGCTACGAGGTGCTGCAGGGAGTGGGACTCTGTGGTCTCTCTGTCACACCCACCCCCCAGCACTGCCCCCTCTCTGATCCAGTGCTCCAGACGACCAGTTCACTCAGGTAGCAGAGATCCCCAATGGGCTCCTGTAAAACGTGGATGCTCTTCATAGAATATACACTTATGAGGTTGAAGTGGAATGACCTTGTGAGCTGGGAACTTCTCTGCCTTAGCTCCTAGAGCTGAATTTTAGATACTCTGTTATAATTGTCTACGCACCTGAATCTCTCAAAGCATTGCCTCAATTGTTTACCAATATGATGTGGATTCACCTACATAGTTTATTCTATTCCAGAAGCCCTTATTACAGAATAATTTAATTTTGGGGACACCATGTTTCATATCAATTTCAAAAATATAAACATATTTAAGATGGGTGATCAGTTTTGCCATATTAAATTAACAAACACCAGCAATGTGAAAGATAACACATCTAAAATATTGGAAGAAAGGTCTAGAAGATGACAGCAAAAAGTATAATAACCACATTTATTATAACTAAACATGTGTAACCATGATAACAGGAATAACAGAATCCCCTAGGCTGTCTGATGATGGGCTTGTGTTAGGGGGTCAGACAGAGTCTAGGTCGCAAACGACTCTTTCGAGCCCCCAGCAGGGATGAGCTACAAGATGCACAGTTCAGTTGAGAGCAGCGTTTCCACCCCACTCTGTCCCCGGAACTGGCCTCATGGACTCCCTGCACCCAAATGCACCTGAGACAGGGGCCCAGATCATCAAACCAGAAACCCAAGCTGAATGGAGGATTTATGTAGTTTGTTGCCAACACTGCTTACAAATATGGACTGAATGTTTGTGTTCCTCCTCCCACTTTCTGTATTAAAGTCTCAGCCTCCAGCGTGATGGTATTGGCAGAGGAGCATCTGGGAGATGTCAGGATTAGATCAGGTCATGAGGTGAAGCCCCCATGGTAAAATAAGTGCTTTTTTTAGAAAACTAAACAAGGTCACATTCTGATTACTGGAGGTTACAACTTTGACATGAGACTTTAATTTGGGAATGGGGGAGTACAATTCACCTGTATCATAGTGTATAATGAAGAGGAAAGGGAACAGGGAAATATAAATATAAATTGATTATTTATGTAACTTTTTAAAAAGTTTGGTTATATAAATAGAGAACAGAGGTGATAACTTTTATAGTTTTGATTTTAGTATGGGAAATATTTTGAAAATTTTAATAAAAAAATATTTAAAAACATTTTTAGTGAGAAGCAGGGAGGCAGAGAGACAGACTCCTACATGTACCTGAATCGGTATCTACCTGACATGCCCACCAGGGAGCGATGCTCTGCTCATCTGAGGTGTTGCTCCATTGTAACCAGAGACATTCTAGTGCCTGAGGTGGAGGCCATGGTGCCATCCTCAGTGCCCGGGGCCAACTTTGTTCCAATGGAGCCTTGGCTGCAGAAGGGGAAGAGAAAGAGAGGAAGGAGAGGGGGAGGGGTGGAGAAGCAAATGGGTGCTTCTCCTTTGTGCCCTGACCAGGAATTGAACCCAGGACTTCCACATACTGAGCTGACGCTTTATCGCTGAGCAAACTTACCAGGATGAAAATGTCAAGATTAATGGAAAAAAATCTAATAGAAAGGCTGATGAAGTCTAGAACTAGAGAGGGCAGGACAGCACAGCCACACTGAGAAAAAGGAAGGTAGAGGTGGCAGTGGAAAGACATTGTTAACAGATGTGACAGCAAAGGTGAGGACGTGCACATGGCTGGAGAGGACGGGAGGAGGACAGAGGGCGGTGTCCATGCCGTGACAGGGACTGCGCATGTGCAGAGAGCCCGTCTTCTCACAGGAGGGACCGTTACAGCACGGTGAGCTCTGGTCTGAGAAACAGGTCATTAGATTGATCTGTGGTTGGAGTTTTGTCAGGCGGATGTGACAGAAGGACAGTGACCCAGGGGTTTCATTTATGAGTCATGGGACACTAGACAGTGTTCCCCATGGCTCTAAGCAGGAAAGGGCAGGAGTGAGGTCAGGAGGGACTGGGGGGTCAGGAGGAACAAGGGGCCCCTGTGGGAGGGACACACTGGGGGAGCAGGAGGAGCTGAGAGACCAAGGATCACACCTGAGGTTCCCCTAGACATTCCACCTGGATGTCCTCCTCGCCTTCCTTAAAGGGAGAGTGCACCACGTACTTAGAGTCAATCAGGAGGACAAATATTCACCATGTAAATGTCTTAAAGGTACAAAAGTTTATTCCTCACAGAAAAAAATGCTGAAATTGAGCAATACAGAGGTTCCATAGTGTTGTCAGAACTCAAGCTAATTTTAATTTCTCTGTCACCCATGTCAGTTAACATGGCCACAGATGTTATTTCAGTTCCATCCATCGTGACATACAATAGCCAGCAGAAAAAGTAAAGGAGAAAAAAGGACACAATTTCCCTCTAAGGACACATTTCAGGGGTCATACAGAATCACACTAAATAATTTACCTTATAACACATCGGTCATCATGTACTTACAGGCATCAGGGGAGGTCGGGAAATCTACCATTTGTGTGAGGGTCTCTAGGTGTGTAATTAGAGGACTCTATAACTAAGGAATAGGGGGCGTTGACATGAGGGACAATCATCAGTTTTTGTGTCAGAACTCATCCTGAACCTGAACCAGTAAGGAGAAGGAAACAGTCTATTTGTATCTCACTCCAGAAATGTGATCAACATTGGGACCCAAAGTAAGTATTTCTTATGAGAGTTAGTGTAGCATAGGAATTACAACATCAGTCACTTCTTTTCCTTCACCTGGGCAGATGGATAGGGAGCCTGAGTCTGAGGACCAGAGCCTAAAAAGAGGTCTCAGGACACCGTGGAAAGTGTTCTTGGGAAAGCTGAATATATGGGACCCATCTGTTATGTTAAAGAAAGATACAACTCCATCCTCGTAATCTACAAATATCCCCACTTTGAGGGGCTTTTCTCCTATAGTAAGAGGGGTTGCTGGGGAAGTGACGGCCCAGTATTCCCCACTGTAGAGCCTGATGACCCAGAAGCCATTCTGTGGGGACATGGTGACCCTCCCTTTCCTTGTTACATTATCTCTACAAACTCCCAGGTCCCAGGAATGCATGTTTCCAACCTCCACCTCCCAGTAGCATCGCCCCGAGCTGATGTGCAGCTGACCCAGCACACAGGGAAGGGAGTCGAATCTTTGTGTGGAGTTGGGCAGATCTTTTCGCCTTTCTTGCCAGGTCACTCGTCTCCCATTTTCAGACAGGAGGAGGGCAGGATGAGCAGTGGCTGCGTCCAGGGTCACAGTTACTACAGGACAAGTAGATTGTCATGATTTTAAGAAAGGTCTCAGTATATCTGGGCTGGAGGGTTCCCATTCTCTGAGATCTCCTCTGATCCTGGGTAGATCCAGCTCCTCTCCACCCATCGTTCCCCAAGGCCACTCTGCAAGGACCAGGGTCCCTCCTGGACCATCATAGACTCACCAGTTTTCATCTCTTTTTTTCTCAAATCTGCAAGAAAAAAATTAACGTGAGAACTCAGTATTTGAACAATCATCTGTCTCTCTTTCCAGAATACTATGAGTGTAAATTCATTAGGGTTAATTCAAGAAATCACCAACCAAAGATAACACTCTTTCATTAACTAGAGCCTCCTACAATATACTGAATTATGTGTGATTGGAGATTTGACCTGTTCTTATGATCTCCTTATCCAATATTCTTACAGGATAAACATCATTAATCTCTTTAGGATGATTGATAGTACAGTAAGCAGGATGGACTATTTTTTTGCTTTTTCATAAATTTTAACAAATGCTAACACTGCCTATGATCAAAACACAATGTGAGGTGCAATTAAACAATAAAGAACTGAGAAAATGTAGGGGTTCAAAAACATCTGTTAGAATATTGAGTAATCTATTGAATTGATAGAATGTATAATTTGGTGTCTCTTTAATTTTCAGCATGCACGCATAGTTTGTGTTCATATAACAAAATCTTTGATAACAAGACTTTTGTCATCACATCCCATGTCACTCGCCAGTGTAAAAAAACAAATTCCTCCAAACTGCAAAGCAAAACAAAACAGTTAGACTTTTACTTTTGTTCCCTCCCCGTTTCTGTCTTTTCCATTTCTTTCTGTCTTGTTCCATTTCTTCAACATCTCTTGAACTTCCTCTTTCGGTCCTGTATTATAATATTCTGTTCTTTCAAGCACGATAATAAACATGCTCTGATGTAGGACAGGTTGAAATACAGAAGCAAAATGTGGGTGGGCACAGGGAAGGAGTGAAAGGAAGGGAATCAAATGAAGACAGGAAGGAAGAGAGAGGAGAGGAGAAAGAATGTGCTGGATCTCCAAATATAAATTTAATCGTCTAAATAAAGCTATATATAAAAAAATAATATATCTTGAAAATCCATTCCACTGAAATCATCATTACAATTTAAAAAATACCATGTGACATATGAGGACATAAAGATTTAAATAAATAGCCCTGGCCGGTTGGCTCAGTGGTAGAGCGTTGGCCTGGCGTGCAGGAGTCCTGAGTTCGATTCCCGGCCAGGGCACACAGGAGATGCTCCTATCTTCTTCTCCACCCCTCCCCCTCTCCTTCCTCTCTGTCTCTCTCTTCCCCTCCCGCAGCCAAGGCTCCATTGGAGCAAAGATGGCCCGGGCACTGAGGATGGCTCTGTGACCTCTGCCTCAGGTACTAGAACGGCTCTGGTTGCGGCAGAGCATCGCCCCCTGGTGGGTGTGCCGGGTGGATCCTGGTCGGGTGCATGCGGGAGTCTGTCTGACTGCCTCTCTGTTTCCAACTTCGGAAAAATACAAAATAAAGATTTAAATAAATAGAAGTGTGACAGGGATACGTGACTAGGGTGGGGACACACTGCCATGTACAGAAGAGGAGTGACAGCATTGTGCACCTGACACCTGCATAGTTTTATGAGCCAAGGTCACCCCAATAATTTCAATGAAACATTAAAAAATACTTTGAATAGGAGAAATAAAACAAATTTAATGAATTCTGTAAAATTTTAAATATATTTGATATTTTATAATAAAATTACTTTGATCCCTTTTCATTCTATGTGGAGAACTATGAAATATTCGTCATGTTTAAAACGGTCTTTGGATGCTTTTATACATATGTATATATACATATATGTTTGTGTTCCTTTTTAAAAAATATGTATTTATTCATTTTAGAGAGGAGATAGAGAGTAAGAGAAAGAGAAAGAGAGAGAGAAGGGGGGGAGGAACAGGAAGCATCAACTCTCATATGTGCCTTGACAAGACAAGTACAGGGTTTTGAACCGGCGACCTCAGTGTTCCAGGTTGAAGCTTTATCCACTGCACCACCCCAGTCAGGCTGTGTTCCATTTTATTTATAGCACCCACACTGTACAAAGTTAGAACAACCACTCTACAAGAGTTATTGAAAGACTGCTTGTGTGGGCTATTACTGGTTAGGTTCTTATGTGCGTCTCTTCACAGCGTATTTGGCCACCAATTAATTCGCAACCTTATTGTATCTGAGTGTCCGTTTTAACTCAGGGCTGAATGAAGCTGAGTCAATCAGAAGAAGGGAAAGAAATGACAGTGAGGGAGGTTCTGAGTCAAGTGACCTGAGCTGTCCTTGGAGAAAACTTACACTTAGAAACTCAGAAGTACCTAAACTTCCAGATACCCTTTTGTTAAAATTCATCAGACAGAAAAGCCCTGTCTCCCTGATTGCAACCAGATGGTAAATGTTGGGTAATAAGGATGGCCTGTTAGAGTTAAAAGACCAAGACTCTGAGAAAAAAAGGCAGATGGTCACTGAGAGAGAAGACAGGGATAAGGAACAGGTGAGAGAAGGACAGGGGAGGAGGTTATTGTACTGACCTATCTCCTGTTCACTCTTGGCTGAAAAGTAAGTGGCAAAAATACACAAATCATTCCCAGTGAAAACACAGTAACAGATAAGAAAGAAAACAGAAATGGGTCCCTTTCATAGTTCACTCTTGAGTACACAATGAGCCATATTAGTGAATGTAGGAATCATGATGTTTTAAAAAACATATCACGCATCGGAGTCACTGTTGTTCTCCCTCCCCTGTCCCTTATGCACAACATACTAAGTCAGGAAATAAAACAAAGAAGTAGTTATATCAGAAATGCTGGGATGTGAAATACTAAGTAATCCCCTATCACTGGACAATCATCTTTTTCAGATGAAACGTAGTTACAAATAAGGCAGGGACTTGGCCAGTCACAAGGAAGTGTACAGCCGAGACGCCCATCTCGACAAACTGTTTTTGAAGAAGTAGTCATATGAAATCTACTCTGTACATTAGAGAAACATACTCCTATAGACCAATCCCAAGGAAAAAAAATATAATTGTAATTGTTATTAGAGAAAAACAATCTTAAGCTTTGATTGATTAAATTATCTTTTTTTCTGGATCATTGTGGTCAATAATTTTTTTCAGACCCTTCACACAAAAATGTACAGGTCAGAAATGTACCACTTTTTAACAAGTCTTAAGAGACTTCATCTTTCTGAAAATTGTTTACTTTTAAGTGCATTTGTCATTAGATAATAATGTCAACATAATGCCAATGAATTAAAAACAGGCATGGATGGATATATTATATGGTATAAAAAATTATGTAAAATATTTAGAGACCTTGGAACACCTGGGTCATATACTCAAGGACAGTGGAAGAGGGACGGCCCACTCTCTCACATCTGACCAGTGAGTGATACAAGGTATTTATCACGACACAGGCTGTGAGAAGACAATAGACAGAGACACTGAATGCAGAAGGTTTGGAGTCTTTTGTCTCAAGGGTTTGGAGAAGTATCAATTGGTAATAATGGGATCTAGAACTTGAAATACTTGACAGAGTTCTTAATTTTGAACATTTCCCAGAAATACATATATATACATTCATTAGATATACACTAATGTACACCTGTAATATATGAATATATTAAAAATTACGTATCTGTGACGTTAACACCCTTTGTCTCACCAATGTCTTATTGAAACTGAGTCAATATTCTGTGAGACTGAAGCCGCCAATGTTTATAGGGAAATAATTGTATGAAATGACAGAAGAAGGAATGGGAAGGAGGGAAGGTAGGAAACAGAAATGGACAGAGCCACACACGGGAGAAGTGCTGTCCCAGAATCAGAGAGGGGACAGTGGACATCTAGGAGGAGGACAGGTCAATGGAAGGCACTTGGATAAAAAGTTCAGAAATGTCAGAGGGAGAAATAAACCGGATATTTTCAAGTGGATCAAGAGTAAAGGAATATCAGTAATTTTACCTATTGTTTCCTTATATTCCTCTGAAAAAGAAAAAAAGAAGAAAAAGTCAGTGTCAATTTAATGGGAAACAACTACAAAGAGAATTCAAATTTACTGATATATTCAAATTCAGAATTAACCTGACCACAGTCCAGATGAACACACACACACACACACACACACATACACACACAACAAATCACCCCACAATGAGCGCACCTACAGACTGGCTCAGAGCTCACTACTAAATATTTTCCACAGGTAAACTGCAGTAAAAAGAAAGGTAGAAAATGAAGTTAATTTAGTAAAATAATATAAAAATTTTAAACTATTATTTTTTCTGGTTAATTTATAAAATAATTGCTTTTCTGAAAAGATTTAATTTATCACTATTACATACAGAAGTGGTGGGAGGCAGGAGCAAAGCATATGGTTTCAGAGCTATGTCACTTTAGTTGTATGATGTTGCTCTGGGTGACGTGTCCTGGGAAGCCCGGGCTCAAACTGGCACCTCAGTGTTCCCAGTCCACACACTATCCACTGCATGACCACAGGCCAGGTTAAAAAAAATGCTAGGTCTATTTGAAATATTTATGTTCCTCTAATTCATTTTATGAGCTTAATAAGGTCATTGGATGCTTTTATTTATTTATTTTTTATTTTATTTTATTTTTTCCTTTGTATTTTCTGAAGTTGGGAACGGGGAGGCAGACAGACTCCCGCATGCGCCTGACCAGGATCCACCCGGCATGCCCACCAGGGGGCGATGCTCTGCCCATCTGCGGCGTTGCTCTGTTGCAACCAGAGCCATTCTATCAACTGAGGCAGAGGCCACAGAGCCATCCTCAGTGCCCGGGCCAACTTTGCTCCAATGGAGCCTTGTCTGCAGGAAGAAAAGAGAGAGAAAGAGAGGAAGGAGAGGGGGAGGGGTGGAGAAGCAGATGAGCGCTTCTCCTGTGTGCCCTGGTCGGAATCGAACCCGGGACTTCTGCACACCAGGCCGATGCTCTACCACTGAGCCAACTGGCCAGGGTTAAATGCTTTTAAACACATCAGTGAGTCTCACTGTTGCGGCAGCGACATCATGCAGAGTGTCCACCACACTGTGGAAGGAGCACTGACACACAGCTCCTCCAGTGACACAAGGTCAGGGGTCTGGGGGCTGCGTCCTCCATGTTTTTGTTCACAGACTGATTTTTAACCACACTGTGTGTTTGAGTATCTGTTTTATCACATTTCTGAGTGAAGAATATCTTATATTCATGGGTGCTGAATTCAGGAGGGACAGAGGACTGGGATTCTCTGACGGATATTCTGTTTCTCACTGGACCTTACTGAGCCTTTCTCTTAACAGAGAAACAAATACACTGACACACACACATGAGACACAGTTCCTGCACACTGTAAAGAAGAGGTAACACAAGCATTCCACCCGACAATGGTTGTTTCGGACACATGAACAAGTCTCGTCTGTTCTATGAATAAAGAATATACCTTGAAAATCCATTCCACTGAAATCATTAGTACTACTTTAAAAATACCACATGACATATGGAGACATAAATATTTAAAATAAATGACAGGGTAACAGATGGATACATGACAGGTGTGTGATAGAATTGTGCGCCTGAAACCTGCATACTTTTATTAACCAAGGTCACCCCAACAAATTAATAAAACATTAAAAAAACGTTAAAATAGAAGAAAGGAAGCATATTTACAAAGTTCTGTAAAATTTTAAAAATATTTATTTGTTACTTTTTTAAAAAAATCATTTTTTATTTTATTTCATTCTATGTGAACCAGTCTGATATATTTGTCAAATTAATAGCTCTTTGGATATTTCTTTATATGTATGTATCCCATTCTAACTGCAGTACCTTCCACATACAAAGTTGCTACAACCATTGTATAAAGGTTGTTGAAAGACTGCTCTTATAGGTAAGTCCGGTTTAGGTTCTTTTTTTTTTTTAATAATTTTATTTTTAATGGGGCGACATCAATAAATAAGGATACATATATTCAAAGATAACAAGTCCAGGTTATCTTCTCATTCACTTATGTTGCATACCCATCACCCAAAGTCAGATTGTCCTCTGTCACCTTCTATCTAGTATTCTTAGTGCCCCTCCCCCTCCCCATTTCCCTCTCCCTCTCCCCCCTCCTCCCATAACCACCACACTTTTATCAATGTCTCTTAGTTTCACTTTTATGTCCCACCTACATATGGAATAATGCAGTTCCTGTTTTTTTCTGATTTACTTATTTCACTTCGTATAATGTTATCAAGATCCCACCATTTTGCTGTAAATGATCCGATGTCATCATTTCTTATGGCTGAGTAGTATTCCATAGTGTATATGTGCCACATCTTCTTTATCCAGTCATCTATTGACGGGCTTTTTGATTGTTTCCATGTCCTGGTCACTGTGAACAAGGCTGCAATGAACATAGGGCTGCATGTGTCTTTACGTATCAGTGTTTCTGAATTTTTAGGGTATATATCCAGTAGAGGGATTGCTGGGTCATAAGGTAATTCTATTTTCAGTTTTTTGAGGAACCACCATATTTTCTTCCATAATGGTTGTACTACTTTACATTCCCACCAACAGTGTATGAGGGTTCCTTTTTCTCCACAACCTCTCCAACATTTGCTATTATCTGTCTTGTTAATAATAGCTAATCTAACAGGTGTGAGGTGGTATCTCATTGCAGTTTTGATTTGCATTTCTCTAATAACTAACGAAGATGAGCATCTTTTCATATATCTGTTGGCCATTTGTATTTCTTCCTGGGAGAAGTGTCTGTTCATGTCCTCTTCCCATTTTTTTATTGGATTGTTTGTTTGTTTGTTGTTGAGTTTTAGGAGTTCTTTGTATATTTTGGATATTAGACCCTTATCTGCGCTGTTGTTTGAAAATATCTTTTCTCATTTAGTTGGCTGTCTGTTTATTTTGTTGTCAGTTTCTCTTGCTGAGCAAAAACTTCTTAGTCTGATGTAGGCCCATTCATTAATTTTTGCCTTCACTTCTCTTGCCATTGGAGTCATATTCACAAAATGCTCTTTAAAACCCAGGTCCATGAGTTTAGTACCGATGTCTTCTTCTATGTACTTAATTGTTTCAGGTCTTCTGTTTAGATCTTTGATCCATTTTGAATTAATTTTAGTACAGGGGTACAGACTGTAGTCCAGTTTCATTCTTTTGCATGTGGCTTTCCAGTTTTCCCAGCACCATTTACTAAAGAAGCTTTCTTTTCTCCATTGTGTGTTATTGGCCCCTTTATCAAAAATTATTTGACTACATATATGTGGTTTTATTTCTGGACTTTCTATTCTGTTCCATTGGTCTGAGTGTCTATTTTTCTGCCAATACTATGCTGTTTTACTTGTCGTGGCACTATAATATAGTTTGAAGTCAGATATTGTAATGCCCCCAACTTCATTCTTTTTCTTTAGGATTGCTTTGGCTATTCGGGGTTTTTTATAGTTCCATATAAATCTGATTATTTTTTGCTCCATTTCTTTAAAAAATGTCATTGAAATTTTGATGGCAATTGCATTAAATTTGTATATTGCTTTGGGTAATATGGCCATCTTGATTATATTTATTCTTCCTAACCAAGAACAAGGTATATTCTTCCATCTCATTATATCTTTCTCGATTTCCCTTAACAATGGTTTAGAGTTTTCATTATATAAGTCCTTTACATTCTTTGTTATGTTTATTCCTAAGTATTTTGTTGTTGTTGTTGCAATCGGGAAGGGGATTGTTCTTTTGAATTCGTTCTCAAATGTTTCATTGTTGGTATATAGAAAGGCTATTGACTTCTGTATGTTAATTTTATATCCTGCGACCTTACTGTATTGGCTTATTGTTTCTAGTAGTCTTTTTGTGCATTCTTTGGGATTTTCGATGTATAGGATCATATCATCTGCAAAAAGTGATACCTTTACTTCTTCTTTTCCGATATGGATGCCTTTTATTTCTTTGTCTTGTCTTATTGCTCTGGCTAGAACCTCTAGTACCACATTAAATAAGAGTGGAGAGAGTGGACAACCCTGTCTTTTTCCTGATTTAAGGGGGAAAGCCTTCAGTTTAGTGCCATTTAATATGATGTTAGCTGATGGTTTATCATATATAGCCTTTAACATGTTGAGATATTTTCCTTCTATATCCATTTTGTTGAGAGTCTTAAACATAAAATTGTGTTGTATTTTATCGAAAGCCTTTTCTGCATCTATTGATAAGATCATGTGGTTTTTGTTCTTTGTTTTGTTGATATGGTGTATTACATTTACCGTTTTACATATGTTGAACCATCCTTGAATTTCTGGGATGAATCCCACTTGATCATGATGTATTATCTTTTTAATATGTTGTTGTATTCGATTTGCTAGTATTTTGTTTAGTATTTTAGCATCTGTATTCATTAGAGATATTTGTCTGTAGTTTTTTTTGTGCCATCCTTGCCTGGTTTTCGTATGAGGTTTATGTTGGCTTCATAAAATGTGTTTGGAAGTATTGCTTCTTCTTCAATTTTTTGGAAGACTTTCAGTAGAATAAGAACCAAATCTTCTTTGAATGTTTGATAAAATTCGCTGGTATAGACATCAGGGCCTGGACTTTTATTTTTGGGGAGGTTTTTTATGTTTTTTTCTATTCTTCTCTGCTAATAGGCCTGTTTAGGCTTTCTGCTTCTTCTTGACTCAGTCTAGGAAGTTTGTATTGTTCTAGGAATTTATCCATTTCTTCTAGGTTGTTGAATTTAGTGGCATAAAGTTTTTCATAGTATTCTACAATAATTCTTTGTATATCCATGGTGTCTGTGTTGATTTCTTCTCTTTCATTTTGGATTTTGTTTATATGAGTTCTTTCTCTTTTTTCCTTGGTAAGTCTTGTGAAAGGTTTGTCAATTTTGTTGATCTTTTCAAAGAACCAGCTCCTTGTTCTATTAATTTTTTCTATATTTTTTCTGTTCTCTATTTCATTTATTTCTGCTCTGATTTTTATTATCTCCTTTCTTTGGCTGGTTTTGGGTAGTCTTTGCTCTTCTTTTTCTAGTTCCTTAAGGTGTGAAGTTAAGTGGTTCACTTGGGCTCTCTCTTGTTTGGTCATATATGCCTGAAGTGATATGAACTTCCCTCTTATCACTGCTTTTACTGCATCCCATAGATTCTGATATGTCATATTGTCATTTTCATTAGTCTGTATATATCTTTTGATCTGTGCACTTATTTCTTCTTTGATCCATTTATTTTTTAAAAGTATGTTGTTTAGTTTCCACATTTTTGTGGGATTTTTTTCCTCTTTTTTGCAGTTGAATTCTAGTTTCAAGGCCTTATGATCAGAAAATATGCTTGGTACAACTTCGATTTTCTGAATTTGCTGATGTTGTTTTTGTGGCCCAACATATGATCAATTCTTGAGAATGATCCATGTACACTGGAGAATAATGTATACTCAGTCACTTTGGGATGAAATGTCCTGTAGATGTCTATCATATCCAGGTGTCTAGTGTTTTGTTTAAGGCCACAATATCTATGTTGATTCTCTGTTTGGATGACCGATCTAGAGCCATCAGCGGTGTATTGAGGTCTCCAAGTATGATTGTATTTTTGTCAGTTTTTGTTTTAAGGTCAATAAGTAACTGTCTTATATATTTTGGTGCTCCTTGGTTTGGTGCATATATATTAAGAATTGTTATGTCTTCTTGATTCAGTGTCCCCTTAGCCATTATGAAATGGCCATTTTTGTCTCTGAGTACTTTTGCTGTCTTGTAGTCAGCATTATCAGATATGAGTATTGCTAGGCCTGATTTTTTTTGGATGTTATTTGCTTAGAGTATTGTTTTCCAGCCTTTCACTTTGAATTTGTTTTTATCCTTGTTACTTAGATGAGTATCCTGTAGGCAGCATACAGTTGGATTTTCTTTTTTAATCCATTCTGCTACTCTGTGCCTTTTTATTGGTGAGTTTAACCGTTTACATTTAGTGTAATTATTGACACTTGTGAGTTCCCTATTGCCATTATATAGATTACTTTCTGTTAGTTTTTGTCTTTTTGATCCTTCTCTTTCGTTTTTCTATCTTTTATTTTTATTTGGTTGTATTTCTTTTTTTTTTTTTTTAATAAATTTTTATTAATGGTAATGGGATGACATTAATAAATCAGGGTACATATATTCAAAGAAAACATGTCTAGGTTATTTTGTCATCAAATTATGTTGCAAACCCCTCGCCCAAAGTCAGATTGTCCTCCGTCACCCTCTATCTAGTTCTCTGTGCCCCTCCCCCTCCCCCTAACTCTCTCCCTCCCTCCCTCCCATGTCCTCCCTCCCCCCCCCCTTGGTAACCACCACACTCTTGTCCATGACTCTTAGTCTCATTTTTATGTTCCACCAATGTATGGAATCATGTAGTTCTTGTTTTTTTTCTGATTTGCTTATTTCACTCCTTATAATGTTATCAAGATCCCACCATTTTGCTGTAAATGATCTGATGTCATCATTTCTTATGGCTGAGTAGTATTCCATAGTGTATATGTGCCACATCTTCTTTATCCAGTCTTCTATTGAAGGGCTTTTTGGTTGTTTCCATGTCTTGGCCACTGTGAACAGTGCTGCAATGAACATGGGGCTACATGTGTCTTCACGTATCAATGTTTCTGAGGTTTTGGGGTATATACCCAGTAGAGGGATTGCTGGGTCATAAGGTAGTTCTATTTGCAGTTTTTTGAGGAACCACCATACTTTCCTCCATAATGGTTGTACTACTTTACAGTCCCACCAACAGTGAATGAGGGTTCCTTTTTCTCCACAGCCTCTCCAACATTTGCTATTACCCGTCTTGTTGATAATAGCTAATCTAACAGGAGTGGTTGTATTTCATACATCTTTCCTCTGTTGCTATCTTTTTTAAATCATGTGCTTCTGTGGCGGTTTTTTTCAATGGTGGTTACCTTTAAGTAATTAAAAGGGTTCCTACCATGTTCATTGTAGCACACTATTTTGTGAGTATTTTTGCACTCCATCGTCCTTTGCTACTGTTAATCTCCATCCTCTCCCCCCCTTTCTTTTTGTTGTTGTCAGAGTTTAAATTTGGTTTTATTGTGTTCTTCTTGGAGCTTTTACTTGTGGCTTTGGGTTTTTGTTTTTTTTTTTTGTTCTTTGTATCTGATTGGAGAACCCCCTTTAGTAATTCCTGGAGTGGGGGTTTTTTGATGATAAATTCCCTCATCTTTTCTGTTTCTGTGAATGTTTTTATTTCTCCTTCATATTTAAAGGATAGCTTTGATGGGTATAGTATTCATGGCTGAAAGTTCCTCTCTTTCAGGACTTTAAATATTGGGGTCCACTCTCTTCTAGCTTGTAGATTTTCTGCTGAGAAATCTGATGATAATCTAATGGGCCTTCCTTTATATGTTGTATTCTTCTTTTCCCTGGCTGCCTTGAGAATTTTTTCTTTGCTGTTGGTTTGTAACAATTTCATTATGATATGCCTTGGAGTAGGTTTGTTTACATTAAGAAAACTCGGAGTTCTGTTTGCTTCTTGAATTTGAGGCTTTAGTTCTTTCCACAGGCTTGGGAAGTTCTCACCTATTATTTGTTTGAGTATGTTCTCCATTCCATTTTCTCTCTCTTCTCCCTCTGATATACCTATTATTCTTATGTTATTCTTTTTGATGGAGTCAGATAATTCTTGTAGGGCTACCTCATTTTTTTTTAATTTTTGAGTCTCTTTCTTCTTCTCTCTGTTGTGCCTCAAGTTGCTTGTCTTCTATTTCACTAATCCTCTCTTCTATCTGGCCTGTTCTATTAGCTAAGCTTGTTACCTCGTTTTTCAGCTCATGAATTGAGTTTTTCATCTCTGTTTGATTTGTTTTTATAGTTTATAATTTCCTTGTAAATATATTCTTTGTGTTCATTGAGTTGTTTTCTGAGCTCCCTAAATTGCCTTTCTGTGTTTTCTTGTATATCTCGGAGGATTTTTAGGATTTCTATCTTAAATTCTCTGTCATTTAGCTCTAAGGTTTCCAATATTTTAAATTTTTTCTCCATAGATTTTTTCTCATCTAGCTGTGTACCTCTTTCTTTTGTATCCATGATATTTGATTTTCTGTTCCTTAATGGCATCTGAGGGTGGTTTTGTTGATAGTATTAATGAGATTTAATAAAGAATAAAAAGTTAAAAAATAAAAATAAAAAATAAAAAATAATTGTTTTTTTAAAAAAATTAATAATGAAATAAAGAAAAATAAAATAAAAAATATTTTTTTTAAAAAAAGAAATTATTCCCCCCTGTTCTTTTTTCCTCTCCTCTCCTCTCCCCTCTTTCTTGAGAAAATCTTGTGGTGAACTGTGAATTATATTGCACTAAATAGAACAAACAATGCCTGTAATGGAGGGCCTGAATTGGGGAAATGTAATAAAGGGGCAAAAAAAAAAAAAAAGAAAGAAAAAAAAAGGGTGTATTGACCCACAAAAAGCAAATAAGAAAAAAAAATTGGGTCAAGAATAAAATGATTTGCTTTTAGGTGTTGGTTGACTAAGAGTTATGATGAGAGGAATAAGAGGGAAACAGGAAAATGGGGGGACAAATTAAAAAATTGCTATTGTATTTAGTGGAACAAGAACTAGATAAAATGGAGAGCCAGGGATGGGAGCATTGCTAATGTGTTAAAAAGGTGAAGTAACCCCCCCCCCCCCCCAAAAATGTCACAAACATAAGTTTGAGTCCCAGATAAGATATTGTTTCTTATTGAGGTTTGAATGAGAGGAAACATAAAGGAGAAAGGAAGAAACTAATATATAGGGAGAAAAGAAAGAGAGAGAGAGAGAGAGAGAAAAAGAGGGAACCACTAAAAGAAGAAGAAAAAAAAGAGGAGAGAGAGAGAGAGAGTTAAGGGTTTTGGAGTACAACTCTCATAGAGAAAAAGGAAGAGGAAAGAAAAGATAATGGGAGATGTAACACTTATGGGTAGTGTAGTTCAAGGAGAGGTAAGAGTAAGACCGGCAGAGAGTTAAACGACCAAATTGGAGGAGGAATAAAAAATATCAACAATGAAGATAAGAGAAACAAATGAACAAATATAATAAAATGGGATAGACTATAAAGTCTGTGTATTTTTCTTGATTTTGAGAGGTTATCTTCTTGCTTTTTCTTTTCTCTCCCTCTTCCTGGTCGGTGACTCTGTACCTCGGGTTCTGCCCCTTTGGCACACTCAGGTAGAGGTTTGCAGTTGATAAGTCTCTATGGCGATGTCATGTATTGTGCTTCAGTCTCGTTGGCAGTCAAGGCTCATTAGCATTTATAGGCTCCGCCAGTGAGAGTGTCTGTGTTCCTGGAGCCTTTCTCCTAGTCTTTCTTTCCTCAATTAGTAGCCTGATAATCCAGCTATGGGGTTGCTGCTGCCTCTGCCTGGATAGTAAGAGGCTCAAAGAGCTGGCCACTCCCCACTCTATTTCCACTCAGCACAGGGCTCTGGGTAAGGCTCAGTCAGTCAGAGCTGCTAGCATAATCAGGTGGGGCTTCCACCCACTCAAAGACCTCTGGCTCTGCCACTCTGTGGGATAACATGGGCACGCATTGCCGAGGCACTTGGAGGAATCTCTCGCCCACTATCTGTGTGCGCAGACCAGGATATCAGGCCGGCCACCTCTCACTCCGAGTGAAACCCCCGCCTGCACAGAAAAGTTCCAGCATTGAAATTGGCTCTCGTGCCATGCCCGGGCGTGGCTTTTTCAAGGCACTGGAGCGGCCCTAGATTCCGCTTTTTAGCCCACACAAAGGCCCCTGACTCTGCCCCTCTGTGGGATAACACGGGCGGGCACTGCCGAGGCACAGGAGGAATCTCTCGCTCACTATCCGCGTGCGCAGACCAGGATATCAGGCCGGCCACCTCACCTTCTGAGTGAAACCCCTGCCCGCATGGAAAAGTTCCAGTGTTGGAATTGGTTCTCGCTCCGTCCCCATGCACAGCTCCCTCAGGGTGCTGGAGCGGCCCGGAGATTCCGCTTTTGGCCCACACAGAGGCCTCTGACTCTACCCCTCTGTGAGATAACACGAGCTCCCACTCCTGAGGTCCTCAGAGGAATCTCTTGCCCACTATCTGCGCACTGACCAGGAGATCAGGGAAAATGGCTCCCCCGCTTGTCTTTCTTTGTCTGGGTTTGGCATGAGTGTTAGCTTGTATTGCCCGGGTTGCCACAGGAACAGTTTTTCCTCGGCTTGGATCTCTGTGCCACAGCCTGGTTCGGCCATTTGTGCTGAGGCCTGGATCTATTCACCCCCTTTGCCCACCTCAGTTTCTATATTCTCAGTTCCCAGTGAAAGCTGCCCTGTTTAGGTTAGTGAGGAAGGCGGAACATTTCTTACTCCCTATTTCCTTCAAGGTTTGATTATATATTTAGCCAATTTTTCGCTCGACCATAACTTTGGGTGTATTGCGAAACATCTGGAGGCTCCAAGGATAGGTTTTTCTGTTTCTGGTTGAAGATCTTGTTGAGTTTTGGGGGAGATTTATTGGTATCACTTCCTACCGCACCATTACTCTCTGGGTTAGGTTCTTATGTGCATCTATTCATAACATTTTTGTCCATCTATTAATTTTCAGCCTTATGGTATTTCAGTGTTTGTTTTAACTCAGGGCTGAATGAAGCTGAGTCAATCAGATGAAGGGGAAGAAATGACAGTGAGGGAGGTTCTGAATCTAATACCCTCACTGTCCTTGGAGAAAACTTACAGCCCTCAGATTTAAAAGTACTTACACTTTCAGATATCTTATTGATAAAATTAATTTGACAGAAACGCTCTAATTTCTTAATGCAACAGCAAGACAATTGGAGAGGTAATAATGGGAGAAACTGAACAACAATGAAGACGGAATCAGAGTTGGAAGACCAAGACACTGAGACAATAGTGAGATGATCATTCAGACGAAGACAGTGGTGTAAGAGAGAGATGAGAAAATGACAGGAGAGGAGGTTACCGTACTGACCTTTCTGCTGCTCACTCTCAGGTGAAAGGGGAAAGGAAGAAATAAACAACTCATTCCAAGTGAAAACAGACTATCTGGTAGGAGGAAGATCAGAAACAAGCCCCTTTCCTAATCCACTCTGGAGCACATGGGGACCCATGTCTGTGAAAGCAGGAACCCTGAGGATCCAAGGGAAACCTCACCCATCAGAGTCAGTGCTGTTCTCCTCCCCTGTCCCCTGTGCACAGGAAACTAAGTCAGTGAATATAACAATGAGGATGTTGGGTCAGAAATTTTTGGATGTGTAATACTAAGTGTTTCTCTGCCAGTGGACTATCACCTTTTTCAGATTAAAAAACAAACATATTCACATAAGAGACAGGGACTTAACCAAATGATGAGGAAGCGAACAGGAGAGGAAGCCCTCATGACAAAACTGGACTGTTGCACTAGTCGTATAAAATCTGCTCCATATAGTAGAGAGATATATGCATAAGGACCATTCCCAAGAAAATAAAATAATTGGTATTATGTTTATGAAAAGAGAATATTAAGCTTTGAATGATAAAATTTTCTCATTTTTAAAATATTGCAGTCAATACTATTTCCTGCACCTTTCACACAAAAAGTACATATCAGAAATAGTTCACTTTTCCATGTGCCCTATGACATGTCCTCCTTTTAAAAATTGTATATTTTTAAGAGCACTTAGTCATTTGATACTAGTATCAAAATAAACCTGAAGAATAAAAAATGGTCATGGTTGGGTATTTTTTAAAGTACAAAAAATTATGCAAAGTATTTAGAGACCTTGGAACACCTGGGTCATATGATCAAGGACAGTTGAAGAAGGACACCCCACTTTGTCACATCTGACCAGTGAATGATATAAGTTATCATGACACAGGCTTTGAGAAGACAATGAATACTGAAAGTTTGGATTCTTTTCTCTCAAGGATTAGAAGAAGTATTAATTGCATAGTAATGGGCCTTCAAACTTGGAATACTTGACAGAGGTCTTAAATTTGAATATTTTCCAGAAATACATACATTTATATTCATATATATATATACATGCTAATATAAACCTGTGACATATATATACTAAAATTCTCGTATCCATTACCTTAACACTCTTCATCTCACCAATGTCTTAATGAAACTCAGTCAATTTACTGCAAGACTTAAGCCACCAATGTTTACAGGGAAATGATTCCAGCAAGTAAAACAGAAGAAAGGGGAAAGAATGGAAGGTAGGAAAGAGAAATGGACAGAGTTCCCAATGAAAGAAATACTTTCTCAAAATCAAGTAGAGGGAGCCTTGGCCGGTTGGCTCAGTGGTAGAGCATTGGCAGGGCGTGTGGAAGTCCCGGGTACGATTCCCAGCCAGGGCACACAGGGGAAGCACCTATTTTCTTCTCCACCCTTCCCCCTCTCCTTCCTTTCTGTCTTCTCTTCTCCTTCTGCAGTCAAGGCTCCACTGAAGCAAAGTTGGCCTGGGCAATGAGGACTGCTCCATGGCCTCCGCCTCAGGTGCTAGAATGGCTCCAGTTGCATTGGAGCAATGCTCCAGATGGGCAGAGCATCGCTCCCTGGTGAGTATGCTGGGTGGATCCAAGTAGAGCACATGCAGGAGTCAGTCTGTTTGCCTACCTACCTGCTTCTAACTTCGGGAAAAAAATCAAGTAGGGGACAGTAAACATCTAGGAGGAAGACAGATCAATGAAATGTACTTTGATAAAAAGGCCAGCAATGTCAAAGGTTAAAATAAACCAGATCTTTTAAATTGGATCAAGACTAAAAAAGTATCAGTAACTTTACCTATTTTTTTCTCCAATTCATCTGAAAAAGATAAAAAAATTCAATGTCAACTTCATGGGAAACAACCACAAAGAGATTTCAAATTTACTGACAAATTTAAATTTAATCTCACCACAATTCATATGAATACACAAACACACAGAAAATCACACATGCCCCCCCATACATACACACCTTAACACTGGCTCAGAGCTCACTATTATCCAAATTATACTACAGTAAATAAAAAGGTTGAACAGGGATTTAACTGAGTAAAATAGTATAAAATTTAAAAAATATTGGTTTTACTATATAACTTATTAAAAATTGTTTTTTGGAAAGATTTAATTTATTACTATTACATAGAGGAGAGGCAGGAGGGAAGCATGTGGACTCATAGCTGCTTCACTTTAGCTGTAGCTGCTGCCCTGTGTGCTGTGTCCAGGCAAGTCCAGGGTCCAACTGACAACCTCAGTGTTCCAGGTCCACACTCTATCCACGGGGCCACTACAGGTCAGGCTGGAAATATTCTTGGTCTATTGAAATATTCACGTTTCGGTTATACATCAGAATGATGTGTTATTCATCATGCAAAGTGGCCACCATACTGTGGAAGGAGCACTGACACACAGCTCCTCCCAGTGACACAGGGTCAGGGGGTTGGGGGCTGCGTCCTCCATGATTTTGTCTATGGATTCACTTTTCACTAATGTATTTGAGTCTCTCTCTCTCTCTCTCTTTTTTTTTTCCAGGAAAGACAGAGAGAGTCAGAGAAAGGGATAGATAGGGACAGATAGACAGGAATGGAGAGAGATGAGGAACGTCAATCATCAGTTTTTTTCTTGCAACACCTTAGTTGTTCATTGAGTGCTTTCTCATATGTGCCTTGACCGTGAGCCCCCAGTGGACCGAGTAACCCCTTGCTTGAGCCAGCGACCTTGGGTCCAAGCTGGTGAGCTTTGCTTAAACCAGATGAGTCCGCGCTCAAGCTGGCGACCTCGGGGTCTGGAACCTGGGTCCTCCGCATCCCATTCCAATGCTCTATCCATTGCGCCACTGCCTGGTCAGAGTTGAGTGTCTCATTCCTGAATGAAGCTTATTTAATTCTCATGAGTGCTGAATGTAGGAGAGAGACAGGACTGGGATTTTCTGACTGATATTCTGTTTCTCACTGGTCCTTATTATGCCATTCCCTTAAGCGAGAAAGAAAGTATCTAAGCTCACATGTATGAGAGTTTTCTACCCACTATAAGGAAGAGGAAGAGAAATCCCTGTGTCAGCTAATGATTGTTTATGCAGCAAGTCACATCTATTTCATAAATAAAGAATATATCTTCAAAATCTATTCCACTGAAATCATGACTATAATTTAAAAAATACCAAATGACATGTAAGGACATAAAGGTTTAAATAAATTTTGGAGTAGGGTACCAGAGAGTGGTGTAGAAACGTCTTAGAATAGAGATACCCTACCTGTTGGAGATACGAGATTGATTTCAGTGAAGAATGTATGTATAAAGATCCCAAAGGAAGAGCCATTTAGTGACTTAGTCATTCCATTTATACAAATAAAAGAAGAGTGATCACTGTGGTTGGAAAGAGAAAATTTCCAGATACTATCATGTAAAATATTTACATAGTTTCGATCAGTTGAGAACATGATTCAGGGAAGTAGAATAGGAAGCCTCAAGATTATACTTGACTACAGCATGGTCAGTATGCCTAAAAGATCAATAGAAGAAAGATCTTCAATCAGGAAACTCGAGATCCTCAAGATTCCCTTAGGAATTACAATATTATTGTGTGCACAGCAATGGGCACTTCATATCCAGAGAACATGCCGGAGAATTGAAGTAAAAGGAAGTTTCCCGAAGATCTCTGGAATGGAAACAAGCACATTCTTCTTAACCTAATCCTCTTCATCTCATCAACAATTAGGTGAAATTATACTAATCATCTGGCAGATAGAAGAAGCTTAAGAAAATATATCAAATAAAAAAAAGGGAATGAAAATTGTGGAGGTGGAGGGTGAGAGGGGAGGTGCATATGGGATTCTATGAAACAGAAATAAAAAGATGAATAGCAAAATTTAAAATTCATGAACAAAGAACAAAGATAGAGGAGGATAATGATTTGGAAAACTAAGGAAGGTCAGGAGAAAAATCTTTTCTATGAAATACATCACTAAGAGTGTAAGTCTGAGAAAAGTTACCATTTTCTTGCTGAAGTTCATCTGAAAAAGAAAATATAAAACATTTTAAATATAAGGACGACAAACACAAATTATTAAGATCAGTTGAAAATGGCCAATTTAAGTAAATTGGTGAGATAATATAACGGAAGAACTGTAAGCAGAAAACAAATCAAAACATAAAAATTGGTAGAAGATCACTTTATTTTTAGAAAGTTGAGAAAAATAAGTGACAATTTCTCAAGTAAGTTAATAAAAAGTAAATGTTAAAGAAGTGTCAGAAATCACCTAGAAGTTTATCTCATATATATTTATTTATGACTAGCTTAAGATATATCACAGTGACATGGAAGTTACAGTAAATTCACTCATCCATTCAAACTGTTGATTTTTGTTTTTCTTTTTTTTGTTTTTTGAAAGAGAGACCAAGAATGTGATGGACAGACAGGAAGTGAGAGAGATGAGAAACATCAATTCTTTGTTGCAGCACCTCAGTTGTTCATTGGTTGCTGTCTAATATGTGCCTTGAACAGGGGCTCCAGCCAAGCCAGTGAACCCTTGCTCAAGCCAGTGACCTTGGGCTCAAGCCAGGGACCTTTGGCTTCAAGCCACTGACCTCTGGTCTCAATCCAGTGACCATGGGTCATATCTATGATCCCACAATCAAGCCAGCAATCCAGCACTCAAACTGGTGAGCCTGTGCTCAAGCTTGCAACCTTGGGGATTTGAACCTGGGTCTTCTGCATCCAAGGTCAATATTTTATCTACTGCGCCACTGCCTAGTCAGGCTCAAAACTGTTTTTGTTGCATCAGTCACATGAAACCTGCTCTGTACTTTAAATAGATATTTTCCCAAAATTCATGTCTAACAATAAAATTAAATACAACTAAGTGAAGTTGAATACTTTAGACTTAAGGATGTAATTGAATTTTTTATTAGAAAGGGAGGATACTTAACTGCCTGTCAATATTAAGTTTTGTTTGATAACATCACAAGACAACAGTACTTGTATTCTTCATTTAAAATCTTCAGAATTGAAAGATATGTTTATACTCTTTTTACGATATAAAATCCTCCTAAAAATATTTGAAAGTAAGTGAAATTTGCCAATTTGAGAAATGTGTCATTGTAAATATATAAAAGGGAACAATTAATAGGGTTGAAATATATTTATAAATCCAGGAAAAATTACAATGTATATTTGGATAGGTAGTACTTTTGGATTATATGTTCAAAGGCAGTGCATGTATGACCATCAGTTCACACTTCTACAAATAAATGGTACCAGTTTTTACACATACTTGAAAGAACAGTAGAGATACTAAACTCAGCAAGCTTGGCATCTTCTCTTATCTCATAATGTTTTGCGGAAGTATCAATTGCATAATAATAGAACTTCAAACTTCAAAATTACTGACTAGGTTCTATGTTTGCATGAACTTAAAGCACTGTTATACATTAGTTACACCGCCATCTTAATGAATCTGCAGCAAGTCTCTGAAGACAGAGGATGCCCATGTTTATAGGGAACGGTGGCATGAAGTAGAAAAGGAAGGAATGGGAAAGGGTGGAGGTGAGGGAGACAGCAGTAAACATCACTCAACAGCAGAGAATCCAAACACCAAAAACATGGAGTCAGACAACTAGACAGCCAAGAATCATGAGCAGACAGATGACAGAGAGATAAAAAGGCAAGAAATACTAAAAAACACTCAATAGTAATCATTTGAAAGAGATCAAAAGTCAAGGAATAGCAGGAAGTTTACTATATATATTCTGCAATTCTTCATTAAGCAGGGGAAAAATTAATTATATTTTATGTCAAAACCACAGAGAAGATTTAAATTATTGAAAAATGTGTATCTAAATATATTTTATCAGGAAGAGGGTGAGCACACACACACACACACACACTAAGTAGCTCAGAGCTCACTATGGGGCTGACGCGCTCTAAAACAAATGAAAAGATTGACAGAGGATTCGTGACTGGGGTGGGGACACACTGCCACACACAGAGGAGGTGTGAGAGAATTGTGCACCTGAGATCTGCATATTTAATTAACCAAGGTCACCCCAGTACACTCAATAACAGATTTAAAAATATATAAAATAGAAGAAAAGAAGTATAGTTAATAAATTGTGCAAAACATTTAAATGATTATTCTGGAGATTTTAAAATAAAAATATTCTTGTTCCGTGTAGAGTATTATGAAATATTTGTCATATTTAAAATGATCTTTGAAGGTTTCTGTATTTAATGTATGTATTCAATTCCAATGGCAGTATCTACATTGCCCAAAGTTGATACAAACATTGCACAAGAATTACTGAAGATGGCTCATGTAGGAAAATAAGGATTAGGTTCTTATGTGCGTCTATTCACAATGCTTTTCTTCACAAATTAATTTACAACCATATTAAACCTGAGTGTCTATTTAACTCATATCTGAATGAAGTTGAGTGAGTCAGATGAAGGGAAAGAAATGACAGTGAGGGAAGTTCTGAATCACATGACCTCACTGTCCTTGGAGAAAACTTACACTCAGAAACTTTAAATGCCTTTAAACTTCCAGATACCTTAGTGATAAAATTCATTTGACAGAAAGGCTCTGCTTCTTGATTGCAACAACAAGAGACACGGAGAAATGGGAACAATCTGAATTTGGGGTTCACAGTTGAAAAGCCAAGACTGTGAGACAAATGTTGATGACCCCTGAGAGAGAAGACAGGGAATGAGGAACAGGTGAGGGAAGGACAGGGAAGAAGGTTAATCGGTACTTACATTTCTCCTCTTCACTCTTGGCTGAAAAGTAAAAGGAAGAAATAAACAACTCATTCCAAGTAAAAACACAATATCAGGTCAGAAGGAGAACAGAAATGGGCCCCTTTTCTCGTTCACTGTGGAGCACACGGGGACCCATGTCTGTGAAAGTAGGAACCCTGAGGATCCAAAGGACACCTCACCCATCAGAGTCAGTGCTGTTCTCCCTCCCCTGTCCCTTGTGCACAGGAAACTAAGTCAGGAAATAAAACAATGAGTATGTTAGATCAGAAATTGTGGGACGTGCAATAGTTAAGTGTACCCTGTTACTAGACTATCACCTTTTTCAGATTAAATAATATATATATTTACATGTGAGAACGAGTGAACAGGAATGAGGAAGAGTTTAGTACAGGCACCCATCTCAATAAAACTGTTTTTGTTGCACTCATATGAAACTGCTGTGTACATAGAGGGATACATTCCTAAAGACCATTCCTAAGGATAGAAAAATATAATGATAACTGTCATTAGGAAAAGACAGAATTATGCTTTGGATGATTAAATTTTATTCTTTTTGAAACATTGAGATGAATAATTTTTTTTGCATCCTTCACATAAAAAGTACAAGCCAGAGATACATTACTTCTCCACTTGCCTTAAGAAATCTTTTCCTTTTGAAAATTGTTGTTTTAAGTGCATTTTGTCATTTAATAATGGTGAACAATAATTCCAAAGAATAAATATTTGCATACTTGGATATTCTTATAGGACAGAAACAATTATGTAAAATATCTAGATATCTTGGAACACCTGGGTCATATAATCAAGGACAGTGGAAAGGTGATGACCTGCTCACATGTGACCAATGAAAGATATGTTTATCATGAAACAGGCTTTGAGAAGACAGTGGAGAGAGGCACTTAACGCTGAACATTTGGAGTCTTTTCTCTCAAGGGTTTAGAGAAAGATCGATTACATAGTTATGGTTCCTCAAAATTTGAGCACTTGATCGAAGTCTTGCTTGAATGTTTTCTAGAAATAATACATATATATTTATAAATACAGACACTTACAGATACATATAACATACACATATATTAAAAATCATGTGTCTGTTGGCAAAAACCCCTCAGCTCACCAGTGTTTTAATAAAACTGAGTCAATTCTCTGCAAGACAGAAACAACCAATGTTTACATGGAGATAATTGTGTGAAATGACAGAAGAAGGAATGGGAAAGGAGGGAAGGTAGGAAACAGAAAGGGACAGAGCCCCACACGGGAGAAGTGCTGTCCTAGAATCAGGTGGGGACAGCAGACATCTAGGAAGAGGACAAGGCCATGGAGACTCGTGGTTAAGAGGCAGGACGTGTCCAGAAGAGAAATCAGCCACAGGTTTTCAGTGGATCAAGAGGAGAGATATCAGTAATTTACCTAATTTTCTCTTTAAATTCTCTGGAAAAAAAAAAGAAAAGATCAAAATCAATTTCATGGCCAAACAAACTAGAAAAAGAATTCAACTTACACATGAATTCCCATTTATAATGAATCCTAACATATTTCAGAACACACACACACATCTCCCATGAATCCCCCTTCCACACACACGAGGCTCAGAGCTAACTATTGTTGAGAGGTATTCTGCAGTAAATAAGAACAAGGTAAATGGAGTTAATGTAGTAAAATAATATAATCTTTTAAAATATAAGTTTTGGTGGTTATTAAAAAAACTTTTCTTTTTAAAAAAGACTATATTGATTTTACAGTTAGAGGAGGAAAATGGAGTAAGGGAATTTGACTTATAGTTGATTCACTTCCGTTGTACATTTTTTGCCCTATGTGCCTTGACCAGGCAAGTCCAGGGTTTAGAACTGGTGACCTCAGCACTTTAGGTCGACACTCAATTCACAGCGTCACCACAAGACAGACTAAAAATATTCTTGATGTATTTGATATATTTACGTACCTGTTATTCTGTTTGTTAGCTTTGTATGGTCACTGGCTACTTTAAAAACATCTGTGAGTCTCACTGCTGCAGCAGCGACATCGTGCAGAGTGGCCACCACACTGTGGAAGGAGCACTGACACACAGCTCCTCCCAGTGACACAGGGTCAGGGTCTGGGTGCTGCATCCTCCATGTTTTTGTCCACAGATTGATTTTTAACTTTATTGTATTTGAGTGTCTCTTTTAACTTAGTCCTGAATGAAGCTTATTTAATTCTCAGAAGTGCTGAGTGTAGGAGAGAGACAGGACTGGGATTCTCTGACTGATATTCTGTTTCCCATTGGTCCTTATTATGCCATTCCCTTAAGCGAGAAAGAAAGTATCTAAGCACACATGAATGAGAGGTTTTCTACACACTATAAGGAAGAGGCAGGTAAAGCTGCACATCTGCTAATGGTTGTTTCTGCAGCAAGTCACATCTGTTCCATAAAAAAAGAATATCTTCAAAATCTATTGCACTAAAGTCATACCTAAAATTTTAAAAACATGAAATGACATGTAGAGACATAAAGGTTTAAATAGATTTTGGAGTGGGTTAACAGAGAGTGGTGTAGAAACGTCTTAGAATAGAGATAACATACCTGTTAGAGATATGAGATAGATTTCACTCAAAAACATACGTATAAAGTTCCCAAAGGAAGAGCCATTTAGTGACTTAATCATTCCATTAATACAAATGAAAGAAGAGTGATCACCGTGGTTGGAAAGAGAACATTTCCGGATACTGTAATGTAAAATATTTACATAGTTGGGATCACTTGAGAACATGATTCAGGGAAGAAGGATTATACTTGACTACAGTATGGTCAGTATGCCTAAAAGTTCAGTAGAAGGAAGATCTTCAATCAGAAACCTTGAGATCCGATCTCTTCCCTTAAGAATTAGAATGTTATCATGTGCACAGCAATGGGCACTCAATATTTAGAGAACATGCTGGCGAACCCAAGGAAAAGGAAGTTTCTAGAAGATATCTTGAACAGAAACAAGCACATTCTTCTTAACCTAATCCACTTCATTTCACCAACAATTACGTAAAATTATAGTAATCATCTGGCAGATAGAAGAAGCTTAAGAAAATATATCAAATAAAGGAAGAGAATGAAAAGGGTGGATGTGAAGGGTGAGAGGGGTGGTGAAATGGGAGGATTCTATGAAACAGAAATAAAAAGATGAAATAGCAAAATTTAAATTCATCAACAAAGAGAAAGATAAAAGAGGGTTATGGTTTAAAGAACTAAGGAAGGTCAGGAGAAAAATCTTTTCTATGAAATACATCACTGAAAGAATGTCATTCTGAGAAAAGTTACCATTTTCTTGCTGAAGTTCATCTGAAAAAGAAAATAGAAAAATTTTTTTAAATATAAGTATAACAAACACAAAAAATTAAGATCAGTTGAAAATGGCCAATTTAAATTAAATTGGTGAGATGAATATAAAGGGAAAAGAGCAGAAAACAAATCAAAACATAAAAATTGGTAAAAAATCACTTTATTTTTAGAAAGTTAAGAAAAATAAGCAACATTTCTCAAGTGAGTCAATAAAAAGAAAGTGTTGAAGAAGTGTCAGAGACCACCTATATCTTTATCTCATATGCATTTATTTATGATTTGCTTAAGGTACATCACAGTGAACTGTAAGTTACAGTAAATTCACTCATCCATTCAAACTGTCTTGTTTTTTTCTTTTGTTGTTTTTTTTTTCTTACAATGTCAGATACAGAGAGTGATGGACGAACAGGAAGGAGAGAGATGAGAAGCATCAATATTTTGTTTTGGCACCTTAGTTGTTCATTGATTCCTTTCTCATATATGCCTTGACTTGGGGGCTACAGCTGAGACAGTGACCTTTTGCTCAAGCCAGTGACCTTGAGCTCAAACCAGAAACCTTTGGCTTCCAGGCAGGACCTCTGGTCTCAAGAGAGACCATGGGTTCATGTCTACAATCTCACACCCAAGCCAGCAGTCCAGCACTCAAACTGATGAACCTGTGCTCAAGCTTGCAACCTTGGGGATTTGAACCTGGGTCCTCTGCATCCAAGGCCAATATTTTATCCTCTACACCACTGCCTGGTCAGCCCAAAACTGTTTTTGTTGCATCAGTCACATGAAACCTGCTCTGTACTTTAATGAGTTATATTCCTAAAATATATGTCTAAAGATAAAATGAATACAACTAAGTGAAGTTGAATACATTAGTCTCCAGAATGTAATTAAAATTTTCAATAGAAAGGAGGATATTTAACTGAATGTCTGTATTAAGTTTTGTTTGAAAACATTGCAAGACAATAGTACTTGTGTTCTTCATTGAAAATCTTCAGAATTGAGATATGTTTGCACTCTCTTTACGAAATAAAATATTTTCAGAAGTATTTGAAAGGAACTGAAATTTGTCAATTTGTGAAGTGTATCATTATAAATATATAAAAGGGAACTATTAATAGGGTTGAAATTTATTTTTAAAGTCAGAAGAAATTACAAAATATATTTGGATAGGAGGCACTTTAGGAATATATGTTCAAAAGCAGTGCAAGTGTGACCATCAGTTCACACCTCAACAAATGAATGGTACTGGTTTTACACAGACTTTGAAAGAACAGTAGGTAGAGATACTAAACTAAGCAAGTTTGGCATCTTTTCTTATCTCATAATGTTCTGGGGAAGTATCAATTGCATAATAATAAAACCTCAAACTTCAAAATTAGTGATTAGGTTCTATGTTTGCATAAACTCAAAGCACTGTTATAAATTAGTTATATCAATATTTTAATGAATCTGCAGCAAGTCTCTGAAGACAGAGGATGCCCATGTTTATAGGGAACAATGTCATGAGTTGGAAAAGGAAGGAATGGGAGAGGGTGGAGGTGAAGGAGACAGCAGTGAACATCACTCAACAGCAGAGAATCCAAACACCAAAAACATGGGGTCAGATGACTAGACAGACAAGAATCATGAGCAGACAGATGACACTGAGATAAAAAGGCAGAGAATACTAAAGATACCCAAAACCAGTCATTTGAAATATTTCGGGATTAAAGGAACATCAGAAAGTTTACCTAACATGTTCTAAAAATCTTAAAAAGTGGAAAAATTTATTACATTTTGTGTGAGAAAATTTCGAGTAGTTTTAAATTATTGAAAAATTTGTCTTTAAATTTATTTTATCAGGAGGAAGATGAGCACACGTAGAAAGGCACACCCCAAGAAACTCAGAGCTCAGTATTGTGCAGACAGGTTGAAACATAAATGAAAAAGGTGACAGGGGATTTGTGACTGGGGTGGGGACACACTGCCACATACACATGATGGATGTGTAATAGAATCGTGCACCTGAGATCAACTTACTATTATTAACCGAGGTCATGATGATAAATTCAATAAAACATTTAAAAATTTTAAAATAGAAGAAAATAATAATATGTAATGAATTGTGTAATATTTTTAAATATTCTGGAAATAGTTTAATAAAAATAGTTTTGATCCTTATTCACACTATATAGACCACCAAGAAATATTTGTCATATTTAAAGTGGTCTTTGGATGCTTCTATATATGTATGTATTTATTTCTAATTGCAGTCCCTTCATTGTACAAAGTTGCTACATGCAGTGTAGAAGAGTTACTGAGAGACCACTTGTAGAGATAAATACAGAATGATGTTCTAATGTGTGTCTATTCACACTGATTTTGTCCACCGTTTAATTCACTAACTACATCTGAGTGTCTGATTTAACTCAGACCCGAATGAAGCTAAGTGACTCAGATGAAGGGAAAGAAATGACAGTGAGGGAGGTTCTGTATCACATGACCTGAGCTGTCCTTGGAGACAACTTACACTCAGAAACTTTAAAAGTACACAAACTTGCAGATATCTTAGTGATAAAATTCATTCCAGAGAAAGGCTCTGTCTCCTTAATTTCAACAGGACAAAGATAGGGGTATTATCTGAGAAATAGAACAGCAAATGAAGGCGTCTAATCAGAGTTAGAAGACCAAGACACTGAGAAAAGCTGGCTGGTCGCTGAGAATGACGACAAGGGAATAAGGAAGAGGTGAGGGAAGCATACGGGGAGAAGTTATCGGTACTTACGTTTTTTCTGTTCAGTCTGGGCTGAAAAGTAACAGGAAGAAATCAGCAACTCACTCCATAGGAAAACAAAGTATAGGGTAGGACAGTGAACTGAAACAGCCCCCTCTCATAGTTCACTCTGGATCACACTGACAATATTTGTTCCAAAGCACACCTCACCCATCGGAGGCAATGCTGTGTTTACTCCCTTGTCCCTTGTACACAGAAAACCAGATCAGGAAAAGAAACGAAGAGGGAGTTATGACAGAAAAGGTAGGATGTGCAATACTGAGCCTTCCCTTGTCACTGGACTATCACCTTTTTCAGATTAAAGACATATTCACAACGACACAGGGACCTAACCAGAGATGGGAAGCGTACAGTAGAGATACCTATCTAGACAAAACTGTATTTGTTGCACTAATGATACGACACCTGCTCTGTACATTAAAGAGATGTATTCCTAAAGACCATTTCTAAGAAAACAAGAACATCATTGAAATTGTCATTGGAAAATGACAATAGTAAGCTGTGAATGATTAAGATTTTTGATACATTTTGGTCAGGATTTATTTCTCGTGTCCTTCACATATTCAGTTGAGATCAAAGATGTATTACTTATGATCTCACCTTAAGATACTTCACCCTTCTGCAAATTTTTTATTTTTAGGTGCTGTTTGACATTTGAGAACCGTGTAAAAAATAATGCAATAAAAAAAAAACCCAGACATGTTTGAATATTTCAAAAAGCCAGAAAAATTATGTGAAATATTTAGTTAACTTAGAACACCTGGGTCATATGATCAAGGACAGTGGAAGAGGGAAGCCCCACTCTGTCACATCTGACCAGTGAATGATACAAGGTATTAACCATGACACAGGCTGTGAGAAGACAATGAAGAGACATACTGAACTGTGAAATTTTGGAGTCTTTTCCTTTAAGGGTTTGGAGAAGTATCAATTACATAGTAATGGGCCCTCAAATGTGGAAACCGTAACAGAGGTCCTAAGTCTGAATAGTTTCTAAAAACTCCCACAAAAATGTATCTATTTATAAATTCATATATATACGTAAATATATACATATACTGATATATATATACACACTAAATACCATGTTTCTGTCTGCTTGAAGCCCTTTCCCTGACCACATTCCTAATGAAAGTGCAGAAATTCCCTGCTTGACTGATGCAGCGAATTTTTGCAGGGAAGTAACTGTGTAAAATGACAGAAGAAGGAATGGGAAAGGAGGGAAGGTAGGAAGCAGAAAGGGACAGAGCCCCACACGGGAGAAGTGCTGTCCCAGAATCAGAGAGGGGACAGTGGTCATCTAGGAGGAGGACAGGCCAATGGAAGGCACTTGGATAAATAGACCAGGTTGTCAAGAAGAGAAATAAACCAAATGATTTCAAGTGAATCAAGCATAAAGGAATTTCAGTAGTTTTACCTAATTTCTTCTTAAATTCCTCTGAAAAAGAAAAAAAATGTCAATGTCAATTTAATGGAAATAACCACAAAAAGAATTCAAATTAACTGATAAACTGACATTGAAAATTTCCCCTGACCACATTTCAGATGAACACACACAAACACTCATCACATCACACGTCTGCCCCGCCCCCTATACAACGGCTCAGAGCTCAAGAGGGTCCATGAGGACTTTACAGTAAATAAGAGGTGAACAAGGGTGTATAAATTAGTACAATAATACAAAATTATAAAATATTAGTTTAGATGTTTAATCTATAAATTAATAATTTTTGAAAAGATTTTATTTATTAATATTACATAGAGAAGGAATGGGAGGCAGGAGGGAAGCATGTGGACTCATAGCTGCTTCACTGTAGCTGTAGCTGCTGCCCTGTGTGCCGTGTCCGGGCAAGTCCAGGGTCCAACTGACAACTTCTGTATCCCAGGTCCACTCTTTGTCCATGGGGCCACCACAAGCCAAGTTAAAATGATTCTTGTTCTATTTGAAATATTTGTGTTCTGATAATTCAGTTTGTAAGCTTTAGTATGCTCACTGGATGCTTTAAACACATCAGTGAGTCTCAGTGCTGTGGCAGCGACATCGTGCAGAGTGGCCACCACACTGTGGAAGGAGCACTGACACACAGCTCCTTCCAGTGACACAGGGTCAGGGGTCTGGGGGCTGCGTCCTTCATGTTTTTGTCCACCAATTGATTTTTAATCATAATGTATTTGAGCATCTGATTTCTGAGTGAAGAATATGTTAATACTCATAGGTGCTGAATTCAGGGGAGGGACAGGTCTAGGATTCTCCAATGGTGAGGTGTTTCTTCCTGGACCTTCCTGAGCCTCTCCCTGCACCCAGAACACAGTATCTGAGCTGACACACAGGAGACAGGTGTTCCACAAGCTGTAACTAAGCAGCAGCTAAAGCGTAACTTCTGCTAAAGGTGGTTTCTGCAAAGTGCACAAGTCTCGTCGTCTCCATAAACAAAGAATATACGTTGAAAATCTATTCCACTGAAATCCGGACGAGTATTATGAGATAACCATGTGACATCTGGGGACATAAAGATTTAAAGTAAATAAAAGAGAAACAAAAGTAAATGTGACTGGTGTGGTGAACACCCTGCCACATGAGATAAGATTTTACAGAGTCGCACACCTGAGACCTGCATAGTTTTGTTACCCAAGGTCACCTTACTAAACTGTATAAAACACTAAGAACTTGCATTTTTAATGAAGTATGTTAAAAATTTGAAAATATTTATTTAATTTTCTTAATAAAATTATTCTTGATCTTTTTATTCTATATATACCAGAATGAAATATTTTTCATATTTATGATCATCTTTGCATGCTTTTTTATCAATCTGTCCACTTGTCTATCTTAATATATATTAATGTATTTAATTTTTTTTGCAGCACCTAAAGTGTAGAATGTTTTTACAACCACAATACAAGTGTTACTGACAGAGTGTTCGCATAGATAAATACAAGATTAGGTTCTTCTGTGCATCTATTCACAATGTTTTTGTCCATCTATTCATTTTCAACTTTATTGTACCTGAGTGTCTGTTTTAACTCAGGGCTGAATGAAGCTGAGTGAATCAGATGAAGAGAAAGAAATGACAGTGAGGGAGGTTCTGATCACATGACCTGAGCTGTTCTTGGAGAAAACTTACACCCAAAATATTTTAAATAATCACATTTCCAGATATCTTATTGATAAAATTCATTTGACAGAAAGGCTCTGTCTTGTTGATTACACAACATGAAAACTGTAGGGGTCATAATGAAAGAAACTGAACGACATATGAACAAGGTGAATCAGAGTTGTAAGGCCAGTAAACCAAGACGGAAGGTCGATGGTGATTGAGGGAGAACAGTGTAAGGAACAGGGGAGGAGTTACTGGTACTGACCTGTCTGCTGTTCACTCCCAGGTGAAACGGAAAAGGAAGAAATGAACCAATCATTCCAAGTGAAAGCAGATTATCTTGGATGAGGAAGAAGAGAAATTGAATCCCTTTTGTAGTTCCCTCTGGAGCACACTGATACATATTTACAAAAGTAGTAACAACGAGATTCCAAAGGACAGGTCACCCATTGGAGGTAATACTGTTTCACCTCCCCTGTGCTTTGTGCACAAGAAACCAGATCAGGAAATAAAACGATGGGGGAGGCAGGTCAGAGATTCTGCGGTATGCAACACTAAGTGTTTCCTGTCACTGGGCTATTAACTTATTCAGATAAAAAACACATGTATTCAAATATGAGCCAGGTACTTCACCAGCGATGAGGAAGTGAACAGTGGAGACATCTATCTCCACAAAACGGGTTTTGCTGTACTCATCACATGACACCTGCTCTGTACATTGGAGGAATGTATTCCTAAAGACCATTCATAAGGAAAAAATATGACTGTAACCGGGATTAGGAGAAAACTATTTTAAGCTTTCAATGATTAAATTTTTTATGAGACATCATGATCAATTATTTTCTCATACCCTTCACATAAAAGATGCAGATCAAAAATATATCACTTTTCCATGTGCCTTAAGACACTTTATTGTTCTGTAAGTTGTTTAATGTTAAGTGCTGTTGTCGTTTGATGCTGGTTTCAACAATAAAGCTAAAAAATAAAAAACGGGCATGGTTCAAATGATGTGGAGATGTTTTCTCTAAATCTATGCACTCTAGTTGAACAAGGTCACCCTATTAAATTGAATGATCTAGGCCCTGGCCAGTTGGCTCAGTGGTAGAGCGTTGGCCTGGTGTGCAGAAGTCCTGGGTTCGATTCCTGGCCAGGGCACACAGGAGAAGCGCCCATCTGCTTCTCCACCCCTCCCCCTCTCCTTTCTCTCTGTCTCTCTCTTCCCCTCCTGCAGCCGAGGCTCCATTGGAGCAAAGTTGGCCCTGGCACTGAGGATGGCTCTATGGCGTCTGCCTCAGGTGCTAAAGTGGCTCTGGTTACAACAGAGCAGGGCCCCAGATGGGCAGAGCATCGCCCCCTGGTGGGCATGCCGGGTGAAGCCCAGTCCGGCGCATGCGGGAGTCTGACTGCCTCCCTGTTTCCGGCTTCAGAAAAATACAAAAAGAAAAAGAAATTGAATGATCTAAAATATTAAATAATTCCACCAAAATGGGCACAGTTGGATACTTTTAAAGGACAGAAACATTATGAAAAATATTTAGAGACCTTGGTAAACCTGGGTCATATGGTCAAAGACAGCGGATGAGGGATGTCCCACTCTCTCACATCTGACCAGTGAATGATATCAGGTATTTGTCATGACACAGGGTTCAAAAACAAAATGAACAAAGACACTTAACGCTGAAAGTTAGGAGTCTCTCCTTCAAGGGTTTACCAAGAATAAATTACATAATAATGAGCTCTCTATCTTGGAATACTTGACAGAGGTCTTAAGTTTGAATATATTCCAGAAATCAATACATTCATATTCATATATATACACATCTATATAAACCTATAATATATGTATGTATTTAAAATCACGATTCTGTCCACTTTCTACCCTTCACCTCACCCGTGTCTTAATGAAACTGACACAAGTCACTGCAAGACAGAGCAGCCAATGTTTACAGGAAAATAATTGTGTAAGATGAGAAAAGGAAGAATGAGAAAGGATGGGAGGTAGGAAATGGAAATAGATCTCTCACTGGAGAAGTGCCGTCTGACATCAGCGGTGAGGGCAGATGGTAGACGTCCAGGAGAAGGACAGGTAACAGAAGGCATGTGTATAAAAAGGGTGGAAATGTGAAGGGGAAAAATAAAACAAATGTTTTCAAGTGGATCAAGTATAAAGGAATATCCATATTTTACCGAGTGTTTTCTTCAATTCTCCTAAAAAAGAAAAAAAAAGGAAATGTCAATGTCAGTTTCATGGGAAACAACCTCAAGGAGAATTCAAATGTACTGACAAAGTTAAATTTAAAATTAAGTTAATTTCAGATGAACACAGGAACACACGTCAAATCACACATGCCACCATCAAATACACATCTGTATAATGACTCAGGCCCTGGCCGGTTGGCTCAGCGGTAGAGCGTCGGCCTAGCGTGCGGGGGACCCGGGTTCAATTTCCGGCCAGGGCACATAGGAGAAGCGCCCATTTGCTTCTCCACCCCCCCTCCTTCCTCTCTGTCTCTCTCTTCCCCTCCTGCAGGGGAAGGCTCCATTGGAGCAAAGATGGCCCGGGCGCTGGGGATGGCTCCTTGGCCTCTGCCCCAGGCGCTAGAGTGGCTCTGGTCGCGGCAGAGTGACGCCCCAGAGGGGCAGAGCATAGCCCCCTGGTGGGCAGAGCGTTGCCCCTGGTGGGTGTGCCGGGTGGATCCCAGTCGAGTGCATGCGGGAGTCTGTCTGATTGTCTCTCCCCGTTTCCAGCTTCAAAAAATACAAAAAAAAAAAAAGACTCAGACCTCACTCTTGTCCACAGTATTCTACAGTAAATGAAAAGGTAGAAAAGGGAGTTTATCTAGCAAAATAATATAAAAATTTAAAAAGTATTAGTTTTGCTCCTTAATTTATAAAATAATTGTTTTTTTTAAAAAAAACTTTTTATTTATTAATGCTACGGAGAAAATGGATGAGAGGCAGGAGGGAAGCTATGGAATCATAGCTGCTTCACTTCATCTGTAGATGCTGCCCTGTGTGCCATGTCTGGGCAAGTCCAGGGTTGAACTGGCCACCTCAGTGTTCCAGGTCCACGCTCTATCCACGGGGCCACCACAGGCTAGGCTGAAAATATTCTTGTTCTCTTTAAAATACTTATGTTTCTGTTACTTTGCTTGTTAGCTTAGTATGGTCACTGGATACTTCAAACACATCAGTGAGTTTCACTGCTGCGGCAGCGACATGGTGCAGAGTGGCCACCACACTGTGGAAGGAGCACTGACACACAGCTCCTCCCAGTGACACAGGGTCAGGGGTCTGGGTGCTTCATTCTCCGTGTTTATGTACACAAACTGATTATTTTTCTTTTTATTTATTTATTAAGACAATTAAATTTAACAGGGTGATATCGGTCAACCAGAGGACATAGATTTAGAGAAATTATCTCTATATCATTTGGATAGTCGATTATGTTGTATACCTATCACTCAAAGTCAGAGGACGGGCTTAAAGAGAAACAAAATATAGGGTGACAGAAGATGATTTGACTTAGGGTCACGGACTGATTTCTAACCACACTGTATTTGAGTTTCTGTTTTAACTCATTTTTAAATGAAGAATATCATAATACACACGGTGCTGAATTCAGGAGAGCCAGGAATAGATTCTCTGACCAATATCTGGACCTCACCATGCTTTTCCCAGAACCAAGAAATAAATACCTGCGCTCACATGTATGAGACAGGTGTTCTACACTGTGTAAGGAAGAGGCGCAAAAGTCCACCCTGCTAATGGTTGTTTCTGCAACATGGACACATCTCCTCTACTCCACAAATAAATAATAAACCTGAGAATTTATTCCACTGAAGTAATCACTACAATTTAAAAGTACTCTGTGACATGTAGGGACATAAAGGTTTAAAATAAATAAAAGGATGACAGAAAGATACGTGTCCAGGGTGGGAACACACTGCCACGTACAGGTGACGTGTGAAAGAATCCTGCATTTGCACCTGCATGGTTATATTAACGAAGGTCATGCAAATAAATTCAATAAAACATTCAAAAACATTTTAAAATAAGAGAAATAAAGCATATTTCATGAATTCTGTATAACTTTAAGAATATTTATGTGATATTCTCTAAGAAAATTGGTTTTAATTTTTTTTACTGTGTATGACCAGTATGAAATATTTGTCATATTTAAAATGGTTATATATATATGAGAGAGAGAGAGATAAATATATAATGTGTTTATGCATTCATTTCTAATTCCCGTACCTACATTGTACAAAGTTGCTACAACTGCTGTACACGAGTGACTGAAAGACTGCTCGTGTAGGTTATTACGGGGTTAGGTCTTTCTGTGCATCTATTCACAATGTTTTTATGCACTAATTAATTCACAGTCTTATTGTATCTGAGTGTCTGTTTTCACTCAGGCCTGAATGAAGCTGAGTTAAAAGAAATGACAGTGAGGGAGGTTCTGAGTCAAATGACCTGGGCTGTCCTGGGAGAAAACTTACAGTCAGAAACTTTAAAGTTTCTAAACTTCCAGCTATCTTAGTGATAACATTCATTTGACTAAAAGGCTCTATCTCCTGGATTGCAACAATAAGAAAACTGGTTGTGTAGTAATGGGAAAATTGAACAGCAAATAGATATGGGTAATCATAATAAAAAGGCCACAATATGAGTGAAGACAGGGAGTAAGGAACAGGTGAGGGAAGGACAAGGGGAACAGGTTATCAGTACTGACCTGTCTCCTCTTCACTGTTGGCTGAAAAGTAAAAGGAAGAAATAAACAACTCATTTCAAGTAAAAACACAATATTGGGTCAGAAAGAGAATGAAATGGAACTTCTCTCATAGTTCATTCTGGAGCACACGGGGACCCATGTCTGTGAAAGTAGGAGGATCCAAAGGTCACCTCACCCATCAGAGTCAATGCTGTTCTCCCTCCCCTGTCCCTTGGGCACAAGATACTAAGTCAGGAAAGAAAGTGAGGAGGGAGCTAGGTCAGAAATGCTGGGATGAGCAATACTAAACTTGTTCCTGTCATTGAACTGTCACATTTTTTAGATAAAAAAGCAAACATATTCACACAGTAGACAGGGACCTTATCAGCAATGAGGAAGATTTTCCTTTTGAAAATTGTTTCAAGTGCATTTTGTCATTTAATAATGGTCAACAATAATGGCAAAGAATAAATACTTGCATACTTGGATATTCTTATAGGCCAGAAACAATTATTTAAAATATTTAGATACGTTGGAATACCTGGGTCATATAATCAAGGACAGTGGAAAGTGATAGCTTACTCACATCTGACCAATGAAGGATATGTTTATCATGACACAGGCTTTGAAAGGACAATGGAGAGGGACACTTAACACTGAAAGTTTGGAGTCTTTTCTCTCAAGGCTTTAGCGAAAGATCAATTACATAGTTATGGGTCCTCAAACTTGGAGTAGTTGACCAAAGTCTTGCTTGAATGATTTCCAGAAATAATAAATATATATATATATTTATAAATACAGACAATTACAGATAAATATAACATATGCATATATTAAAAATAATATGTCTGTTGGCAAAATACCCCTCAGCTCACCAGTGTTTTAATTAAACTGAGCCAATTCTCTGCAAGACAGAAACAACCAATGTTTACAGGGAGATAATTGTGTGAAATGACAGAAGAAGGAATGGGAAAGGAGGGAAGGTAGCATACAGAAAGGGACAGAGCCCCACACGGGAGGAGTGCTGTCCCAGAGTCAGGGTGGGGACAGTGGACATCTAGGAGGAGGACGGGGTCATGCAGGTTCGTGGTTAAAAGGCAGTGTGGGCGGAGCACAGGGCACATTCCTAGCAGCTGTGGCTGATGCAATGCTGTGAGAACACTCCAGCTCCCAGAAGCCTCCTAGGCACACCCAGCAAGGAAGCTCGCCCGCTATAAGGTAGTGACTCAGTGCCAACCAGGCAGCTCCCTGATCTTTTCAGCCATTGGCTTTGAAGAACACGCTGTAACACCCTATAGGCTGAACCTGTGTATAGAAGCTAGCTTACTTCCTGAATAAAGCAGATCTGCATCACGGAACCTGGACCCCAGAGTAGGGTCTCTGCATTTCTGTTGTCCTCACCCCCTTGTGGGCCTTGTCCACAAGGCAGGACGTGTCCAGAAGAGAAATGAGCCACAGGTTTACAGTGGGTAAGAGGAGAGATATCAGTAATTTACCTAATTTTCTCTTTAAATTCTCTGGAAAAAAAAAAGAAAAGATGAAAATCAATTTCATGGGCAACACACCAGAAAAAGAATTCAACTCACACATATATTCCCATTTATAATGAATCCTAACATATTTCAGAACACACACACACATCTCCCATGAATCACCTCTTCCACACACACTAAGGCTCAGAGCTAACTATTGTCCAGAGGTATTCTGCAGTAAATAAGAACAATGTAAATGGAGTTAATTTATTAAAATAATATAATATTTTAAAATATAAGTTTTGGTGGTTATTATAAAATTTTTCTTTTTAAAAAAGACTATATTGATTTTACAGTTAGAGGAGGAAAATGGAGTGAGGTAATTTGACTCATAGTTACTTCACTTCAGTTGTACATTGCTTGTCCTATGTGCCTTCACCAGAGAAGACCAGGGTTTCAAAATGACCTCAGCACTTCAGCTCAACATTCAATTCACAGCGCCACCACAAGACAGACTAAAAATATTCTTGATGTTTTTGAGATATTTATGTTCCTGTTATTCTGTTTGTTAGATTTGTATGGTCACTGGATGCTTTCAACACATCAGTGAGTCTCCCTGCTGTGGCAGTGACATCGTGCAGAGTGGTCCCCACACTGTGGAAGGAGCACTGACACACAGCCCCTTCCAGTGACACAGGGTCGGGGGTCTGGAGGCTACGTCCTCCATGTTTATGTCCACGAATTGATTTTTAACTGTACTGTATTTGAGTGTCTCTTTTAACTCTGTCCTGAATGAAGCTTATTTAATTGTCAGGAGTGCTGAATGTAGGAGAGAGACAGGACTGCCATACTCTGACTGATATTCTGCTTCTCACTGGTACTTATTATGCCATTCCCCTAACCAAGAAAGAAAGTATCTAAGCACATATGTAGGAGAGGTTTTCTACACAGTATAAGAAAGAGGCAGGTACAGCCCTACATCTGCTAATGGTTGTTTCTGCAGCAAGTCACATCTGTTACATAAAAAGAATATATATTCAAAATCTATTGCCTTGAAATCATAACTATAATTTTAGAAACATGAAATGACATGTAGAGACATAATGGTTTAAATAAATTTTGGAGTGGGGTACCAGAGAGTGGTGTAGAAATGTCTTAAAATAGAGATACCATACTTGTTAGAGATACGAGATTGATTTCAGTGAAGAATGTAGGTATAAAGTTCCCAAAGGAAGAGCCATTTAGTGACTTAATCATTCCATTAATACAAATAAAAAAAGAGTGATTACTGTGGTTTGAAAGAAAAAATTTCCAGATACTATCATGTAAAATCTTTACATAGTTTGGATCACTTGACAACATAATTTAGGGAAGTAGAATAGCAAACCTCAGGATGATACTTGACTACAGTATGGTCAGTATGCCTAAAAGTTCAGTAAAAGGAAGATCTTCAATCAGAAACCTCGAGATCTGATCTCTTCCTTTAAGAATTAGATTGTTATCATGTGCACAGCAATGGGCACTCGATATCTAGAGAACATGCCAAAGAACCCAAGTAAAAGAAAGTTTCTAGAAGATATCTTGAAGAAAACATTCTTCTTAACCTAATCCTCTTAATCTCACCAACAATTACGTGAAATTATAGTAATCATCTTGAAGACAGAATAAGCTTAAGAAAATATATCAAATAAAGGAAGAGAATGAAAATGGTGGAGGTGAAGGGTGAGGGGGGAGGTGAGTATGGGACGATTCTACGAAACAGAAAAAAAAGATGAAATAGCAAAATTTAAATTCATGAACAAAGAGCAAAGATAGAGGAGGGTAATGATTTAGAGAACTAAGCAAGGTCAGGAGAAAAACCTTTTCTATGAAATATATCACTAAAAGAGTGTCAGTCTGAGAAAAGTTACCATTTTCTTGCTGAAGTTCATCTGAAAAAGAGAATAGAAAACTTTTTTAAATATAAGGATAACAAACACAAAAAATTAAGATCAGTTGAAAATGGACAATTTAAATTGAATTGGTGAGATGAATATAAAGGGAAAAGAGTAAGCGGAAAATAACATAAAAAGTGGTAAAAGATCATTTTATTTTTTAGAAAGTTGAGAAATATATGCAACATTTCTCAAGTGAGTCAAAAAAGGAAATTTGAAGAAGTGTCAGAGATCATCTCGATCTTTATCTCATATGTATTTATTTATGATTTTCTTAAGGTACATCACAGTGACATGTAAGTTACAGTAAATTCAGTCATCCATTCAAACTGTGTATTTTTGTTGTTGTTTTTTCTTTTGTTGTTTTTTTTCTTACAGAGTGAGATACAGAGAGTGAAGGACAGACAGGAAGGAGAGAGATGAGAAGCATCAATTTTTTGTTGTGGTATCTTAGTTGTTCATTAATTCCTTTCTCATATATGCCTTGACTTGGGGGCTCCAGCTGAGCCAGTTACCCTTTGCTCAAGCCAGTGACCTTGGGCTCAAGCCAGAAACCTTTGGCTTCAAGCCAGGACCTCTGGTCTCAAAAGAGACCATGGGGTCATGTCTATGATCCCACACCCAAGCCAACAATCCAGCACTCAAACTGGTGAGCCTGTGCTCAAGCTTGCAAACTTGGGGATTTGAACCTAGGGTCCTCTGCATCCAAGGCCAACATTTTATCCACTACGCCACCACCTAGTCAGGCCCAAAACTGTTTTTGTTGCATCAGTCTCATGAAACTTGCTCTGTACTTTAAAGAGATATCTTCCTAAAATATATATCTAAAGAAAAAATTGAATATAATTAAATGAAATTGAATACATTAGTCTCAAGAATGTAATTATAATTTTCAATAGAAAGGAGGATATTTAATTTAATGTCTGTATTAAGTTTGGTTTGAAATCATTGCAAAACAATACTACTTGTGTTCTTCATTTAAAATCTTCATAATTGGAGATGACGTCAGAGTAATGGCGGGGTAGGAAGCGATACCAATAAATCTCCCCCAAAACTCAATAAGATCTTTAATCAGAAACAGAAAAACCTATCCTTGGAGCCTCTAGATGTTTCACAATACACCCAATGGTATGATCGAGCGAAAAATTGGCTAAATATATAACCAAATCCCAAAGGAAATAGGGAGTAAGAAATGCTCCACCTTCCACACTAACCTAAACAGGGTGGCTTTCACTGGAAACTGAGAATATAGAAACTAAGGTGGGCAAAGGGGGTGAATAGATCCAGGCCGTGGCACAAACGGCCGAACCAGGCTGTGGCACGGAGATCCAAGCCGAGGAAAAACTGTTCCTGTGACAACCTGGGCAATACAGCTAACACTCGCGCCAAACCCAGACAAAGGAAGACAAGCGGGGCAGCCATTTTACCTGATCTCCTGGTCAGCGTGCGCAGATAGTGGGCGAGAGATTCCTTCAAAACCCCGGGAGTGTGCACCCGTGTTGTACCACAGAGGGGCAGAGTAAGGGGCCTTTGTGTGAGCCTAAAGTGGAATCTCAGGCCGCCCCAGCACCTTGAAAATGCCGCACACAGGGACAGAGAGAGAGCCAATTCCAACGCTGGAACTTTTCAGTGCAGGCGGGGGGTTTCACTCAGAGGGCGAGACTTCGGTCTGACATCCTGGTCTGCACGCACAGATAGTGAATGAGAGTTTCCTCTGAGCGCCCTGGGAGTGGGTGCCCGCCCGTGTTACCAGACAGAGTGGCAGAGCCAGAGGTCTTTGAGTGGGTGGAAGCCCCGGCTGATTATGCTAGCAGCTCTGATTGACTGAGCCTTACCCAGAGCCCTGTGCTGAGTGGGAATAGAGTGGGGAGTGGCCAGCTCTTTGAGCCTCTTACTGTCCAGGCAGAGGCATCAGTAACCCCATAGCTGGATTATCAGGCTACTAATTGAGGAAGGAAAGACTAGGAGAGAGGCTCCAGGAACACGGACTCTCTCACTGTCGGAGCCTATAAATGCTAATGAGCCTCAACTGCCAACGTGATTAAAGCACAATACATGACATCGCCATAGAGACTTATCAACTGGAAACCTCTACCTGAGCGTGCCAAAGGGGCAGAATCCGGGGTACCGAGTCACCGACCAGGAAGAGGGAGAGAAAAGAAAAAGCAAGAAGATAACCTCTCAAAATCAAAAATAATCCGCAGACTTTATAACCTATCCCATTTTATTATATTTGATCGTTTGTTTCTCTTATCTTCAACCTTGATTTTTTTTTTCTTTCCTCCTCCAATTTGGTCGTTTAACTTTCTGCCGGTCTTACTTTCTCCTCTCCTTGAACTACACTACCCATAAGTGTTACATCTCCCATTATCTTTCCTTTCCTCTTCCTTTCTCTCTATGAGGATTGCACTCAAAAACCCTTAACTCTCTCTCTCTCTCTCTTCTTTTTTCTTTTTTCTTCTTTTAGTGGTTCCCTACTTTTTTTCTCTCTCTCTCTTTCTTTTCTCCCTCTATATTAGTTTCTTCCTTTCTCCTTTACGTCTCCTCTCATTCAAACCTCAATAATGAACAAATTATTTTATCTGGGACTCAAACTTATGTTTGTGGCATTTTGGGGGGTTTTTACTTCACCTTTTTAACTCACTAGCAGTGCTCCCATCCCTGGCTCTCCATCTTATCAAGCTCTAGTTCCACTAAATACAATAGTAATTTTTTAATTTGTCCCCCCATTTTCCTGTTTCCCTCTTATTCCTCTCATCATAACTCTTAGTCAACCAACACCTAAACGCAAATCATTTTATTCTTGATCCAAATTTTTTCATTATTTGCTTATTGTGGGTCCTTACCCCCCTTTTTTATTTTTATTTTATTTTATTTTTGTTCCTTTATTACTTTTCCCCAATTCAGGCCCTCCATTACAGGCAATGTTTGTTCTATTAAATACAATATAATACACAGTTCACCACAAGATTTTCTCAAGAAAGAGGGGAGAGGAGAGGAGAGGAAAAAAGGAGGGGGGGGAATAATTTCCTTTTTTTAAAAATTTTTAAAATTTTTTTTTATTATTTTATTTTTCTTTATTTTATTATTAATTTAAAAAAACAACTTTTTTCATTTTTTTATTTTTTTTATTTATTTATTTATTTATTTTTTTTAGATTTTATTTATTCATTATAGAGAGGAGAGAGAGAGAGAGAGAAGGGGGGAGGAGCAGGAAGCATCAAGTCCCATATGCACCTTGACCAGGCAAGCCCAGGGTTTTGAACCGGCAACCTCAGTGTTTCCAGGTTAACGCTTTATCCACTGCGCCACCACAGGTCAGGCCTCATTTTTTTATTTTTTTAACTTTTTATTCTTTATTAAATCTCATTAATATTATCAACAAAACCTCCCTCAGATGCCATTAAGGAAGAGAAAATTGAATATCATGGATACAAAAGAAAGAGAGGTAACACAGATAGATGAGGAAAAATCTATGGAGAAAAAATTTAATATATTGGAAACCTTGGAGCCAAATGACAGAGAATTCAAGCTAGAAATCCTAAAAATACTCAGAGATATACAAGAAAACACAGAAAGGCAATTTAGGGAGCTCAGAAAACAACTCAATGAACACAAAGAATATATGTCCAAGGAAATTGAAACTATAAAAACAAATCAAACAGAGATGAAAAACTCAACTCACGAGCTGAAAAATGAGGTAACAAGCTTAGCTAATAGAACAGGCCAGATAGAAGAGAGGATTAGTGAAATAGAAAACAAGCAACTTGAGGCACAACAGAGAGAAGAAGAAAGAGACTCAAAAATTTAAAAAAATGAGATAGCCCTATAAGAATTATCTGACTCCATCAGAAAGAATAACATAAGAATAATAGGTATATCAGAGGGAGAAGAGACAGACAATGGAATGGAGAACATACTCAAACAAATAATAGGTGAGAACTTCCCAAGCCTGTGGAAAGAACTAAAGCCTCAAATTAATGAAGCAAACAAAACTCCGAGTTTTCTTAACCCCAATAAACCTACTCCAAGGCACATCGTAATGAAATTGGCACAAAGCAATGGCAGAGAAAAAATTCTCAAGGCAGCCAGGGAAAAGAAGAATACAACATATAAAGGAAGGCCCATTAGATTATCATCAGATTTCTCAGCAGAAACTCTACAAGCTAGAAGAGAGTGGACCCCAATTTTTAAAGTCCTGAAAGAGAGGAACTTTCAGCCACGAATACTATACCCATCAAATCTATCCTTCAAATATGAAGGAGAAATAAAAACGTTCACAGATACAGAAAAGATGAGGGAATTTATCATCAGAAAACCCCACTCCAGGAATTACTAAAGGGGGTTCTCCAATCAGATACAAAGAACAAAAAAAAAAAAACAAAGTCACATGTAAGCGCTTCAAGAAGAACACAATAAAACCAAATTGAAACTGTAACAACAACAAAAAGAAAGGGGGGAGAGGATGCAGATTAACAGTAGCAAAGGACGATGGAGTGCAAAAGTACTCACAAAATAGTGCACTATACTGTTCACAGTGGCCAAGACATGGAAACAACCAAAAAGCCCTTCAATAGAAGACTGGATAAAGAAGATGTGGCACATATACACTATGGAATACTACTCAGCCATAAGAAATGATGACATCAGATCATTTACAGCAAAATGGTGGGATCTTGATAACATTATAAGGAGTGAAATAAGTAAATCAGAAAAAAACAAGAACTACATGATTCCATACATTGGTGGAACATAAAAATGAGACTAAGAGACATGGACAAGAGTGTGGTGGTTACCAAGGGTGGGGGGGGGGAGGGAGGACATGGGAGGGAGGGAGGGAGAGAGTTAGGGGAGGGGAGGGGCACAGAGAACTAGATAGAGGGTGACGGAGGACAATCTGACTTTGGGCGAGGGGTTTGCAACATAATTTGATGACAAAATAACCTAGACATGTTTTCTTTGAATATATGTACCCTGATTTATTAATGTCATCCCATTACCATTAATAAAATTTTATTAAAAAAAAAATAGTGCACTATAATGAACAGGGTAGGAACCCTTTTAATTACTTAAAGGTAACCACCATTGAAAAAACCACCACAGAAGCACAGGAGATAAAAAAGATAACAACAGAGGAAAGATGTATGGAATACAACCAAATAAAAACAAAAGATAGAAAAACGAAAGAGAAGGATCAAACAAGACACAAAACTAACAGAAACCAATCTATAAAATGGCAATAGGGAACTCACAAGTGTCAATAATTACACTAAATGTAAATGGATTAAACTCACCAATAAAAAGACACAGAGTAGCACAATGGATTAAAAAAGAAAATCCAACTGTATGCTGCCTACAGGAAACTCATCTAAGTAACAAGGATAAAAATAAATTCAAAGTGAAAGGCTGGAAAACAATACTCCAAGCAAATAACATCCAAAAAAAAATCAGGCATAGCAATACTCATATCTGATAATGCTGATTACAAGACAACAAAAGTACTCAGAGACAAAAATGGCCATTTCATAATGGCTAACAGGACACTGAATCAAGAAGACATAACAATTCTTAATATATATGCACCAAACCAAGGAGCAACAAAATATATAAGACAGCTACTTATTGACCTTAAAACAAAAACTGACAAAAATACAATCATACTTGGAGACCTCAATACACCACTGACGGCTCTAGATCGGTCATCCAAAAGAGAATCAACAAATACATAGTGACCTTAAGCAAAACACTAGAGCACCTGGATATGATTGACATCTACAGGACATTTCATCCCAAAGTGACTGAGTATACATTATTCTCCTGTGTACATGGATCATTCTCAAGAATTGACCATATGTTGGGCCACAAAAACAACATCAGCAAATTCAAAAAAATGAAAGTTGTACCAAACATATTTTCTGATCATAAAGCCTTGAAACTAGAATTCAACTGCAAAAAAGAGGAAAAAAATCCCACAAAAATGTGAAAACTAAACAACATAGTTTTACAAAATGAATGGGTCAAAGAAGAAATAAGTGCAGAGATCAAAAGATATATACAGACTAATGAAAATGACAAAACGACATATCAGAATCTATGGGATGCAGCAAAAGCAGTAATAAGAGGAAAGTTCATATCACTTCAGGCATATATGAACAAACAAGAGAGAGCCCAAGTGAACCACTTAACTTTGCACCTTAAGGAACTAGAAAAAGAAGAGCAAAGACAACCCAAAACCAGCCGAAGAAAGGAGATAATAAAAATCAAAGCAGAAATAAATGAAATAGAAAACAGTAAAACTATAGAAAAAATTAATAGAACAAAGAGCTAGTTCTTTGAAAAGATCAACAAAATTGACAAACCCCATGGCAAGACTTACCAAGGAAAAAAGAGAAAGAACTCATATAAACAAAATCCAAAATGAAAGAGGAGAAATCACCACGGACACCGTGGATATACAAAGAATTATTGTAGAATACTATGAAAAACTATATGCTACTAAATTCAACAATCTAAAAGAAATGGATAAATTCCTAGAACAATACAACCTTCCTAGACTGAGTCAAGAAGAAGCAGAAAGCCTAAACAGACCTATCAGTAGAGAAGAAATAGAAAAACCATTAAAAACCTCCCCAAAAATAAAAGTCCAGGCCCAGACGGCTATACCAGCGAATTTTATCAAACATTCAAAGAAGACTTGGCTCCTATTCTACTCAAAGTCTTCCAAAAAATTGAAGAAGCAATACTTCCAAACACATTTTATGAGGCCAACATAACCCTCATACCAAAACCAGGCAAGGATGGCACAAAAAAAGAAAACTACAGACCAATATCTTTAATGAATATAGATGCTAAAATACTAAACAAAATACTAGCAAATCGAATACAACAACATATTAAAAAAATAATACATCATGATCAAGTGGGATTCATCCCAGAATCTCAAAGATGGTTCAACATACGTAAAACGGTAAATGTAATACACCATATCAACAAAACAAAGAACAAAAACCACATGATCTTATCAATAGATGCAGAAAAGGCTTTCGATAAAATACAACACAATTTTATGTTTAAGACTCTCAACCAAATGGGTATAGAAGGAAAATATCTCAACATGATAAAGGCCATATATAATAAACCATCAGCTAACATCATATTAAATGGCACTAAACTGAAGGCTTTCCCCCTTAAATCAGGAACAAGACAGGGTTGTCTACTCTCTCCACTCTTATTTAATGTGGTACTAGAGGTTCTAGCCAGAGAAATCAGACGAGACATAGAAATAAAAGGCATCCATATCGGAAAAGAAGAAGTAAAGGTATCACTTTTTGCAGATGATATGATCGTATACCTCAAAAACCCCAAAGAATCCACAAAAAGGCTACTAGAAACAATAAGCCAATACAGTAAGGTCGCAGGATACAAAATTAACATACAGAAGTCAATAGCCTTTCTATATGCCAACAATGAAACAACTGAGAATGAACTCAAAAGAATAATCCTCTTCACAATTGCAACAAGAAAAATAAAATACTTAGGAATAAACATAACAAAGAATGTAAAGGACTTATATAATGAAAACTATAAACCATTGTTAAGAGAAATTGAAAAAGATATAATGAGATGGAAGAATATTCCTTGTTCTTGGTTAGGAATAATAAATATAATCAAAATGGCCATATTACCCAAAGCAATATACAAATTTAATGCAATTCCCATCAAAATTCCAATGACATTTTTTAAAGAAATAGAGCAAAAAATCATCAGAATTATATGGAACTATAAAAATCCCTGAATAGACAAAGCAATCCTAAAGAAAAAGAATGAAGCTGGGGCATTACAATACCTGACTTCAAACTATATTATAGGGCCACGACAATCAAAACAGCATGGTATTGGCAGAAAAGCAGACACTCAGACCAATGGAACAGAATAGAAAGTCCAGAAATAAAACCATATATATATAATCAAATAATTTTTGATAAAGGGGCCAAGAACATACAATGGAGAAAAGAAAGCCTCTTCAACAAATGGTGCTGGGAAAACTGGAAAGCCACATGCAAAAGAATGAAACTGGACTACAGGTTGTCCCCCTCTACTAAAGTTAACTCAAAATGGATAAAAGATCTAAACATAAGACCTGAAAGAATTAAGTACATAGAAGAAGACATAGGTACTAAACTCATGGACCTGGGTTTTAAAGAGCATTTTATGAATATGACTCCAAGGCAAGAGAAGTGAATGCAAAAATTAATGAATGGGACTACATCAGACTAAGAAGTTTTTGCTCAGCAAGAGAAACTGATAACAAAATAAACAGAAAGCCAACTAAATGGGAAATGATATTTTCAAACAACAGCTCAGATAAGGGCCTAATATCCAAAATATACAAAGAACTCCTAAAACTCAACAACGAACAATCAAACAATCCAATAAAAAAATGGGAAGAGGACATGAACAGACATTTCTCCCAGGAGGAAGTACAAATGGCCAACAGATATATGAAAAGATGCTCATCTTCTTTAGTTATTAGAGAAATGCAAATCAAAACTGCAATGAGATATCACCTCACACCTATTAGATTAGCTATTATTAACAAGACAGTTAATAGCAAATGTTGGAGAGGCTGTGGAGAAAAAGGAACCCTCATACACTGTTGGTGGGACTGTAAAGTAGTGCAACCATTATGGAAGAAATTATGGTGGTTCCTCAAAAAACTGGAAATAGAACTACCTTATGACCCAGCAATCCCTCTGCTGGGTATAATCCCCCAAAACTCAGAAACATTGTTACGTAAAGACACATGCAGCCCCATGTTCATTGCAGCCTTGTTCACAGTGGCCAGGACATGGAAACAACCAAAAAGCCTGTCAATAGATGACTGGATAAAGAAGATGTGGCACATATACACTATGGAATACTACTCAGCCATAAGAAATGATGACATCGGATCATTTACAGCAAAATGGTGGGATCTTGATAACATTATACGAAGTGAAATAAGTAAATCAGAAAAAAACAGGAACTGCATTATTCCATACGTAGATGGGACATAAAAGTTAAACTAAGAGACATTGATAAGAGTGTGGTGATTACGGGGGGAGGGGGGAGAGGGAGACGGAAAGGGGGAGGGTGAGGGGCACAAAGAAAACTAGATAGAAGGTGAAAGAGGACAATCTGACTTTGGGTGATGGGTATGCAACAAATTGAAAGACAAGATAACCTGGACTTGTTATCTTTGAATATATGTATCCTGATTTATTGATGTCGCCCCATTAAAAAAATAAAATTAAAAAAAAAAATAAAGTAAAAAAAATCTTCATAATTGAGAGATATGTTTGCATTCTCTTTAAGGTATAAAATATTTTCAAAAGTATTTGAAAGGAACTAAAATTTGTCAATTTGTGAAGTTTATCATTATAAATATATAAAAGGGAACTATTAATTGGGTTGAAATTTATTTTTAATGCCAGAAAAAATTACAAAATATATTTGGATAGGAGGCACTTTTGAATTATGTGTTCAAAGGCAGTGCAAGTGTGATCAAGAGTTCACACTTCTACAAATTAATGGTACCAGTATTTATACAGCCTTTGAAAGAACAGTAGGTATAGATACTAAACTCAGCAAGTTTGGCATCTTTTCTTATCTCATAATGTTTTGGAGAAGTATCAGTTGTGTAATAATAAAACCTCAAACTTCAAAATTAGTGACCAGGTTCTATGTTTGCACGGATTCAAAGCACTGTTATAAATTAGTTACACCAACATCTTAATGAATCTGCAGCAAATCTCTGAAGACAGAGGATGCCCATGTTTATAGGGAACAATGGCATGAGTTGGAGAAAGAAGGAATGAACATCACTCAAGAGCAGAGAAGCCCAACACCACAAACATGGGGTCAGACAACTAGACAGTCAGGAAACATGAGCAGACAGATGACACTGAGATAAAAAGAAAGAGAATACTAAAGACACCCGAAACCAGTCATTTGAAATATCTTGGGAGTAAAGGAATAGCAGGAAGTTTACCTAACATGTTCTGAAAATCTTAAACAATGGAAAAATTTATTACATTTTGTGTGAAAAACTTTCGATTAGTTTTAAATTATTGAAAAATTTGTTTTTAAATTTATTTTATCAGGAGGAGGATGAGCACATGTAGAAAGGCACACCCCAAGAAGCTCAGAGCTCAGTATTGTGCAGACAGGTTGAAACATAAATGAAAAAGGTGACAGAGGATTTGTGACTGGGGTGGGGACGCACTGCCACATACACATGACGTGTGATAGAATCGTGCACCTGAGATCAACATACTGTTATTAACCAAGGTCATGATGATAAATTCAATAACACATTAAAAATTTTTTAAATAGAAGAAAATAATAATATGTAATGAATTGTGTAATATTTTTAAATATTCTGGAAATGGTTTAATAAAAATATTTTTGATCCTTATTCACACTATGTGGACCACCAGGAAATATTGTGATATTTAAAGTGGTCTTTGGATGCTTCTATATCTTTACATATTTAGTTCTAATTGCAGTCCCTTCATTGTACAAAGTTGCTACACGCAGTGTAGAAAAGTTACTGAGAGACCACTTGTATAGATAAATACAGAATTAGGTTCTAATGTGTGTCTATTCACACTGATTTTGTCCACCGTTTAATTCACAAACTAACTACATCTGAGTGTCTGATTTAACTCAGACCTGAATGAAGCTAAGTGACTCAGATGAAGGAAAAGAAATGACAGGGAGGAGGTTCTGTATCACATGATCTGAGCTGTCCTTTGAGAAAACTTACACTCAGAAACTTTAAAAGTACACAAACTTGCAGATATCTTAGTGATAAATTTCATTCCAGAGAAAGGCTCTGTCTCCTTAATTTCAACAGGACAAAGATAGGGGTATTATCTGAGAAGCAGAACAGCAAATGACAGAGTCTAATCGGAGTTAGAAGACCAAGACACTGAGAAAAGCTGACTGGTCGCTGAGAATGACGACAAGAGAATAAGGAAGAGGTGAGGGAAGGATACGGGGAGAAGTTATCGGTACTTACGTTTTTTCTGTTCAGTCTGGGCTGAAAAGTAACAGGAAGAAATCAGCAACTCACTCCATAGGAAAACAAAGTATAGGGTAGGGCGGTGAATGGAAACAGCCCCCTCTCATATTTCACTCTGGAGCGCACACTGACAATATTTGTTCCAAAGGACACCTCACCCATCGGAGTCAATGCTGTGCTCTCTCCCCTGTCCCTTGTGCACAAAAAACCAGATCAGGAAATGAAATGAAGAGGGAGTTCAGACAGAAATACTGGGATGTGCAATACTGAGCCTCCTCCGTCACTGGACTATCACCTTTTTCAGATTAAAATACAGACATATTCAAGACACAGGGACCTAACCAAAGACAGGAAGCTTACAGTAGAGATACCTCTCTGGCAAAACTGTATTTGTTGCACTAATGATACGACACCTGCTCTGTACATTAAAGAGATGTATTCCTAAAGACCATTTCTAAGGAAACAAGAACATAATTGAAATTTTCATTGGAAAATGACAATATTAAGCTTTGAATGATTAAGGTTTTGGGGGTTTTTTTTGATACATTTTGGTCAGGATTTATTTCTCCTGTCCTTTATATATTCAGTTCACATCAAAGATGTATTACTTATGACCTCAACTTAAGATACTTCACCCTTCTGATAATTGTTCATTTTTAAGTGCTATTTGACATTTGAGAACCGTGTAAAAAATAATGTAAAAGAAAAAAAAAGGCATGTTTGAATATTTCAAAAAGTCAGAAAAATAATGTAAAATATTCAGTTAACTTGGAATACCTGAGTCATATGATCAAGGACAGTGGAAGAGGGATGCCCCACTTTGTCACATTTGACCAGTGAATGATACAAAGTATTTATCATGACACAGGCTGTGAGAAGACAATGCAGAGACATACTGAACTGTGAAATTTTGGAGTCTTTTCCTTTAAGAGTCTGGAGAAGTATCAATTACATAGTAATGGGCCCTCAAATGTGGAAACCATGACAGAGGTCCTAAGTCTGAATAGTTTCTAAAAACTCTCACAAAAGTGTATCTATTTATAAATTCATATATATAAATATATATACACACACATAAATATATACATATACTGATATATATATATATATATATATATATATACACACACACTAAATACCATGTTTCTGTCTGCTTGAAGCCCTTTCCCTGACCACATTCCTAATGAAAATGCAGAAATTCCCTGCTTGACTGATGCAGGGAATGTTTACGGGGAAATGATTGTGTAAAATGACAGAAGAGGGAAGGGGAAGGAGGGAAGGTAGGAAACAGAAAGGGACAGAGCCCCACACGGGAGAAGTGCTGTCCCAGAATCAGGGTGGGGACAGCAGACATCTAGGAGGAGGACAGGAAGGCACTTGGATAAATAGGCTGGAAGGTCAAGGAGAGAAATAAACCAGATGATTTCAAGGGGATCAAGAGTAAAGGAATATCAGTAATTTTACCTAATTTCTTCTTAAATTCCTCTGAAAAAGAAAAAACGTCAATGTCAATTTAATGGAAACAACCACAAGAAGACTTTAAATTAACTGATAAACTGACATTTAAAATTTACCACGACCACATTTCAGATGAACACACAAACACTCATCACATCATATGTCTGCCCCGCCCCCGCGTCAGAGCTCACCACTGTCCAAGAGGACTTTACAGTAAACAAGAGGTGAACAAGGGAGTTAATTTAGTACAATAATACAAAATTATAAAATATTAGTTTAGATATTTAATCTATAAATTAATAATTTATAAAAAGGTTTTATTTGTTAACATTACATAGTGAAGGAATGAGAGGTGAGAGCCAAGTGTATCTCCTCACAGCTGCTTCACTGTAGCTGTAGCTGCTGCCCTGAGTGCCATGTCTGGACAAGTCCAGGGTCGAACTGACAACCTCAGTGTTCCAGGTCCACGCTCTATCCACATGGCCACCACAGGCTAGGCTGAAATATTCTTGGTCTATTTGAAATTCTGAAAAGTTTCAGAAACTCTGTTTTTGAACAATTCAGGGGAGGGACAGGACTGGGATTCTCTGACAATGAATGTGTATCTCTTTGGACCTTCCTGAGCCTCTCCCTGCACCGAGAACACAGTATCTGAGCTGACACACAGGAGACAGGTGTTCCACAAGCTGTAACTAAGCGGCAGCTAAAGCGTAACATCTGCCAATGGTGGTTTCTGCAAAGTGTACAAGTCTCGTCTCCTCCATAAACAAAGAATATACGTTGAAATCTATTCCACTGAAATCCGGACGAGTATTATGAGATGACGACTTGACATCTGGGGACATAAAGATTTAAAGTAAGTAAAAAAGTAACAAAAGGAAACATGACTTGGGTGGTGAACACCCTGCCACGTACAGATGAGATATTACAGAATCGCACACCTGAGACCTGCATAGTTTTGTTACCCAAGGTCACATTACTAAATTGTAGAACACATTAAGAACTTGCATTTTTAATGAAGTATGTTAAAAATTTGAAAATATTTATTTAATTTTCTTAATAAAATCATTCTTGATATTCTTTTATTCTATATATACCAGAATGAAATATTTTTCATATTTATGATCGTCTTTGCATAATTTTATATCTATCTATCTGCATAATTTTATATCTATCTATTCATTTGTCTATCTTGATATATATATATATTTATGTAATTTTTTTTGCAGCACCTAATGTATAGAAAGTTGTTACAACCACAATACAAGTGTTACTGACAGAGTGTTCGCATAAATACAAGATTAGATTCTTTTGTGCTTCTATTCACAATGTTTTTGTCCATTTATTCATTCTCAACCTTATTGTATTTGAGTGTCTGTTTTAACTCAGGGCTGAATGAAGCTGAGTGAATCAGATGAAGGGAAAGAAATGACAGTGAGGGAGGTTCTGAGTCAAATGACTAGAGCTGTTCTTGGAGAAAACTTATACCCAAAATATTTTAAAGTGCCACATTTCCAGATATCTTATTGATAAAATTTATTTGACAGAAAAGCTCTGTCTCATTGATTACACAACATGAAAACTGCAGGGGTCATAATGGGAGAAACTGAACAACATATGAACACAAGGAATCAGAGCTGGAAGGATAAGACTCTGAGACAAAGGCAGATGGTCCCTGAGAGGAAGACGGGGGATAAGGAACAGGTGAGGGAAGGACAGGGGAGGTTATTGGTACTGACCTGTCTCCTATTCACTCTCAGGAGAAAGGGAAAAGAAGGAAACAAACAAATTATTCCAAGTGAAAATAGACTATCTTGGATAATGAAGAAGACAAATTGAATCCCTTTTGTAGTTCACTCTGGAGCACATATTGACATATATTTACAAAACTAGTAACAACAAGATTCCAAAGGACATGTCACCCATTGGAGGTAATACTGTTTCACCTCCCCTGTCCCTTGTGCACAAGAAACCAGATCAGGAAATAAAGCGATGAGGGAGTTAGGTCAGAGATTCTGGGATGTATGACACTAGTGTTTCCCTGTCTCAGGACTATCAACTTTTTCAGAGAAAAACACATGTATTCACACAGGAGACAAGGACTTCACCAGCGATGAGGAGTGAACAGTGGAGACACCTATCACCACAAAACAGGTTTTGTTGCACTCATCACATAACACCTGCTCTCTACATTGGAGGGATGTATTCCTAAAGACCATTCTCAAGTAAAAGATATGACTGTAACCATGATTAGGAGAAAACTATTTTAAGCTTTGAATGATTAAATTTGCTTTTTTATGAAACATCATGGTCAATTATTTTCTTGTACCCTTCACAGATCAGAGATGTATCACTTTTCCACCCGCCCTAAGACCCTTCATTTTTCTGTAAGTTGTTTAATGTTAAGTGCTGTTATCATTTGATGCTGGTTTCAACAATAAAGTTAAAGAATAAAAAATGGCATGGTTCAAATGATATGGAGATGTTTTCTCTAAATCTATGCACTCTAGTTGACCAAGGTCACCCTGTTAAATTTAATGGTCTAAAAAAAATTCCCCCAAAATGGGCATGGGTGGATACTTTTAAAGGAAAAAAAAAATGATGTAAAATATTTAGAGACCTTGGAACACCTGGGTCATATGATCAAGGACAGTGGATGAGGGATGCCCCACTCTCTCACATCTGACCGGTGAATGATGTCAGGTATTTGTCATGACACAGGCTTCAAAAACAAAATGCATAGAGACACTTAAAGCTGAATGTTGGGAGTTTCTCCTTCAAGAGTTTGGCAAGAATAAATTGCATAATAATGGACTCTCTATCTTAGAATACTTGACAGAGGTCTTAAGTTTGAATATATTCCAGAAATCAATACATTCATATTCATATATATGATATATATACTCTAATAGAAACTTATATGTATATATTAAAAATCACGATTCTGTCCACTTCCTACCCTTCACCTCACCAATGTCTTAATGAAACTTACACAATTTACTGCAAGACAGAGTAGCCAAGGTTGACAGGGAAATAATTGGGTAAGATGAGAAAAGGAGGAATGAGAAAAGATGGGAGGTAGAAACGGAAATAGATCTCTCACTGGAGAAGTGCCATCTGACATCAGCGGTGAGGGCAGACGGTGGACGTCCAGGAGAAGGACAGGTAATAGAAGGCATGTGTATAAAAAGGGTAGAAATGTGAAGGGGAAAAATAAAGCAAATGTTTTCAAGTGAATCAAGTGTAAAGAAATATCAGTAATGTTACCGAGTTTTTTCTTCAATTCTCCTAAAAAAGAATAAAAAGGAAATGTCAATATCAATTTCGTGGGAAACAACCTCAAAGAGAATTCAAATGTACTGACAAAGTCAAATTTAAAATTAAGTTAATTTCAGATGAACACAGAAATACACGTCAAATCACGCATGCCACCATCAAATACACATCTGTATAATGACTCAGAGCTCACTATTGTCCACAGGTGTTCTACAGTAAATGAAAAGGTAGAGAAGGGAGTTTATCTAGCAAAATAACATAAAAATTTAAAAAGTATTAGTTTTGCTCCTTAATTTATAAAATAACTGTTTTTTTAAAAAACGTTTTATTTATTAATAGTACAGAGAAAATGGATGAGAGGCAGGAGGAAGCGTGTGGACTCATAGCTGCTTCACTGTAGCTGTAGCTGCTGCCCTGGGTGCTGTGTCCGGGCAAGTCCAGGGTCGAACTGGCCACCTCAGTGTTCCAGGTCCACACTCTAACTGCAGGGCCACTACATGCTAGGCTGAAAATATTCTTGTTTTCTTTAAAATACTTATGTTTCTGTTACTCTGTTTGTTAGCTTTGTATGGTCATTGGATGCTTTAAACAGATCAGTGAGTGTCACTGCTGTGGCAGCGACATTGTGCAGAGTGGCCACCACACTGTGGAAGGAGCACTGACACACAGCTCCTCCCAGTGACACAGGCTCAGGAGTCTGGGGGCTGCGTCCTCCGTGTTTTTGTGCACAAACTGATTTTTAATTTTATTTATTTATTAAGACAATTAAATTTAACAGGGTGATATCGGTCAACCAGAGGACATAGATTTAGAGACAATATCTCGACATCATTTGCATAGTTGATTATAGTGTATACCTGTCACCGAAAGTCAGGGGAGGCGCTTAAAGAAAAACAAAACGTAGGGTGACAGAAAATGATTTGACTTTAGGTCATGGACTGATTTCTAACCACACCGTATTTGAGTTTCTGTTGTAACTCATTTTTAAATGAAGAATATCATAATACACACGGTACTGAATTCAAGAGAGTCAGGAATAGATTCTCTGGTGAATTTCAGGACCTCACCATGCTTTTCCCAGAACCAAGAAATAAATATCTGTGCTCACATGTAGGAGACAGGTATTCTATACTGTAAGGAAGAGGCTCAAAAGTCCACCTCTGCTAATGTTGTTTTTGCAACATGGACAAGTCTCATCTACTCCACAAATAAATAATAAACCTGAGAATTTATTCCACTGAAGTAATCACTACAATTTAAAAGTACTCTGTGACATGTAGGGACATAAATGTTTAAAATAAATAAAAGGATGACAGAAAGATACGTGTCCGGGGTGGGAACACACTGCCACTTACAGGTGATGTGTAATAGAATTCTGCATTTGGAACTCACATGGTTATATTAACGAAGATCACTCAAATAAATTCAATAAAACATTCAAAAACATTTTAAAATAGGAGAAATGAAGCATATTTCATGAATTTTGTATAACTTTAAAAATATTTATTTCATATTTTCTAATAAAATTGCTTTTGATTTTTTACTGTGTATGACCAGTATAAAATATTTGTCATATTTAAAATGGTCTTATATATATATAAATAGATAGATAGATAAATATATGTGTATATGTATTCAATTCTAATTGCCGTACCTACATTATACAAAGTTGCTACAACCACTGTACACGGGTGACTGAAAGCCTGCTCGTGTAGGTTATTACGGGATTAGGTCCTTCTGCACATCTATTCACAATGTTTTTATGCACTAAATAATTCACAATCTTATTGTACCTGAGTGTCTATTTTAACTCAGGCCTGAATGAAGCTGAATGAATCAGATGAAGGGAAAGAAATGACCGTGAGGGAGGTTCTGTATCACATGACCTGGGCTGTTCTGGGAGAAAACTTACAGTCAGAAACTTTAAAGTTTCTAAACTTCCAGCTATCTTAGTGATAACATTCATTTGACAGAAAGGCTCAATCTCCTTGATTGCAACAATAAGAAAAATGGTGGGGTAATAATGAGAAAATTAAACAGCAAATAAATACGGGGAATCATAATAAAAAGGCCACGATATGGGTGAAGACAGGGAGTAAGGAACAGGTGAGGGAAGGACACAGGGAACAGGTTATCAGTACTGACCTTGCTCTTCTTCACTGTTGGCTGAAAAGTAAAAGGAAGAAATAAACAACTCATTCCAAGTAAAAACACAATATCTGGTAAGGAGGAGAACAGAAATGGGCCCCTTTCCTAGTTCACTGTGGAGCACACGGGGACCCATGTCTGTGAAAGCAGGAACCCTGAGGATCCAAAGGACACCTCCCCCATCAGAGTCAGTGCTGTTCTCCCTCCCCTGTCCTCTGTGCACAGGATACTAAGTCATGAAATAAAATGAGGAGGGAGCTAGGTCAGAAATTCTGGGATGAGCAATACTAACCTTATTCCTGTCATTGAACTGTCACATTTTTTAGATAAAAAAGCAAATGTATTCACACAGTAGACAGGGACTTAATCAGCAACAAGAAAGCTTACAGTGCAGAGGTCCATCTCGATAAAACTGATTTTGTTGCACTCATCATATGAAGTCTTTTCTATACATTTGTTATTTGATATCTGTGTCACCATAATGGCAAAGAATAGAAGTGAACACGGTTGGATGTGTTTTATGGAAAACTTGGGTCATATGATCAAGGACAGTGGTAGAGGGACGCCCCACTCAGTCACACCTGACCAGTGAATGATACAAGGTATTTATCATGACACAGGCTTTGAGAAGACAATGGACAGAGACACTGAATGCTGAAAGTTTGGAGTCTTTTCTCTCGAGTATTTGAGGAAATATTAATTGCATAGTAATGGACCTTCAAACTTGGAATACTTGAGAGAGGTGTTAAATTTGAATGGATTCCAGAAATACATACATATATATTCTATATATATATGCTCTAATGTAAATCTGTAATAGTACATGTGTACATTAAAATTCTCGTATCTGTCAGCTTAATACCCTTCATCTCACCAATGTCTTAATAAATCTGTAAAATTTACTGCAAGACAGAGAGCCAATGTTTACAGGGAAGTTACTGTGTAAAATGAGAAAGAAGGAATGGGAAAGGAGGGAAGGTAGGAAACAGACAGGGACAGAGCCCCACACGGGAGAAGTGCTGTCCCAGAATCAGTGGAGGGGACAGGGGACATCTAGGAGGAGGACTGGACAAGAGAAGGCACTTTCATAAAAATGCTAGAAATGTGAAAGATGAAAATACACCAGAGATTTTCAAGTGGATCAAGAGTAAAGGAGTATCAGTAATTTTACCTAGTGCTTTCTCCTGTTCATCTGAAAATAAAATTTAATGTCGATGTCATGGGAAACAACCAGAAAGAGAATTCAAATATACTGATAAAGTAAGATTGAAATTTAACCTGACTACATTTCAGATGAACACACAAACACACAGCAAAGCACACATGTCCCCCTACAGACACCTACACATGGGCTCAGAGTTCAATATTGTCCACAGCTGTTTCTACAGTAAGTAAAAAGTTTGAACAAAGAGTTAATTTAATAAAATATAAAATGTAAAAAAACATTACATTTTCTGTTTAATTTATTAAATAATTCTTTTTTTGAAAAGATTTTATTAATATTACAGAATGAAAGGAGGGAAGGTACAATTTTATGATATAGACTCAGAGCTGCTTCACTTTAGCTGTAGCTGCTGCCCTGTGTGCCGTGTCCGGGCAAGTCCAGGGTCAAACTGGGGACCTCAGTGTTCCAGTTCCACACTCTATTCACTGAGCGACCACATGTTAAGCTAAAAATATTCTTGGTGTATTTAAAATACTTATGTTTCTGTCCCTCTGTCTGTTAAATTTAGTATGGTCACTGGATACTTTAAACACATCTGTGAGTCCCACTGCTGTGGCAGTGACATGGTGCAGAGTGGCCACCACACTGTGGAAGGAGCACTGACACACAGCTCCTCCCAGTGACACAAGGTCAGGGGTCTGGGGCCTGCATCCTCCGTGTTTTTGTTGACGAGTTGATATTGAAACACACTGTGTTTCAGTTTCTGTTTTAATTCATTTCTGAGTGAAGAATACCTTAATGCTCATAGGTACTGAGTTCAGGAAAAGGACAGGATTGGGATTCTTCGAAGGTGAATGTGTTTCTCTCTGAACCTTCCTGAGCCTCTCCCTGCACTGAGAACACAGTATCTGAGCTGACACACAGGAGACAGGTGTTCCACAAGCTGTAACAAAGCAGCAGCTAAAGCGTTACATCAGCAAATGGTTATTTCTGCAACATGGACAAGGCTCCTCTATTCCATCAATAATAAATATACTTTGAAAATCCATTCCCCTGAACTCATGACTATAATTATAAGAATACCTTGTGACATGAGGGGACATAAAGATTTAAAATAAATACAAGGGTGACAGATAGATACGTGATTAAGGTGGTAAACACCCTGCCATGAACAGACGAGGTGTGATAGAATTGTGCATCAGAGACCTGCCTAGCTTTAAAAACTAAGGTCACTCCAATAAACTCAATAGAATATTTTAAAAACTTTTTAAAATAAGGGGAATGAAGAATATTTAATAAATCCTAAGGTTTTTAAAATAATTATTCTGATATATTTTAATAAAATTATTCTTCATTTATTTTCACTCTACGTGGAACACTACAAAATATCAGTCGTATTTAATGTGGTCTTTGAATGTTCATATATATATGCATACAGATATTCAATTTTAATTTCAGTATATTTATTGCACAAAGTTGCTACAACCACTGTAAAGGAGTTACTGAAAGACTGCGCATGTAGGTAAACACAGCGTGAGGTTCTCCAATGAGCCCTTTAACAAAGTTTTTGGCCATTAATTAATTTGCAACATTATTGTATTTGAGTGCCTGTTTATTCGTGTATAAATGAAGCTAAGTAAATCAGATGAAGGGAGAAAAATGAGAGTGGAGAGTTTCTGAATCACATGACCTGATCTGTTCTTGGAGAAAATTTACACTCAGAAACTTTAAGTTTCTAAACTTCCAGATATCTTATTGATAAAATTGATTTGACAGAAATGCCTTGTTCATTGATTGTAACAACAAGAGAAATGGTGGGTCATCATTAGAGAAATTGTAAAGCAAATGAAGAAGACCAATTAGAGTTAAAAGGCCAAGACACTGAGACAAAAGGCAGATGGTCACTGAGACAGAAGACAGGGGACTAAGGATCAGATGAGAGAATGACCAGGGGAGAGGGTGCGGGCACTTACCTATCTTGGGGTCACTCTTGGCTAAAAAGGGAAAGGAAGAAATAAACCCCTCATTCCAAGTGAAGACAATATCGGGTAAAGAAGAACACACTATGCGTCCCCTTTCCTAGATCACAGTGGAGCTCACACCGACTCAGATCTGTGAAGGTCGGAACCATCGGGTTCCAAGAGGACCTGTCACATCAGAGGCAGTGCTGTGTCCTCCCCTGTCCTCCTGTGCCCCAGACACTAAGTCAGGAAGTAAAACTATGATGGTGTCAGGTCAGACATTTTGGAATGGGAAACACTAAGCATTCCCCTGTCACTGCATCGTCATCTTCTTCAGACAAAAAATCCATTCCCACAGGACACAGCGACTTAACCAGTGATGGGAAGCGGACAGTAGAGGCACCCATCTCGATAAAGTGTAATTTTACCTTTATTTTCCTCAAATATTTCTGAAAACAAAAGAAAAGAAAAAGTCAATGTCAATTTCATAAGAAAGAACCACAAAGAGAATTCAAATTCACTGATCAAGTTTAATTTGAAATTAACCCGATCACATTTCAGATGAACCACAAAGACAACAAATCAGAAACTCCATTCCAAACACACACCTACACACAGCCTCAGAGCTCACTATTGTCCACAGGTGTTCTACAGTACATGGAATTTGGAAAATGAGGTTAATTTAGTCAAATAATAGAAAAAATTAAAAATATTGTTTTTGTTGTTTAATTTATAAACTAATCGTTTTTTGAAGAGATTTTACTTTTTAATATTACAGAGAGAAGAAACAGGAGGCTGGAGTGAAGCGTGTGGACTCATAGCTGCTTCACTGTAGCTGTAGCTGCTGCCCTGTGTGCCGTGTCCAGGAAAGTCTAGGGTCGAACTGGCCACCTCAGTGTTCTAGGTCCACGCTCTATCCACTGAATGACCACATGATAAGCTAAAAATATTCTCAGTGTATTTGAAATACTTATGCTTTTGTTACTCTGTTTGTTAGCTTTTTATGGTCATTACATGCTTTTAAACACACCAGTGAGTCTCACTGCTGCGGCAGCGACATCGTGCAGAGTGGCCACCACACTGTGGAAGGAGCACTGACACACAGCTCCTCCCAGTGACACAGGCTCAGGGGTCTGGGGGCTGCGTCCTCCATGATTTGTCCAAGGGTTGATTTTTTTTTTTTTTTTGTATTTTTCTGAAGCTGGAAACAGGGAGAGACAGACAGACTCGCGCATGTGCCCGACCGGGATCCACCCGGCATGCCCACCAGGGGGCGACGCTCTGCCCACTACGGGGCAATGCTCTGCCCCTCTGGGGCATCGCTCTGTTGTGACGAGAGCCACTTTAGCGCCTGGGGCAGAGGCCAAGGAGCCATCCCCAGCGCCCGGGCCATCTTTGCTCCAATGGAGCCTCGGCTGCGGGAGGGGAAGAGAGAGACAGAGAGGAAGGAGAGGGGGAGGGGTGGAGAAGCAGATGAGCGCTTCTCCTGTGTGCCCTGGCCGGGAATCGAACCCGGGACTTCTGCACGCCAGGCCGACGCTCTACCACTGAGCCAACCGGCCAGGGCCCATGAGTTGATTTTTTTATCATATTGTTTTGAGTTTCTGTTTTAACTGTTTCTTGAATGAAGAATATCTTTATTCCATAGGTGCTGAATTCAGGACAGAGAAAGGACTGGGATTCTCTGACGGAGATTCTGTTTCTCAATGGACCTTACTGAGCCTTTACTTTAATTGAGAAATAAATATTTCAGCTCACATATGAGACAGGTTTCTACACAGTGTAGAGTGCCAGCAAAAGTGTTTAATGTGCTAATGGTTGTTTCTGCAATGTGGACAAGTCTCATCTAGTCCATAAATAAAGAAAAAACCTTGAAAATCCATCCCACTGAAATTATCACTGCATGTTACAAATACTATGTGACATATGGGGACATAAAGGTTTAAAATAAATAGAAGGGTGACAGAGGATTCGTGACTGGGATGGGAACACACTGTGACGTACACATGAGGTGTGACAGAATCGTGCACCTGAGACCTGAATACATTAATTAACCAAGGTCACCCCAATAAATTTAGAAAACATAAAAACACCCTTTAAATAAGAGAAATAAAACATATTTAAAAAATTCTGTAGAATTTTAAACATATTTATTTGTTATTTTTAAATAAAATCATATTATTTCACTCTACATGAAGCAGTATGATATATTTGTCATATTTAAAATAGTCTTTTGATGCTTCTTTATATAAATGCATTCTATTTTAATTGCAGTACCTTCGCTGCACAAGAGTTACTGAAAGACAGCTCGTGTAGGTAAATACAGGGTAAGTTCTTATGTGCATCTATTCACAACATTTGTGCCCACCTACTAATTTTCAACCTGATTGTATTTGAAGTTCTGTTTTAACTCAGGCCTGAATAAAGCTAAGTAAATCAGGGGAAGAGAAGAAAAATGACAGTGAGGGAGGTTCTGAATCAAATGACCTGAGCTGTCCTTGGAGAAAACTTACATTCAGAAATTTTAACCCTTTGAATAGTGAGTTTTCTGAACCCTTTGAGTGAGGATGTACATGGACGTTCATACTACTCAAAGAATTAAAAGTACCCAAACCTACAAATATTTTAGTGACAAAATTCATTTGACAGAAAGACTCTGTCTTCACTTCAACAAGACAAAGACAGAGGTAGCAACTGGAGAAATTGAACAGCAAATGAAGGCGGTTTTCAGAGTTGGAAGACCAAGATAGAGAAGACAGGGGATAAGGAGCAGGTGAGGGTGGGATAAGGGGAGCAGGTTATCAGTACTTACGTTTGTCCTGTTCACTCTCGGCTGAAAGAGAAAAGGAAGAAGTAAACAGCTCTCTCCATATGGAAACACAATGTTTGGCAAGAATGAGAACAGTCAAGGCCCCCGTTTCATAGTCCACAGTGGAGCACACGGGGACCCATGTCTGTGAAAGCAGGAACCCTGAGGCCCAAAGGACACCTCACCCATCAGAGTCAGTGCTGTTCTCCCTCCCCTGTCCCCTGTGCACAGGAAACTAAGTCAGGACATAAAATGATGAGGGAATTAGGTCAGAAATACTGGCATGTGCAATACTAAGCATTCCTCTGTCACTGGACTATCATGTTTTTCAGATTGAATACAAACGTATTCACATAGGAGACAAGGACGTAACCAGCTATGAGGAAGCAAACAAGGGAGCAGCCATCATGAGATAGTGTAACTGGTTTTGTTGCACGCGTCACATGACACCTGCTCTGTGCATAGAGGAATATATTCCTAAAGAACAGTCCCAAGGAGGCCCTGGCTGGTTGGCTCAGTGGTGGAGCATCGGCCTGGCATGTGGGGGACCCGGGTTCGATTCCCGGCCAGGGCACATAGGAGAGGCGCCCATTTGCTTCTCCACCCCCCCCCTCCTTCCTCTCTGTCTCTCTCTTCCCCTCCCGCAGCCGAGGCTCCATTGAAGCAGGGATGGCCCGGGCGCTGGGGATGGCTCCTTGGCCTCTGCCCCAGGCGCTAGAGTGGCTCTGGTCTTGGCAGAGCGACGCCCCGGAGGGGCAGAGCGTCGACCCTGGTGGGCATGCCGGGTGGATCCCGGTCGGGCGCATGCAGGAGTCTGTCTGACTGTCTCTCTCCGTTTCCAGCTTCAGAAAAAGAAAAAAAAAAAAAAAAAAAGAACAGTCCCAAGGAAAGATATATAATCATAACTGTCATTAGAAAAAGACAATTTTAAGCTTTGATGGATTAAATTATTTTTTAGAAAAGATTGCAATTAATTAATTTTCTTGTAGCCTTCACATAAAAAGCAGAGGTCAGATATGAATCACTTTTCCACTTATTCTAAGATAATTCATCCTTCTGCAAATTGTATATGTTTAAGTGCAGTTTCTCGTTTGATAAGAGTGTCAACTAAATGCCAAAGAATATAAAACATACATGGATCCATATTTTTAAAGCTCAGAAAAAGTTATGTAAAATATTTAGATACCTTAGAACATCTGGGTCATATGGTCAAGGACAGTGGAGGGTGACACCCCACTCTCTCTCTGACCAGTGAATGATACAAGGTATTTATCATGACACAGGCTTTGAGTAGACAATGGACAGAGACATCGGACACTGAAAGTTTGGAGTCTTTTCTCTCAAGGATTTGGAGAAATATCAATTGCATAGTAATGGGCCCTCAAATTTGTGATCTTTGACAGAGATCTTAAGTTTAAAAATTTTCCTAACACACACACAGACACACACACACACATCCATGTATGTGTGTTTCTTTGTGTGTATATATATATTTATCTGTATGTGCATATACACACACAAACATACATAAATATATAAATACTAACATGTATCTTTCAGCATGAAACCGTTCATGTGACCAAATTCTTAATGAAAGTGTCACATGACACTTTCATTTTACAGTTCCTGCAAGACTGATGTCACCAAAGTTTGCAGGGAAATGATTGCGTACAACGACAGAAGGAGGCATGGGGGAGGATGAACGAGGTGAAACAAAAATAAATTAAGCCCTGAATGGGAGAAGTGCTGTCAGAGGTCGGGGCTGTGACATCAGACATCTAGCAGGACAGGTCAGCAGGAGGCACTTGAATAAAAAGGCTGGCAATATCAAAAAGATAAACCAAATGTTTTCAAGTGGTTTAAGAGGAAAGGAATATCAGTAAATTTACGTATTTCTGCCTCAAATTCTTCTGAAAAACAAAACAAAACAAATGTCAATTTCAATTGCGTGGGAAACCATAAAAGGAATTCAAATTTACTGATAAATTCAAGTTTAAAATTATGATAACGTCAGATAAACACGCAAACACATGTCAGATCACACATGCCCCCATAAAACATACATGTACATAGTAAATCAGAGCTCACTATTGTCCACAGGTATTGTACAGTAAGTGAAAAGGGGGAAGGGGAAGTTAATTCAGTAAATATACAAAACTTTTAAAAATATCAATTTTACTGTTTAATTTATAAAATAATTGTATTTTTTGAAAAGATTTTATTTATTAATATTGTTGAGAAAAGAAATGAAAAGTGGGATCAAAGTGTGTGGACTCATGGCTGCTTCACTGTAGCTGTAGCTGCTGCCCTGTGTGCCGTGTCCGGGCAAATCCAGGGTCAAACTGGCCACCTCAGTGTCCCAGGTTCACACTGTATCCATGGAGTGACCACATGTTAAGCTAAAAATATTCTCGGTGTATTTGAAATACTTATGCTTTTGTTACTCTGTTTGTTAGCTTAAATATTGTCGTTAGATGTTTTTGAACAAATCAGTGAGTCTCACTGCTGCGGCAGCGATATCGTGCAGAGTGGCCACCACACTGTGGAAGGAGCACTGACACACAGCTCCTCCCAGGGACACAGGGCCAGGGGTCTGGGGGCTGCGTCCTCCATGTTTTTATCCACGGACTGGTTTTTAACCTGTGTTTGAGTGTCTGATTTAATTCATTTCTGAGGGAAGAATATCTCAATACTCATGGGTGCTGAATTCAGGGGAGAGACAGGACTGGGATTCTCCATTGGTGAGTATATTTCTTCCTGGACCTTCCTGAGCCTCTCCCTGCACCGAGAACACAGTATCTGAGCTGACACACAGGAGACAGGTGTCCCACAAGCGGTAACGAATCGGCAGCTAAATAAAGCGTTACAACTGCTAATGGTGGTTTCTGCCACGTGGAAAGGGCTCCTCTATTCCATCAATAAATAATATATGTTGAAAATCCATCCCACTGAAATCCTGACTACAATTATAAGAATAGCATGTGACGTGTGGGGACATAAAGATGTAAAATAAATAAAAGGGTGATGGATGGATATGTGACTAAGGTGGTGAACACAATGCCATGAGCAGACAAGGTGTGATGGAATTGTGCACTGGAGACCTGCCTAGCTTTAATAACTGAGGTCACTCCAATAAACTCAATAGAATATTTTTAAAACCATTTAAAATAAAGGGGATGAAATTTATTTAATAAATCCTAAGATTTTTAAAATAATTATTCTGATATATTTTAATAAAATTATTCTTGATTCATTTTCACTCCATGTGGCCCACTATAAAATATCTGTTGTATTTTAGTGGTTTTTGAATGTGTGTGTGTGTGTGTATATATATATATATATATATATATATATATATATATATATATATATATATATTATCCATTTTAATTTCAGCATCTTTTTTGCAGAAACTTGTTACAACCACTGTAAAGGAGTTACTGAAAGACTGCTCATGTAAATAAGCACAGCGTGAGGTTCTCCAGTGCGCCCTTTAACGAAGTTTTTGGCCATTAATTAATAATTTGTAATACTATTGTATTTGAGTGCCTGTTTATTTCATATATAAATGAAGCTAAGTAAATCAGATGAAGGGAGAGAAATGACTGTGGAGAGTTTCTGAATCACATGACGTGAGCTGCTCTTGGAGAGAACTTACACTAAGAAACTTTAAGTGTCTAAACTTCCAGATATTTTAGTGATAAAATTCATTTGACTGAAATGCTCTGTTTCATTGACTGTAACAACAAGAGAAATGGTGGGTCATCATGAGAGAAACTGAAAAGGTAATGAAGAAGGCCAATTAGAGTTAAAAGGCCAAGACACTGAGACAAAAGGCAGATGGTCACTGAGACAGAAGACAGGGGACTAAGGATCAGATGAGAGAATGACCAGGGAGAGGCTAAGGGCACTTACCTTTCTTGGATTCACTCTCAGGTGAAAAGGAAAAGGAAGAAATGAACCCCTCATTCCAAGTGAAGACACAATATCTGGTATAGAAGAACACACAATACGTCCCCTTTCCTAGATCACAGAGGAGCTCACACTGACTCAGATCTGTGAAGGTTCGAACCATCAGGTTCCAAGAGGACCAGTCACATCAGAGGCAGTGCTGTGTCCTCCCCTGTCCCCTGTGCCCCAGACACTAAGTCAGGAAGTAAAATGATGATGTTGTTACGTCAGACATTTTGGAATGTACAACACTAAGCATTCCCCTGTCACTGCACTGTCACCTTTTTCAGACAAAAAAAAAAAATTCATTTCCACACGAGACAGTGACTTAACCAGTGATGGGAAGCGGACAGTAGAGTCACCCATCTTGATAAAGTGTAATTTTACCTTTATTTTCTTCAAATATTTCTGAAAAATAAAGAAAAGAAAAAGTCAATGTCAATTTTATGAGAAAGAACCACAAAGAGAATTCAAATTCACTGATCAAGTTTAATTTGAAATAACTCGATCACATTTCAGATGAACTGCAAACACAACAAATCAGAAATGCCCGCCACAAACACACACCTACACACGGGCTCAGAGCTCACTATTGTCCACTGATGTTCTACAGTACTCAGAATTTGAAAATGAGGTTAATTTAGTCAAATAATAAAAAAATTTAAAAATATTGTTTTTGTTGTTTAATTTATAAACTAATCTTTTTTTGAAGAGATTTTAATTTTTAAGATTTTTTTTATTTTTTAATTCATTTTAGAGAGGAGAGAGAAAGGGAGAGAGACAGAGAGAGAGGAGAGAGAGACAGAGAGAGAAGGTGGGGAGAAGCTGGAAGCATCAACTCCCATATGTGCCTTGACCAGGCAAGCCTGGGGTTTCGAACCAGCGACCTCAGCATTTCCAGGTCGACGCTTTATCCACTGCACCACCACAGGGCAGGCGAGATTTTAATTTTTAATATTACAGAGAGATGAAACAGGAGGCTGGAGGGAAGCATGTGGACTTATAGCTGCTTCACTGTAGCTGTAGCTGCTTCCCTGTGTGCTGTGTCCAGGCAAGTCCAGGGTCAAACTGGCCACCTCAGTGTCCAGGTCCATGCTCTGTCCATGGGGCCACCACAGGCTAGGCTGAAAATATTCTTGGTCCATTTGAATTATTCATGTTTCGGTTATACATAAGAATGATGTGTTATACATCGTGCAGAGTGGCCACCACACTGTGGAAGGAGCACTGACACACAGCTCCTCCCAATGACACAGGGTCAGGGGTCTAGGGGCTGCGTCCTCCATGTTTTTGTCCACGGATTGGTTGTTAATCACACTGTATTTGAGTTTCTGTTCTAACTCATTCCTGAATGAAGCTTATCTTAATACTCATGGGTGCTGAATTAAGGTAAGAGAAGAAGCTAGACTCTTTGCTGGAGGTTCTGATTTCCACTGGACCTTACCTTGCCTTTTTCTTAACTGAGAAGAAATATCCAAGCACTCACATGAATGAGACAGGTTTTATACACAGGGTAAAAAGTTTTAGCAAAAGCGTTACATCTGCTTATGGTTGTTTCTGCCACGTGGACATTGCACTAAATCATCTCTACAATTGAAAGATGCATGTGACTTGAAGGGACACATGTGTTGAAAATAAATAGAAGGGTGACAGAGGGATACGTGTCTGGGGTGGTGAACACACTGCCACGTGCAGATGACGTGTGATAGAATTGTGCACCTGAGACCTGCATAGTTTCATTAAACATCATCACCACCATAATTTCAATAAAACATAAAAATCCATTTAAAATAAGAGAAATGAAGAATATTTATCATTTATCATACTCTAAAATTAAAAAAAATTATTCTGATATGTTTTTATAAATTTATTCTTCATCACTTTTCACTGTATGTGGACCACTATTAAATACCTGTCATACAACTTTATACTGAAACAGTCAACTTAATATCAGCTCAAAGACTAGAATTATATGCCATTATCATAGATTTTCAGCATTTGCCATATTCCTCTTTTAATCTGTATACAGACAGCAAATATTTACTTATTGTTATTTACATTATAAAGACTGCTGTCTTAGGGACAACTGCTGATTAACTATTTCAGCAGTTTCTTCTTCTTCAAAGACTTGTATGTCAACATAGAGCTCCATGCTTTATAGGACATACTCGAGCTCACTCCATGCTCCCTGGAGCTCTAGCACAAGGGAATGCCCTTGTTGATCAAGCTACCCCAAAGAAAATTATTTGGAGCAACCATGACAGATCGAGCAATTCAGTCTCATACTATTCATCACCAGAACGCTGCAGCTCTGTGTAAACAGTTTCAACTTTCTCGGGAAGCATCACGGCAGATTGGTAAATCCTGTCCAAGGGGTCCTATACTACAATCTGTCCCTTCATTTGGAGTTAACCCTCAAGGACTCTTATCAGGACAACTTTGGCAAATGGATGTTACTCATATTCCTTCATTTGGCAAACAGTCCTATTTCCACGTTACAGTGGATACTTATTCTGGATTTATAGTAACCTCTGCCAGAACAGGAGAGGCTGCTAAGCACGTTATAACTTATTGTCTATATGCATTTTTCTATTTTTGGATTTCCTAAACTGGTTAAAACTGACAATGCTCCTGTATATGTAGCAAAAGCATTTACTGTATTTTGTCAAACCTTTCGAATTATGGGTATTTCTTACAATCTTTAAAATCAAGGTATTATTAAAGTGTACCCAGCAAATATTTTAAGGTCAATTTAAAAAAAATTTAAAAGGGAGGAGTCATATCCTGGAACTCATATGGGTCTATCATATCATGCTTTTTACTTAAAAATTTTTAAATTTCTTTTGAATGCTGATGAACAGGAGACGCCAAATCTTTTACTCCTGCAAACTGCTACCTTCTTTTATTTGATCCAGCTAATAACACTGTTTTGTCTTTTTCCAAATAGCTCCATGCCTAACCTGTGGTGGCGCAGTGGATAAAGTGTCGACCTGGAAATGCTGAGGTTGCCGGTTCGAAACCCTGGGCTTGCCTGGTCAAGGCACATACGGGAGTTGATGCTTCCAGCTCCTCCCCACCTTCTCTCTCTCTCTCTCTCCCTCTCTGTCTCTCTCTCTCCCTTTCTCTCTTCTCTCTAAAGTGAATAAATAAAAAAAAATTTTTTAAAAAACCAAAAAACCAAATAGCTCCAGATATACGGAAAAGGTTTATATAAGTGGATGGGGATCCTCAAACCCCTCAGCAAGATCTTCTGAGCATGGCTTTTAAGGTACCAAGAGGCAGAAAAAGCCCAATAGAGATCAGGTGAACTACCAGCTTTTAGGATACGTCCTTAAAGGCTCCAACGCCCCAAAGGGGTCTCATAGGATTCCATCTGGATCCTGCTTCAATAGTGAAAAGGGAGGTCATTGAGCTAAAGCCTGCCAGGCTTAAATGCCTTTGCTGTGAGGAAAAAGGAACACTGAAAGGTAGGCTTCCCCCTCACTCCTCTAAGGGTGGGTTCAGTCTCTTCCAGCCCTGCTCCAGCCACCTATGACCTAACGTTGCCCAGAATGCTGGGGTTTGCCACTGAAACCTGAAGGCACCCAGTGCCGTCGGCCCCATCTATGACATTGTGGACAAGTCTAGGATATTTCTTCCAAGAAGCAGGTAAACTGATCTCATTTGCACAAGGGCCACTTAACTATGTCTTGCCTGAATAGTCAGGTTTTTTATTCTTTCCTCGAAGATCTCTGTTGTGGGTGTTGATAGTCCTATTTTCTGTTGCTTTGTTTAATATATAGTGTTTCCTTTATTCATCCTACCTCAATGCCCCACTCATATTTCAGGCTGGGACCTACTTCTATTGATAATTTAGATCTCTCTTTCTTCCTTTTGCCAACTTCTATTATGAATTTACCTTTGCCACTCAGCTTAGTGTATCCCAAGCTTCTCTTCACCATGCTACAGTTGCAGGGCTCCAGGGAAAAGCACCCTGGTGTCATCTCTCCAGGCAGAGGAGAACAGAAGCTCCATCTCCACACATGCTGGAGATGGCTTTTCCAGTCTACACAAATCATTACCAGCTAGAAGCAGTGGTCATTGCGACTTGGACGTGAGCTGCAAAGTATAGAATTGTGACAACAATTCCAGTGCCATGCGGACTTTTCCTGGATGTGGACTTTTCCTGGACTCCTGCTCCTGTGACAGCTCCTAACAGACTGAACTGGGGTTGGGTTGCATTTTCAGGGATTTGGAATGGTGTTGGTGCCAACTTGAACTTGGTGAACATGTTAAGGACACTACTCTTTTATGGATTGTTGTTGTATGGGCCAAAAGTTTGTTTAAAGGCTTTAATCACTGTAAAAAAAAAGAAGAAGACTGGATAAAGAAGATGTGGCACATATACACTATGGTATACTACTCAACCATAAAAGATGATGACATTGGATCATTTACAACAAAATGGTGGGATCTTGATAACATTATATGGAGTGATATAAGTAAATGAGAAAAAAACAAGAACTGTATGATTCCATACATTGGTGGGATATAAAAACGAGACTAAGAGACATGGACAAGAGTGTGGTGGTTAAGGGGGGGAGAAGGACGGAAAGGGGAAGGGGAGGGGGAGGGGCACAAAGAAAACTAGATAGAAGGTGATGGAGGACAATCTGACTTTGGGTGATGGGTATGCAACATAATTGAATGACAAGATAACCTGGACATGTTTTCTTTGAATATATGTACCCTGATTTATTGATGTCACCCCATTAAAATTAATAAAATTTATTTATAAAAATAAATAAATAAATACCTGTCATATATAAAATGATCTTTGGATGTTTATATGTATATATATGTGTGTATATATATATATATACACATATATATGTATTCCCTTCTAATTGCAGTATCTTCATTGTATAAAGTTGCTACAACCACTGTACAACAGTTACTGAAAGACTGCTTGTATAGTAAACACAGGGTTAGGTTCCTATGTGCATCTATGCAAAACATTTTGGCCCACTAATTAATTCTCAACCTTATATAGTTAAGTGTCTCCTTTAACATATGAGTAAGTGAAACTAGGTAAATCAGATGAAAGGAAAGAGAAGAGAGTGAGGGAGGTTCTGAATCAGTGATCTCACTGTCCTTAGAGAAAATTTACACTCAGGAACTTTAAATGTAGCTAACTTCCAGATATCTGATTGATAAATTTCCCTTGACAGATATCTTTGGTCTCCTTGATTGCTAGAACAAGAAAAATGGTGATATAAAATGAAAGAAACTGAAAGGCAGATGAAATGACTAATCAGAGTTAAAAAGTGAAGATACTGAGACAAAAAAGGTCAACGGTCATTCAGGGTTGAAGACAGGGAATAAGGAACAGATGAGGGAAGGACAGTGGTGGAGGTGAGTGGGACCTACCTTTGTTCATTTCATTCTTTGCTGAAAAGTAAAAGAAAGAAATAAACAACTCATTTCCAATAAAAAAACAGAATATTGAGTATGAAAGTAAATAGAAATAAGTCCCCATATCTTAGTCCACTTTAGAGCAAACATCTACCCATGTCTGTGAAAGTAGGAGCCATCAGGTAACAAAGGACACCTCGGCCACCGGAGACAATGCTATTCTCCCTCCCCTGTCCCTTCTGCACAAGAAACTTAATCAGGAAATAAAATGAAGAGGGTGTTAGGTTAGAAATTTTAGGATTGGCAACACTAACCTTCCCTGTCACTGAACTGTCATATTTTTCAGATTAAAAAAAAAAAAGTATTCACATAGGAGACAGGGACTTAACCAGCGATGTGAAAGTGTACAGTAGAGTCACCCATGTGAGCAAAACTGGTTTTGTTGAACTGGTCACATGACACCTGCTCTGTACATAGATGGATATATTCCTAAATACCAATACCAAAGGGAAAAATATATAATTGTAATTCTCATTAGAAAAAAAAATTAAGCTTTGAAAGATTAAATTAAAAAAAAAACTCAATGAAATATATTTCCTGTACCCTTCACATAGAAAGTATAGGTCAGAAATAATTCACTTTTCCACTTACTTTAAAGTAATTCATCTTTCTGCAAATTGTATATTTTTAAGTGCATTTTTTTCATTTGATAACAGTGTCAACTTAATGCCAAAAAGTAAAAAACAGAGATGGTTGTATATTTTTAAAGGCCAGAAAAAAATTAAGTAAAATATTTAGAGACCTTGGAACACCTGGGTCATATGGTTAAGGACAGGGGAAGAGGGATGCCCCGCTCTGTCACATTTGACCAGTGAATGATATCAGGTATTTACCATGACGCCGACTTTGAAAGACAATGGACAGAAACATTTAAAGATTAAAGTTTGGAGTTTTTTCTCTCAAGGGTTTGAGAAGTATTAATTGTAGTTTCTGCAATAATTCTTTGTATATCTATGATATCTGTGGTAATTTCTCCTCTTTCATCTCGGATTTTGTTTATATGAGTCCTTTCTCTTTTTCCTTAGTCTTGCCAGGGGTTTGTCAATATTATTGATTGTTTCAAAGAACCAGCTCTTTGTTGTATTAATTTTTTCTATAGTTTTTCTGTTCTCTATTTCATTTATTTCTGCTCTGATTTTTATTATTTCCTTTCTCCTGCTGGTTTTGGGTTGCCTTTGATCTTCTTTTTCTAGTTTCCTAAAATGTGATGTTAAGTTGTTTACTTGGGCTCTCTCTTGTTTGTTCAATAGGCCTGTATTGATATGAATTTCCCTCTTATTACTGCTTTAACTGCATCCTCAAGATTCTGATATGTTGTGTTGTCATTTAAATTTATCTGTATATATCTTTTGATGTCTTCTTTTATTTCTGCTTTGACCCAGTCATTTTTTTGAAGTGTGTTGTTTAATTTTCACATTTTTGTTGGTGTGTTTTCTTCTTCTTTACAGTTAAATTCTAGTTTCAAAGCCTTTTGGTCAGAGATGTTTGGTATCATTTCAATCTTTCTGAATTTCTTGATGTTAGTTTTGTGGCCCAGCATATGATCTATTCTTGAGAATATTTTATGTACACTGGAGAAAAATTTATACTCTGACGGTTTTGGATGAAATATCCTGTAGATGTCTATAGTATCCAACTGTTATAGTGTTTCATTTAAGGCTATTTCTTTATTGATTTTTCATTTGGATGAATGATCTAGAGCCATCAATGTTGTACTGAGGTCTTCACATATGATTATATATTTTTTGGATTCTACTTTTAGATCAGTTAGTAGATGTCTTATATGCTCCCTGGTTTGGTGCATTTATATTAAGAAGTGTTATGTCTTTTTGATACAATGTCCTCTTTATCATTATGAAATGACCATCTTTGTCTCTGGTTACCTTTGTTGTCTTGAAGATAGCACTGTCAGATATGAGCATGGCTATACCTGCTTTTCTTTGGATATTATTTGTTTGGAAAATAGTTTTCCAACCTTTCACTTTGAATCTATTGTTATCCTTGTAGCTCAGATGTGTCTCTTGAAGGCAGCATACTGTTGGATTTTGCTTCTTGATCCAATCTGCTACTCTGTGCTTCTTTATTGGTGAGTTCAATCCATTTACATTTAGTGTAATTATTGACACTTGGGGATTTCCTATTGCCATTTTACATATGCTTTTTCATAGCTTTGTGTCTTCTTTGGCCTTTCTTTTTTGTTTTTCTGTAATTATTTTTTTTGTTTGGCAATATCCCATACTTCTATCTTCTGTTTCTTCTTTTTTAAGCTATGTGTTTCAGTAGTGGTTATCATTAGGGTATTAAAAGAAAAATTATCATACTTATTACAGTCCATTATCTCATGAGTACTTCTGCACTCTATCTTCCTTTGCTACTGCTGATCTTATCCTCTCCCTTTTTATATAATAGTTGTCACAGATTATCCTTGTTTTTATTGTGGTTTTTATAAAATTTTTACTTGTAGTTTTGTTTGTTTTGTTCTTTGTATGTGGTCGAATAACCCCCTTTAGTATTTCTTGTAGTGGGAATTTTCTGGTGGTAAGTTCCTTATGCTTCTGTATGTTAGTAAAAGTATTCATTTCCCCTTCATATTTGAAGGATAGCTTTGATGTATATAGTATTCTTGGTTGCTAGTTCCTCTCTTTCAGTACTTTGAATGTTGTTTTCCATTCTCTTCTGGCTTCTAGAGTTTCTGCTGAGAAGTCTGATGATACCCTAATGGGCCTTTCTTTATATGTTGTTTCCTTCCTCTCCCTAGCTGTCTTGAGGATTCTTTCTTTGTCATTGATTTGTGATAATTTCATTACGATGTGCCTTGGAGAAGGTCTGTTTGGGTTGAGGTAACATGATGTTCTGTTTGCTTCTTGAATCCGAGGCTCTAACTCTTTCCACAGGCCTGGGAAGTTTTCATCAATTAATTGTTTCAGTATGTTCTCCATTACCTTTCTCTCTCTTCTAATATACCCATTATTCTTATATTGCTCTTCCTGATGGAGTCAGACAATTCCTGTAGGGCTTTCTCATTTATTTCAATGTGTGAGTCTCTTTCTTCTTCTTTTTGTAGCATCTCTAGTTGCCTGTCTTCAGTGTCACTGATTCTGTCCTCTATCTGGCCTGTTCTATTGATTAAGCTTGTTACCTTATTTTTCAGTTCGTATTTGAGTTTTTCATCTCTGTTTGGTTCTTTTGTATATTTTTAATTTCCTTGGTAAAGTACATTTTTTATTCATTATGTTTTGTTTGAGCTCTCTAAATTGACTTTCTGTGTTTTCTTGTATTTCATTGAGAATTTTTAGAGTTTCAATTTTGAATTCTCTGTCCTTGATTTCCAGGATTTCCATTTAATTGAGATTTTTTTTCCTGGAGATTTTCCATCATCTATCTGAGCTACATATCTGTCTTGTATATTCGTATTTGATTTCTTTTTCCTTGATGGCATTTGCTAGTGGTATTATTAATAACCCCAACAAGAGATAATTATTCCTTTTTCTGGTAGGGGGCAGTGTACTGTTGAGTGGCCTCTGCAAGATACTTGGGTGAAGTTCTGCTGAGGCATCACTGTCACTGTCTAACAATGCAGAGAAGGCTGTTGCGCTGTTAGGAGGAGTTTGTTGTTAGAGCTTTGCAATTTTATGGCTCTAGCAATGGCCGAGTAGGGGTCCTCCAGGGCCCTCCTCCATGTCCCTACAGAGCAGGGGATCAACCGCTGGGGCACCCCTGCCTCTCACAGAAGAGAGCAGCTTGGAGACCAATGGGAACATGCAGGACAGGGAGACTGAGGTGATACAGTCTAGTCCTCCCTCCAATATCACTCTAAGCACTCAAAGCACAGCCATGGGCAGGGCAGAGGTGCATGCCACAAGCCAATGTCCCTGCTTCAGCAGCACTTGCGGCAGAGATTGCAGATCAGGGGAGTCTCACCCACACACGTGAAAGTCAGTCCGGAAAGCAAGCGCCCGAGCTTCTAGGCAGGTGGGGCACAGATAATCAGGCACATCTGGCATTAAAGGCTAAACTCTGCTGGCAGATCAAGTGCACCCCAGTGCTCCATAGGCCGATCTCCACAAGATATTCTCGGACATTTCTTGGGAGCGTGCCGTGGGCTTGGTGTGCGCCCAGAGACTGTAAGTCTGTAATCACCCAGCATCTGCAATCATGAGTGCGGCAGAAGCCAGGAAAGAGTTCTGATCCTCATTCTTGGTCGGCATCCCATCTCAGTTCCTTCCCCCCAGACTGTCCTCTTCTCCCTGTTCTGGTGTGAAGACAAAGCTGCTCCAACAGAGACTCCCTCCCTTGGGACCGTGAGGAAAGAGACTCATTCATCTGGCATTCATTTTCTCCTGCGCTTTGGCCGGCTTTCTTGTGCAATCCTACATCTGTCTATCTGGTGTGTGTATATTTTAGGTTCATCTGGCAGTTTTTCACTGTGTATAGTGGTAGAATTTGTTGAAATTTCAAGGAGAGAGATCAGGAGTGTCTTTCATGCCACCATTTCTCTCGAATTAGCTTCTAAAGTGCATCTATTCACAATGCTTTTGTCCACCAATTAATTGTCAACCTTGTACTATTTGAATGCCCACTTTTAGATATGCATAAATGAAGCTAGATAAATCAGATGAAGGGAAAGAGTGACAGTGAGGGAGGTTTTGAATCAAATGAGCTCACTGTCCTTGGAGAAAACTTACCCTCAGAAACTTTAAATGTACCAAATGTTCTAGATATCTGATTGATGAAGTTTACTCGACAGAAAGGCTCGGTCTCTTTGATTGCAACAACAACAAAAAAGTGGTGTATAATGGGAAAAATTGGAAGGCAAATGAAATGGCTATATATTAAAAGGCCAAGACACTGAGACAAAGGTATAAGGTCACTTAGAGTTGAGGAGAAGGGAGTAAGGAACAGATGAGGGAATGACAAGGGATGGAGGTGAGCGGGACTTACCATTGTTCTTTTGTTTCTCAGCTGAAAAGTAAGAGGGAGAAATAAACAACTCATTCCCAGTGAAAACAAAATATTGGGTAGAAAAGTAAACAGAGAAAAACCTCTCCATTTCTTGGTCCACTGTGAAGCACACATGGACCCATATCTCTGAAAGTAGGATTTATCAGGTAACAAAAAACACCTCACCCATTAGAGGCTATGCTGTTTTCCCTCCCCTATCCCTTGTGCATAAGATAGTAAATCGGGAAATAAGACACTAATGGAGTTAGGTTAGACATGCTGGGATGTACAATAATAAGTGCTCTCATGTTAGGGGACTAACATGTTTTTCAGATTAAAAAACAAATGTATTTGCACAGGAGACAAGGAGTTAACCAGTGATGAGGAAATGAACAGGAAAGGCCCCATGATGAGACACCTGGTTTAGTTGCACTCGTCATATGACACCTGCTCTGTACGTAGACGGATATATTATTGTACTAAAGTTCTGTCTCAAAAGCACTGGAGAGACAATGCTCATTTAGGAGGAAGGGACTTGAATAAAATGGCCAAGAAATATCAGAGAAAATAAAAAGAATGATGTTTTAAAGTGGATCAAGAGTAAAGGAATATCAGTAAATTTACCAAAACTTTTCCTTGTGCGTTCTGAAAAAAAAAAAAAAAAAAGGAAAGGTCTTTGTCAATTTCATGGGAAACAGCCACGAAGAAAATTAAAACTTATTGATTAATTTAAATTCAAAATTAGGGAAATTTTACATGAACATGTAAATAGACATCAAATCACACATAACAATCCCGCAAACACACAACTGCACATTGGCTCAGAGCTCCCTACTGTTTACGGTTATTATATGGTAAATAAAAAGGTGGAAAAGGGAGTTAATTTAATAAAATAATATAAAATTTAAAAAATATTACTTTGCTGTTATTTATGAAATAATTGACTTTTTTCAAAAGATTATAGGTATTAATATTACTTAGAGAATGGATGAGGGGCAGGAGGGAGGCATATGGACTCATAGCTGGTTCACTTTAGCTGTAGCTGCTGCCCTGGGTGCCGTGTCCGGGTAAGTCCAGGGTTGAACGGGGCAGCCCAGTGTTGTAGGTCCAGGCTCTATCTTCTGAGTGACCACAGGCCAGGCTAAAAATATTCCTGGTCTATTTGAAATACTTGTGTTTCTGTTACTCTGTTTGTAAGTTTTAGTATGCTCATTGGATGCTTTTAAACACATCAGTGAGTCTCACTGCTGCAGCAGCAAAATCGTGCAGAGTGGCCACCACACTGTGGAAGGAGCACTGACACACAGCTCCTCCCAGTGACACAGGGTCAGGGGCCTGGGGGCTGCGTCCTTCATGTTTTTGTCCACGGGTTGGTTATTAACTGCACTGTATTGGAGATTTTGTTTTAATTTATTCCTGAATGAGAATATCTTAATAATCATGAGTGCTAGATTGAGGAGAGACAAGACTTGGAATCTCTGACAGAAATTCTAAATTTCTGTTATTACTGCCCTTTGTGAGCCTTTCCCTTAACTGAGAAAAAGTATGAAAGCACAAGTGAATGAGACAGGTTTATAAACACCATAAGGAAGAGGTAGAGAAAGCTTTACATCTGCTAATGGTTGTTTCTGCAACATGCACAAGTCTCATCTATTCCATAAATAAAAGTGTAGAACATGAAAACCCACTGCAGTAAAATCATTACTGCAATTGAAAAATGCCATGTGACATGTAGGGACACAACGGTTGAAAATAAATAGAAGGTGACAGAGGACACGTGACTGGGTGGTGAGCACACTGCCACGTACAGATGAGGTGTGAGAGAATTGTGCACCTCAGACCTGCTTACTTTATTAACCAAGGTCATTACAATAATTTCAATAAAACAGTAAAGAACACTTTAAAATATGAGAAATGAAACATTTAATTTTGTAATTATTTTAATAATATTTATTTGATATTTTAAATTACATTATTCTTGATCACTTTTTACTCTTTACGGACCTCTATGAAATATCAGTCATATATAAAAAGGTCTTTGCATGTACATATATACACATATATACTAATAGCAGCACCTACATTGTACAAAGGTGCTACAGCCATTGCACAAGAGTTACTCAAAGACTGCTCATATAGGTTATTACAGTATTAGGATTTTATGTGCGCCTCTTAACTACGTTTTTTTCCACCATTTAATTCACAATCTTATTGTATTTCAGTTGTGTTTTAAGTCAGAAAAAATTATGTAAAATATTTAGAGACCCTGGAACCCTTGGGTCATATGATCAAGGACAGTGGAAGAGGGACGCCCCACTCTCTCACATCTGACCAGTGAGTGATACAAGGTATTCATCATGACACAGGCTGTGAGAAGACAATGGACAGAGACACTTATAGGTTAAAGTTTGGAGTCTTTTCTCTCAAGGGTTTGGGAAAAATTAATTGTATAATAGTGGGCTCTCTATCTTGGAATACGTGACAGAATTCCTAAGTTTGAATATTTTCCAGAAATACATACATATATATTCATATATATACACACTAATATGCACCTATAATATATTTTTATTTAAAAAATCATGTATCTGTCAGCTTAATACCCTTTATCTCACCAATGCTAATGAAAGTGTAACAATTTACGGGAAGACAGAAGCAGCCAATGTTTACAGAAATGATTGTGTAAAATGAGAAAGGACAGAATGGGAAAGAATAGAAGGCAAGAAACAGAAAATGACTGAAGCCCTTAATCTCAAAACCATTGGAAAGACAATAGTCATGTAGGAGGAAGGCCATGGATAAAAAGGCCAGAAATATCAAAGAAAAGAAAATGCCTGATTTTTTCAAGTGGATCAAGAGTAAAGGAATATCAGTAAATTACCAAAAGTTTTCTTCAGGAGCTCTAAAAAATAAAAAAAAAAAGAAAGGTCAACGACAATTTCATGGGAAACAACCACAAAAGAATTGAAATTTACTGATTAATTTAAAGTTAAGGGAATTTCAGATGAACACTCAAACACATATCAAATCACACATAAACCCCCAAACCACACAACTACACAGTGGCTCAGAGCACACTGTGGAAAAGGGAGTTAATATAATAACATATCATAAAAATTTTAAAATATTACTTTTCTGTTTAATTTATAATATAATTTTTTTTCAAAAGAGTATAATTGTTAATATTACTTAGAGAAGGGGTGAGAGGTAACAGGGAAGCGTGTGGACTCATAGTTGCTTCACTGTAGCTGTAGCTGTTGCCCTGGGTGCCGTGTCCGGGCAAGTACAGGGTCAAACTGGCCACCTCAGTGTTCCCGGTCCACATTCTGTCCAGTGAGTGACCACATGTTAAGCTAAAAATATTCTGTGTATTTGAAATATTTATGCTCCTCTTATTTAGTTTGTTAGCATTAATACGGTCATTGGATGCTTTTAAACACACCAGTGAGTCTCACTGCTGTGGCAGCGACATGGTGCAGAGTGGCCACCACACTGTGGAAGGAGCACTGACACACAGCTCCTCCCAGTGACACAAGGTTAGGGGTCTGGGAGCTGTGTCGTCCCTGTTTTTGTCCATGTATTAATTTTAACCACACTGTGTTTTAAGTTTCTGTTTTAATTCATTTCTGAATGAAGAATATCTTCATTCCTATGGGGGCTTAATTCAGGACAGAGAAAGGACTGGGATTCTCTGATGCGGATTCTGTTTCTCAGTGGACCTTACTGTGCCTTTACTTTAACTGAGAAATAAATATCTCAGCTCACATATGAGACAGGTTCTCTACACACTGTAGAGTGCCAGCGAAAGTGTTTAATTGGCTAATGGTTGTTTCTGCAACATGGACAAGTCATATCTATTCAATAAATAAAGAAAATATCTTAAAAATCCATCCCACTGAAATCATCACTGCAAGTGACAAATACCGTATGACATGTGGGGACATAAATGTTTAAAATAAATGGAAGTGTGGCCAAGACATGGAAACAACCAAAAGCCCTTCAATAGAAGACTGGATAAAGAAGATGTGGCACATATACACTATGGAATACTACTCAGCCATAAGAAATGATGACATCAGATCATTTACAGCAAAATGGTGGGATCTTGATAACATTATAAGGAGTGAAATAAGTAAATCAGAAAAAAACAAGAACTACATGATTCCATACATTGGTGGAACATAAAAATGAGACTAAGAGACATGGACAAGAGTGTGGTGGTTACCAAGGGTGGGGGGGGGAGGGAGGACATGGGAGGGAGGGAGGGAGAGAGTTAGGGGGAGGGGGAGGGGCACAGAGAACTAGATAGAGGGTGACAGAGGACAATCTGACTTTGGGCAAGGGGTTTGCAACATAATTTGATGACAAAATAACCTAGACATGTTTTCTTTGAATATATGTACCCTGATTTATTAATGTCATCCCATTACCATTAATAAAAATTTATTAAAAAAATAATAAAATAAAATAAATGGAAGAGTGACAGAGGATCTGTGACTGGGGTGGGAGCACACTGCCACGTGCAGACGAGGTGTGACAGAATCGTGAGACCTGCGTACATTTGTTAACCAAGGTCACCCCAATAAACTCAAAATACAGTAAAAACACCTGTTAAATACGAGAAATAAAACACATTTAATAAATTCTGTAAAAATTTTAAACATATTATTCGATATTTTTAAAATATTTTTTTAATTTTTTCACTCTATATTTGTCATATTTAAAATTGTCTGTCAGCCTGACCAGGCAGTGGCACAGTGGATAGAGCGTCTCACTGGGATGTGAAGGACCCAGATTCGAGACCCCGAGGTCGCCGGCTTGAGCACGGGCTCATCTGGTTTGAGCAAAAGCTCACCAGCTTGGAACCAAGGTCGCTGGCTCGAGCAAGGGGTCACTCGGTCTGCTGTAGGCTCACAGTCTAGGCACATATGAGAAAGCAATCAATGAACTAAGGTGTCACAATGAAAAACTGATGATTGATGCTTTTCATCTCTCTCCATTCCTGTCTGTTTGTCCCTCTCTCTGACTTTCTCTCTCTGTCTCTGTAAAAAGAAAAAAAAATAGTGTTTTGAAGATTCTCTCTATATATGTATTCTATTCTAATTGCAGTATCTTCAGTGTACAAGAGATACTGAAAGACAGCTCACATAGGTAAATACAGGGTTAGGTTCTTACGTGCGTCTATTCACAACATTTTGGTCCACCTAGTAATTTCCAACCTTATTGTACCTGAGTGTCTGTTTTAACTCATGTCTGAATGAAGCTGAGTGAATCAGATGAAGGGAAAGAAATGACAGTGAGGGAGGTTCTGAGTCAAGTGACCTGAGCTGTCCTTGGAAAAAACTTACACCAAAATTATTAGAAGTTTCTAAACTTCCAGATATATTAGTAATAAAATTCATTTGACTGAATTGCCCTGTTTATTGATTGTGACAAGGGAAATGATGGGTAATCATGAGAAAAATTGAAAAGCAAAGGAAGACGGGTAATTAGAGTTATAAGGCAAAGATACTGGGACAAAAGGGAGGTGGTCACAGAGAGTGAAGACCAGGGAATAAGGAACAGGTGACAGAATGACCAGGGAGGAGGCTAAGGGCACTTACCTAGCTTGGGTTCACTCTCGGCTGAAAAAGAAAAGGAAGAAATATACCACTCATTCTAAGTGAAGACACAATATCAGGTAAAGAAGAACACACAATGCGTCCCCTTTCCTAGATCACAGTGGAGCTCACACTGACTCAGATCTGTGAAGGTCGGAACCATCGGGTTCCAAGAGGACCTGTCACTTCAGAGGCAGTGCTGTGTCCTCCCCTGTCCCCTGTGCCCCAGACACTAAGTCAGGAAGTAAAAGGATGATGGGGTTAGGTGAGACATTTTGGAATGTGCCACTCTAAGCATTCCCCTGTCACATTTTTCATATAAAGAATTTTTCACACATGAGACAGAAACTTAAGCAGTGAATGGAGGCATACAGTAGAGGCATCTATCTAGATAAAGTCTAATTTTACCTTTATTTTTCTCAATTTTATCTGAAAAAAAGAAAAAGTCAATGTCAATTTATGATTAAGAACCACAAAGAGAATTCAAATTTACTGATGAAGTTTAATTTAAAATAAACTGACTGCATTTCACAACAACCACCAACACAACAGATCACAAATGCCCACCCCAAACACACCCTACACTCGGGATCAGAGGTCATTATTGCCCACAGGTGTTCAATAGTACAGAAAATTATGGAAAATGAGGTTAATTTAGTAAAATAATAGAAAAATTTAAAAATATTGTTTTTGCTTTTTAATTTATAAACAAATCTTTTTTGAAGAGATTTTATTTGTTAATATTATAGAGAAAATAAATGGGAAGCAGGAGGGAAGCATGTGGACTCATAGCTGCTTCACTGTAGCTGTAGCTGCTGCCCTGTGTGCTGTGTCCGGGCAAGTCCAGGGTCGAAATGGCCACCTCAGTGTTCCAGGTCCACGCTCTGTCCACGGGGCCACCATAGGCTATGGTAAAGTTATTTTTGGTCTCTCCTTGTATAAGTAAATGCAGGGTTAGTTCTTATGTGCGTCTATTCACAATGTTTTTCTCAAACTATTAACTCTCAATATTATTGAATTAAGTGTCTGTTTTAAGTCGGGCCTGAATGAAACTAAATAAATCAGATGAAGAAATAACAATGAGGGATGTTCTGAATCAAATGACCCAAGCTGTTCTTGGAGAAAACTTACAAGCAAAATATATATTTAAAACTACCTACACTTGTAGATATGCTACTGATAAAATTATATTGACAAAAAATCTTTGACTCCTTGATTGCAACACGACAAGTGGATGGCTCGTAATGGGAGAAACTGAACAACATGTGAACACGGGGAAACAGAGCTGGAAGACCAAGACACTGAGACAAAGGCAGGTGGTCCCTGAGAGAGAAGACAGGGGATGAGGAACAGGTGAGGGAAGGACAGGGGAGTTATTGGTACTGACCTGTCTCCTGTTCACTCTCAGGAGAAAGGGAAATTGAAGAAATAAACAAATCATTCCAAGTGAAAACAGAGTGTCTTGGATGAGGAAGAAGAGAAATCGAATTCCTTTTGTAGGTCACTCTGGAGCACACACTGACACATATTTACAAAAGTAGTAACAACGAGATTCCAAAGGACACGTCGCCCATTGGAGGTAATGATGTTTCACCTTCCCTGTCCCCTGTGCACAAGAAACCAGATCAGGAAATAAAGTGATGAGGGTGTTAGGACAGAAATTCTGGGATGTGCAACACTAAGTGTTCCCTGTCACTGGGCTATCAACTTTTTCCGATAAAAACACATGTATTCACACAGGAGCTAGGGACTTCACCAGCGATGAGGAGTGAACAAGAGAGACACACATCTCCACAAAACAGGTTTTGCTATACTCGTCACATGACACCTGCTCTGTACATTGGAGGGATGCATTCCTAAAGACCATTCGTAAGGAAAAAATATGACTGTAACCAGGATTACAAGAAAACAATATTAAGCTTTGAATGATTAATTTTCTTTTTTATGAGACATCATGATCAATTATTTTCTCATACCCTTCACATAAAAGGTGCAGATCAGAGATGTATCACTTTTCCACATGCCCTAAGACCCTTCATTGTTCTGTAAGTTGTTTAATGTTAAGTGCTGTTGTCATTTGGTGCTGGTTTCAACAATAAAGCTGAAGAATAAAAAATGGGCATGGTTCAAATGATGTGGAGATGTTTTCTCTAAATCTATGCACTCTAGTTGACCAAGGTCACCCTGTTAAATTTAATGGTCTAAAATAATCCCCCCCAAAATGAGCACGGGTGGATACTTTTAAAGGACCGAAAAACTTTGTAAAATATTTAGAGATCTTGGAACACCTGGGTCATATGATCAAGGACAGTGGAAGAGGGACGCCCCCCTCTCTCACACCTGACCAGTGAATGATACAAGGTATTCGTTGTGACACAGGCTTTGAGGAGACAATGGACAGAGACACTGAATTCTGAAAGTTTCGAGTCATTTTTTTTGAAGGGTTTGGGAAGTATTAATTGCATAATAATCAGCCCTTAAACTTGGAACACTTCATGTAGGTGGTGACTTTGAATATTTTCTGGAAATACATACATAATCATTCATATATTTTCTCATTAATATAAACCAATAATATATGTGTATATTAAGAATCATGTATCCATCAGCTTAACACACTTCACCTCACCAATGTCTCAATAGAACTGTGACAATTTACTGCAAGACAGAACAGACATTGTCTATGGGGAAATAATTGTGTAAAATGACAAAAGGAGAAATGAGAAAGGATGGAAGGTAAGAAACAGAATACAGACAGAGCTACAAATGGAAGAAATGCTGTCTCAGATGGGGGCTGAGGACGGTGGACATCCAGGAGGAGCACAGGCCAACAGTGGACATTTGGATAAATAGGCCGGAAGGTCTAGGAGAGAAATAAACCAGAAGATTTCAAGGGGATCAAGAGTAAAGGAATATCAGTAATTTTACCTATTCTTTCTTTAACAAGTCCTGAAAAAGAGAAAAAAGAAAAGGCCAATGTCAATTTTATGGGAAACAACCAACAGATAATTGAAGTTTACTGTTAAATTAAAATTTAAAATTAGTTTAATTTTAGTCGAAGACACAAAGTACATGTCAAATCACGCATGCCCACCCCAAACACACACCTACACACGGGCTCAGAGCTCACTACTCTCCACAGATGTTCTACAGTAATAAAGAAGTGGAGAGGGAATTACTTTAATAAAATAATTTAAAATTATTAAAATATGAATTTTGTTGTGTAATTAGAATTTTTTAAAATAATTTTTTATTTGTTAACATTACATAGAGAAGGGGTGAGAGGCAGGAGGGAAGCGTGTGGACTCAGAGCTGCTTCACTGTAGCTGTAGCTGCTGCCCCGTGTGCCGTGTCCGGGCAAGTCCACGGTCATACTGGCAACCTCAGTGTTCCAGGTCCACTCTCTGTCCATAGGGCCACCACAGGCTAGGCTGAAAGTATTCTTGGTCTATTTGAAATATTCATGTTTCTGTTACTCTGTTTGTTACCTTTGTATGGCCATTTCATGCTTTTAAACACATTAGTGAGTCTCACTGCTGCAGCAGTGACATGGTGCAGAGTGGCCACCACACTGTGGAAGGAGCACTGACACACAGCTCCTCCCAGTGACACAGGGTCAGGGGTCTGGGGGCTGCATCCTACTTGTTTTTGTCTACAGATAGATTTTTAACCACACTCTATCTGTTTTATCTGATCCTGAATGAAGAATATCTAAATACTCATGGCTGCCTAATTTAATAGAGAGAAAAAACTGGGATTCTCTGACGGAGATACTGTTTCTCATTGGATTTTACTGTGCCTTTCACTTAACCTAGAAATGAAGTCCAAGCACACATACATGAGACAGGTTTCCTAAAAACTGCAAATAAGATCCAGCTAAGGCGAACACCTGCTAATGTTGTTTTGCGACATGACAAGTCTCATCTATTCCATGAATAAAGAATATACCTTGAAATTCCATCCCACTGAAGTCATCACTGCAATTTAAAAAATACCATGTGATATGTAGAGACATAAAGGTTTAAAATAAATAAAAGGGAGACAGAAGGATATGTGACTGGGTTGGTGACCACATTGCCATTTACAGAAGAGGTGTTATACAATTCTGCATTTGCCACCTGCGGAATATTTTTACCAAGATCACCCCAATAAATTCAGTAAAATGATAAAAAACTATTTCAAATAGTGTAATAAAGTATATCTATTGAACTATGTAAAAATTTTAAAATATTTATTCTGATATTTTTAAATAAAATTATTCTTGGCCCTGGCCGGTTGGCTCAGCAGTAGAGCGTCGGCCTGGCGTGCGGAGGACCCGGGTTCGATTCCCGGCCAGGGCACACAGGAGAGGCACCCATTTGCTTCTCCACCCCTCTGCTGCGCTTTCCACTCTGTCTCTCTCTTCCCCTCCCGCAGCCAAGGCTCCATTGGAGCAAAGATGGCCCGGGCGCTGGGGATGGCTCTGTGGCCTTTGCCTCAGGCACTAGAGTGGCTCTGGTCGCGACATGGCAAAGCCCAGGATGGGCAGAGCATCGCCCCCTAGTGGGCAGAGCAGCGCCCCTGGTGGGCGTGCCGGGTGGATCCCGGTAGGGCACATGCGGGAGTCTGTCTGACTGTCTCTCCCTGTTTCCAGCTTCAGAAAAATGAAAAAAAAAAAAGAAAAATAAATAAATAAATAAATAAAAATAATAATAAAATTATTCTTGATCCCTATTAACGCTATGTGGACCACTATAAGATATGTGTCATATTTAAAATGGTCTTTAAATGTATGTATGTGTGTGTGTGTATAATACACATTATATATGTATGTATATATATGTATGTATTTCATTCTAACTGCTGTACCTTCATTGTACAATGTTGCTACAACCACTGTACAACAGTTACTGAAAGCCTGCTCTCATAGGTCAATACAGGATTATGTTTTTAAGTGCATCTATTCACAAAATTCTTGTCCAGCTATTTGCTCTCAATTTTATTGTATCTGAGTTTCTGTTTTAACTTAGGCCTGAATGAAGCTAAGTGAATCAGATGAAGGGAAAAAAATGACAGTGAGGAAGTTTCTGAATAAAATGACCTTACTTTCCTTGGTGAAAAATTATACTCAGAAACTTTAAAAGTACCTATATTTCCAGATATCTTTTTCATAAAATACATCTGACAGAACGGCTCTGTCTCCTTGATTGCAACAGCAAGGTAAATGCTGGGGTAACAATGGGAGAAGTGAAAAAAACAAATGAAGATGACTAATCAGGGTTGAATGGCCAAGACACTGAGACAAAGGCAGATGGTCACTGAGAGAGAAGACAGGGAATGAGGAACAGGTGAGGGAAGGACAAGGGAGGAGGTTAGCAGTACTTACCTCTCCTCAGTTTACTCTCATCTGTAAAGAAAGTTGAAGAAATAAGGAACATATTTCATGTAAAATACAATATTGATAAGAAAGTAAACAGAAATGGACCCAACCCTTCATACTTCACTGCCAAGTACACATTGACCCACATTTGTGGGTTTTAAAAAACTTCATCTTTAGGAGTCAATACTGTTTTTCCTCCCATATCCCTTGTGCACAATCTAGTAAATCAGAAAATTAAACCATGAGGGAGTTACGTCAGATATTCTGGGATGTGCAACCCTAAGCTTTCCCCTGTCACTGGATGATCACCTTTTCAGTTTAAATTACAGACATTCACTGACAAGACAGGGACTTAACCAGCTGTGGGAAGCGTACAATAGAGGTGCCCATCTTACCAAAACAGTTTTCTTGCACTAGTCATATGACACCTGCTCTGTACATTAAAGGGATATATACATAAAGACCAACACCATGTGGAAGAATATAATTGTACTTGTTAGAAAAAGACAATATTAAGCATAAATGGTTAAATTTATTTTTCTTAAACATGTGGTCAATAATTATTCTTGCACCCTTCACATAAAAAGTGCAAATCAGAGATGTATCACTATACCCATGTGCCTTAAGACACTTCATTATTCCATAAATTGTTTAAATACTATTTATTTGCTTATGGTATCACCATAATGTCAAAAAATAAAAACCTGGCACGGTTATATATTTTTGAAGGCAGAAAAAATTATGTAATATATTTAGATACTTTTGGACATCTGAGTCATATAATCAAGGACAGTGGAAGAGGGATGGTCCACTCTCTTACATCTGACCTGTGAATGACATATTGATCATGACACAGGGTTTGAAAAGGCAATGATCAGAGGTACTTTACGAAGAAAGTTTGGAGTCCTTTCTCTCAAGGGTTTGGAGAAGTAACAACTGAATACTAACGGGTCCTCAAACTTGGAATGCTTTAGAGAGGTCTTAAGTTTGAATATTTTTCAGAAATATATGCATATAAATTCATATATATACATGCTAATGTAAACCTATAATATATGTATATGTAAGAAATCATGTGTCTGTCAGCTTGATACCCTTCATCTCACCAATGTCTTAATAGAACTGTGACAATGAACTGCAAGGCAGAAGCAGCCTATGTTTACAGAGAAATAAATGTGTAAAATGAGAAATGACGGAATGGGAAGGAATGTAAAATAAGAGACAGGAATGAACAGAGTTCTAAATGGGAAAAGCCCTGCCTCAAGAAGGTGGGACCAGGGGAGACAGTAGACTCCTAGGAGCAGGCCGGCCAAAGGACAGCATTGGATAAAAAGGCTGGAAATATCACAGGGTGAAATACCCCGGATGTTTTTAAGTGGATGAAGAGTAAAGAATATCAGTAATTTTACCAAATGCTTTTTAAATTTTTCTGAAAAAAAAAGAATGTCAATGCCAATTTCTTGGAAACAACCCACAAAGATAATTGAAATTTACTGATTAATTCTAATTTAAAATGAACCCAACCACCTTTCAGATGAACACAGAAACACAGGTCATATCACACATGGCCCCACAATCACACACCTGCACACTGGCTCAGAGCTCACTATTGTCCACAGGTATTCCACAGCAAATAAAAAGGTGGAAAATGGAGTTAATTTATTTTATTTGCTTATATATTTATTTTAGTGAAGTGAGAAAGAAAAAAACAGAGAGAAAAGGGGGGTGGAGCAGGGAACATCTAATCCCATAGGTGCCTTGACCAGACAAGCCCAAGTTTTCCAACTGGCGACTTAAGCGTTCCAGCTAGGCAGTTTATTCACTGTGCTACCTCAGGTCAGGCATTTTAACTTTACTTATCTATTTATTTTGGAGTCAATTTGGTAAAACAATATAAAAAATTTAAAAATATTAGTTTTGATGTTTAATTTATAAAATAATTGGTTTTTTTCAAAGAAGAATTTATTTACTAGTATTACTGAGAGAAGAAATGGGAGGCAGGAGTGCAGTGTGTGGATGGACAGTTGTTTCACTTTAGCTGTAGCTGCTGCCCTGTGTGCCGTGTCTGGCAAGACCAGGGTCAAACTGGTGACATCAGTGTTCCAGGTCCATGCTCTGTCCACGGGGCCACCACAGGCAGTATTTGAAATATTCATCTTTCTGTTATTACATTTGTTAGCTTTAGTATGGTTATTGGATGCTTTAATACAATCATTGGATACTTTAAACACATTAGTGAATCTCACTGCTGCGGCAGCGACATCGTGCAAAGTGGCCACCACACTGTGGAAGGAGCACTGACATCCAGCTCATTCCAGTGACACAGGGTCAGGGGTCTGGGTTGTGCGTCCTCCATGTTTTTGTCCACAGATTGATTATTAACTACAGTGTATTTGAGTTTCTGTTATAACTCATTTCTGAGTGAGGAATATCTTGATATTCTCATGGATGCTGAATTCAGGACAGAGACAGGATTGGGATCGTCTGTCAGAGATTCTGTTTCTCACTGGACCTTATGGTGTCTTTCCCTTAACATAGAAAAAAAATCTAAGTACACATGTATGAGACAGGTTTAATAAACACTGTAAAGAAGAGGTTGTGAAAGCCATACACCTGCTAATTGTTGGCCAAGTCTCATCTATTTCATAAATAAAGAATATATCTTGGAGGTGATGTCAGAGAAATGGTGCCATGAGGGATGCTCCTGATATCTCTCCTTAAAATTTCAACAAACTCAACAACTAAAGATAGAGAAAAAAGTCTCAGGAGAATCTGAAATATATACACACCAGACAAAGGTATGATTGAGTAAAAAGTTGGCTGAATTGACTCTGAAGGAAATAAGATGGAGATCAGGGTATTTCTCTCTCCTCACTGATCTGAGGAAGGAGTGCTTTCCTCTGAAGCTGAGTGAAGCGGAGGGTTTGAGGCAGAGGGAGGAAGCTGGGTGAGGGTGGATGATCAAGCAGAAGGAAGAACACGCCAGCTCTGCCTGAGATCATGGATGCGGGGCGAGCACGGGCAGCAGGCTCAGACAAAGGTTACCGGTTCAGGGTGTGCACGGGAGCTGGTGCTGGCGCCAGCAGCTTTGTGTGCTCCTGGTTCTGTGGTCACAGGTGGTGTGAGAATGGCTCCACTTGGCACCACTGGTGTGGGCACACATGCAGCTTGCAGGGCTTAACCTGAGATTATCAGTGATAGGCATCTATGTGGGCTGTTGCCAGCATCTTTGGGCATTCCCAGCTCCACAGCCACCAGCATGGGACGTGCACACAGGCCAAGGTCCTTCTGCCTGAGACTGCCTGGGAGGAGCACCCTCATGGGGCTGATGCAGGCTTTTGAGTGCATTCCTGGCTTTGACTGAGACCACAGGCACTGTGTGCCTGAGTGGGTAGGTGCTGGCGTCTCTGTGCATTGCAGAGGTCATGGGGGCTGGGCACGCACGTGGCTTACTGTGGGTTATCAATCACTGCATAAGAGTGAAACGTCTGGAGATTAGACCCACGGAGCACTGAGACATGCTAGACACACCTCGGAACCCTTAGAAAGGTGTTTGATCAACAATTTGCTCCCATCCCTTCCTGCTCTAGCTGGCAACTCTGGTTGGCACAGCCTTACACAGAACTGTGTTTTGAGTGGTGCTGGAGGAAGGACCTGGCTGCTCTTAGAGCCTCTAGCTCTGCAAGCAGTGGCTGGGTAACTTCACAGCTAAGTCCCCAGGCTGCTAGCTCAGGGAGAGAGACGGGGGGAGAGGCACCTGGAAAACTGAGAAGCCCATTGTCAGAGCCTCCAAGCCCTAATGAACCCCGCCTAGCAACAGCAAACCTCTGCCCAAGAGCCCCATGGGGGAAAACCTGTAGTACAGTGCTACCTGCTTAAAAAATAAAAAGCTGCATCTCAAAACCAGGAAAAATTACATTTCTATATCTTTTTTCTTTTCATTTTGGTCATTTTATCTTCTTTCCTTTTCCTTTTGAACTGCATAATCCATAGTTGTTACAATTATCATTGTTGTTTTTCATGAGGGTTTCATTTCAAAAACATTTACTTTTTTATTTTTTTTGGCTCGTTTGATCATCATTTATCATCAAATTATTTTATTTTGATTCATATATTTCTCTGTGGCATTTAGCATGTTTTTAACTTTGTTATTTATGTCTTTTGTCATTTTTCTCAGTTCCTGCCTCTTGTTCTCTGTAGTTTTAGTTCCAGTTATCATTACAGAATTTGCACTTTTCCACTATATCTTTTCAATTTTTATTTTATTTTTAATTATCTCTTATTAGCATTATTAAAAATACCACTCTAGAATGCCATTAATGAAAAAGAAATAATATATTATTGATACGAAAGACAGAGATGTAGCTGAGATAGATGATAAAAAATCTCTAGAAAAAAATTTTAATTACTCAGAAACCTTGGAGTTAAATGACAGAAAATTCAAAGTTGAAGTCTTAAAGATACTCAGGGAAATACAAGAAAGCACGGAAAGGCAATTTAGAGAGCTCAAAATACAATTTAGTGAACAAAAAGAATACTTCACCAAGGAAATTGAAAGTATAAAAAGGAACCAAACAGAGATGAAAAACTCAATACATGAACTGTAAAACGAGGTAAAAAGCTTAGCTAATAGAATCAGGCCAGATAGAAGAGAGAATTAGTGACATAAAAGACAGGCAACTAGAAATACTACAGAGAGAAGAGGAGAGAGACTCACAAATTTAAAAATGTAAGAAAATTCTACAGGAATTGTCTGACTCCATCAGAAAGAGCAACATAAGAATAATGGATATATCAGAAGGAGAAGAGAGAGAAAATGGAATGGAGAACATAATCAAACAAATAATTGATGAGAACTTCTCAAGTCTTTGAAAAGAACTAAAGTTTCAAATTCAAGAAGCAAACAGAACATTGAGTTATCTTAACCCTAACAAACCTACTCCATGGCACATCACAATGAAATTGGCACAAACCAACGACAAAGAAAAAATTATCAAGGCAGCCAGGGAAAAGATGAATACAACATATAAAAGAAGGCCCATTAGTCTGTAATCAGATTTCTCAGCAGAAACTCTACAAGCCAGAAGGGAGTGACCCCAATATTTAAAGTACTGAAAGAGAGAAACTCCCAGCCAAGAATACTATATCTATCAAAGCTATCCCTCAAATATGAAGGGGAAATAAAAATTCGCAGATACAGAGAAGTTGAGAAAATTTAACACCCAAAACCCCCACTTCAGGAAATACTAAAGGGGATTACAAAGAACAAAACAAAACAAAATCACAAGTAAAACTCCAAACAAGATCACAGTAAAAACAAGATTAATATGTGACTACAAAAACAAAAGTTGGGAGAGGACAAAGATTAATAATAGCAAAGAAGGATGGAGTGCAGAAGCACTCGAGATAATGTACTACAATGAATATGATATATATCATTTTTATAACCTAATTGTAACTACCCCTGAAAAAAAAACCACTACAGAAAGACATGGCTTAAAAAAAGAAGAAACAGAGAAAAGAGGTACAGAATCCAACCAAACAAAATCAAATGACAGAAAAACAAAAGACAAGAACCAAACAAGATATAGAGCTATCAGAAAGCAATATATAAAATGGCAATAGAAAACCTGCAAGTGTCAATAATTATATTAAATGTAAATGGATTGAACTCACCAATAAAAAGACACAGAGTAGCAGAGAGGATCAAAAAAGAAAATCCAACAGTATGCTGCCTTCAAAAAACACCTAAGTTACAAGGATAAACCAAATTTAAAGTGAAGGATTGAAAAATGATTCTCCAAGCAAATAATATCCAAAGAGAAGCAGGTGTAGCCATACTCACCTAACAATGTTGAAGACAAGACAGCAAAGGTAATCAGAGACAAAGATGGTCATTTCATAACAATCAAGAAGACATTGAATCAAGAAGACATAACATATCTTAATATATATGCACTAAACCAAAGAGTGCCAAAGTATATAAGACATCTACTAACAGATCTAAAAATAAAAACTGACAAATTACAATCATACTTGAAAACCTCAATACACTGCTGATGGCTCTAGATCATTCATCCAAATAGAAAATCAATAAAAATATTGACCTTAAATGAAACACTAGAATATTTGGATATGATAGACATCTACATGATATTTCATCCCAAAAGTCAGAGTATACATTTTTCTCCAGTGTACATGGACCATTCTCAAGAACTGACCATAAGTTTGGCCACAAAATGAAAATCAACAAATTCAGAAAGATTGAAATTGTACCAAGCATCTTCTGTGACCATAAGCATATGAAACTAGAATTCAACTGCAAAAAAGAAGTAAACAAACCCACAAAAATGTAGAAATTAAACAACACACTTCTAAAAAATGAGTTGGTCAAAAAAGAAAAAAGCAGAGATCAAGATATATATAGAGACAAATAAAAATGACAACACAACAGATCAGAATCTTTGGGATGCAGTAATAAGAGGGAAGTTCATATCACTACAGGCCTATATGAACAAACAAGAGAGAGCCCAAGTAAACAACTTTATATCACACCTTAAGGAACTAGAAAAAGAATAATAAAGACAACCCAAAACCAGCAAAAGAAAGGAAATAATAAAAATCAGAGCAGAAATAAATAAAGTAGAGAACAAAAAAAGTATTTAAAAAATCAATAAAACAAAGAATTGGTTCTTTGAAATGTTCAACAAAATTGACAAACCCTTGGAAAGATTCACTAGGGAAAAAAAAAGGACTCATATAAACAAAATCCAAAATCAAAGAGGAGAAATCACCACAGATATCATAGATATACAAAGAATTATCATAGAATACTATGAAAAACTATATGCCACCAAATTTAACAATCTAGAAGAAAGGGATAAATTCCTAGAACAATATAATCTTCCTAGACTGAGTCATAAAGAAGCAGAAAGCCTAAACAGACCCATAAGCAGGGAGGAAATAGAAACAACTATCAAAAACCTCCTAAAACATATAAGTCAGGGCCAGACGGCTACTCTAGTGAATTCTATCAAACATTAAAAGATTTGGTTTCTATTCTACTCAAAGTATTCCAAAAAATTGAAGAAGAAGCAACACTTCCAAACACATTTAATGAGGCCAACGTAACCCTCATACCAAAACCTGGCAAGGGCAATACAAAAAAAAGAAAACTACAGACCAATATCTCTAATGAATACAGATGCTAAAATCCTAAACAAAATACTAGCAAATCGAATACAACAACATATTAAGAAAATAATTCATTATGATCAAATGGGATTCATCCTAGAGTCACAAGGATGGTTCAACATAGTAAAACAGTTTACTAAATACACCACATCAACAAAACAAAGAACAAAAACCATATTATTCTATCAATAGATGCAGAAAAGGCATTCGATAAAATACAATATCATTTTATGTTTATAACACTCAACAAAATAGGTATAAAAAAATCTCTATGTAATAAAGGCCATTTATGATAAACCATCAGCTAACATCATATCAAATAGCAAAACCCAGAAAACTTTCCTCTAAATTCAGGAACAAGACAAGGCTGCCCACTCTTCACTCTTATTCAACGTAGTGCTCAAAGTTCTAGGCAGAGCAATCAGACAAGGAAAAAAAAAGGCATTCATATTGGGGAAAAAGAAGTAAAGGTTTCACTTTTTTCAGATGATATAATCCTATACAAGGAAAACTCCAAAGACTCCACAAAAAGACTCATAGAAACAATAAACCAATACATTAATGTCACAGGATACAAAATTCATATACAGAAGTTTATTGCTTTCTTTTATGTGAACAATGAAACTCCAGAAAATGAACTCAAAAAAATAATCTCTTCTATGGTTACAACAACAAGAAAAAATACCTAGGAATAAACATAACAAAGGATGTAAAGGACCTATATAATGAAAACTAAAAAGGATCATTAAAGGAAATAAAAAAAGACACAATGAAATAGAAAAATATTTCTTGTTCTTATATAGGAAGAATAAATATAGTTAAAATGACCATATCGGGCCCTGGCCGGTTGGCTCAGCGGTAGAGGGTCGGCCTGGCGTGCGGGGGACCCGGGTTCGATTCCCAGCCAGGGCACATAGAAGAAGTGCCCATTTGCTTCTCCACCCCCAACCCCTCCATCCTCTCTGTCTCTCTCTTCCCCTCCCGCAGCCAAGGCTCCATTGGAGCAAGGATGGCCCGGGCGCTGGGGATGGCTCCTTGGCCTCTGCCCCAGGCGCTAGAGTGGCTCTGGTCACGGCAGAGTGACGCCCCAGAGGGGCAGAGCATCGCCCCCTGGTGGGCAGAGCGTCGCCCCTGGTGGACATACCAGGTGGATCCCGGTGGGGCGCATGCGGGAGTCTGTCTGACTGTCTCTCCCCGTTTCCAGCTTCAGAAAAAATACAAAAAAAAAAAAATGACCATATCGGCCCTGGCCAGTTTGCTTAGTGCTAGAGCGTCGGCCTGGCGTGCAGGGGTCCTGGTTTTGATTCCTGGCCAGGGAACACAGGAGAAGCACCCCATCTGCTTCTCCACCCCTCCCCCTCTCCTTCCTCTCTGTCTCTCTCTTCCCCTCCCGCAGCGAGGCTCCATTGGAGCAAAGATGGCCCGGGCGCTGGGGATGGCTCCTTGGCCTCTGCCCCAGGCACTAGAGTGGCTCTGGTTGCAAAAGAGCAATGCCCCAGAGGGGCAAAGCATCACCCCCTGGTGGGCAGAGCATCACCCCCTGGTGGGCATGCCAGGTGGATGCCGGTTGGGCGCATGCAGGAGTCTGTCTGACTGTCTCTCCCCGTTTCCAGCTTCAGAAAAAAAAAATGACCATATCAGCCAAAGCAATATACAAATTTAATGAAATTCCCATCAAGATTCAATGTCATTTAAAAAAAATGGAACAAAAAATCTTCAGGTTTATATGGAACCATAAAAACTCCCGAAGAGCCAAAGAAATTCTAAGGAAAAAGAACAAAGCTGGGAGGCATTACAATATCTGACTTCAAATTATATTGCATAGTCAAGATAATCAAAACAGCATGGTATTGGCAGAAAAATAGACACTCAGACTAATGGAACAGAATAGAGAGCCCAGAAATAAAACCACATATGTATGGTCAGATCATCTTTCATAAGAGCCAAAAACACACAATGGAGAAAAGAAACCCTCTTCAATAAATGGTGCTGAGAAAACTGGAGAGCCATATGCAAAAGAATGAAACTGGACTACTGTTTGTCCCCTTGGACCCAAATTAATTCAAAATGGATCAAAGTCCTAAAAATAAAACCTGAAACAATAAAATACATAGAAGAAAATATAGGTACTAAACTCATGGACCTTGGCCATAGAGAACACTTCAAAGGCAAGGGAAGTGAAGGCAAAGATAAATGAATTGGGCTACATCAGACTAAGAAGCTTTTGCACAGAAAGAGAAACTGACCACAAAACAAACAGCCAAATAATGGGAGATGATATTTTTAGACAACAGCTGAAATAAAGGCCTAATATCCAAAATATACAAAGAACTCACAAAATTCAACAAAAAAAAAGCAAACAATCCAATAAAATAGTAGGAAAAGGATATGAACAGACACTTCTCCCAGGAAGAAATACCAATGGCCAACAGATACATGAAAAGATGCTCATCTTCAGTATCTACTAGAGAAATGCAAATCAAAACTCCAATGAGATACTACCTCACACCTGTTAGATTCACTATTATCAACAAGACAGGTAATAACAAGTGCTGGAGAGGCTGTGGAGAAAAAGGAAACTTCAGGTACCGTTGGTGGGAATGAAAGTAGTACAACCATTATGAAAGAAAGTATAGTAGTTCCTCAAAAAGTTAAGAATAGAGCTACCATATCACCCAGCAATTCCTCTACAGGGTATATACCCCCCAAATTCAAAATCATTGGTACGTAAAGCCACATGCAGCCCCATGTTCATTGCAGCACTGTTCACAGTGGGCAAGACATGGAAACAACCAAAAAGCCCTTCAATAGAAGACTGGATAAAGAATGTGTGGCACACTATGGAATACTACTCGGCCATAAGAAATGATGACTTTGGATCATTTACAAACAAAATGGTGGGATCTTGATAATATTATACGGAGTGAAATAAGTAAGTCAGAAAAAACCGAGAACTACATGATTCCATACATTGTTGGGACATAAAAAGGAGACTAAGAGACATGGACAAGAGTGTGGTGGTTACCAGGCGTGGGGGAAGGAGGACGCTGGAGGGAAGGAGGGAGAGGGGAAAGAGGAGGGTGAGGGGCACAAAGAAAACTAGATAGAGGGTGTCGGAGGACAATCTAACTCTGGGCGATGGGTATGCAACATAATTGAACGACAAGATAACCTGGACATGTTTTCTTTGAATATATGTACCCTGAATTATTAATGTCACCCCTTAACATTAATAAAAATTTATTTAAAAAAAAGAATTGTGCGCCTGAGAGTTGCATACCTTCATAAACCAAGGTCACCCCAATAAATTCAATAAAACGTTTAAAATATTTTAAAATAGGAGAATTGAAGGATATTTAACGAATGTTATAAATTTTTAAAAATATTTGATTTTATTTTAGATTTTTTATTTAGGGGATTAAATTTAACTGGGTGACATTGGTCAACTAGAGTGTATAGATTTGGGGCAAACAATTTCACATCATTTGGACAGTTGATTAAGTTTCATACCCATACCCCAAAGTGAAGTCATCCTTCCTCTCTTTATATTTGTCCCTTTTTATGTCCCTCCTCCCCCTGGTAACCACTGCACTCCTATTTATGTCCTTGAGGCTTAATTTAGTGTCCCAGCTATGTATGGAATCACAGAGCTCTTAGCTCTTTCTGATTTACTTATTTCACTCAGTATAATAATATCAAAGTCCAGTCATGTTGTAACTGATACCCTGTCATTGATCTTACTACAGTTGAGTAGTATTTCACTGTATACTGTACCACATCTTCTTTATTCAGTCCTCTATTGAAGGTACTTTGGTTGTTTCTATGCTTTGGCCACTGTGGATATTGTTTTAATGAACATGAGGGTGCACGTGTCTTTATGTACTCATGTTTTCCAGTTTTGGGGTGTATACCCAGGAGAGAGATCGCTGGGTCATATGGGAGTTCTATTCTTAATTAATTTAGGAACCACTGTACTTTCTTCCATAATGGTTGTACTAAATTATATTACTACCAGCAGTGGATGAGGGTTCCTTTTTCTCCACAGCCTCTCCAGCACTCGTTATTACCTATCTTGTTGACAACAGCCAATCTACCAGGTGTGAGGTGGTATCTCATTGTAGTTTTCATTTGCATTTCTCTAATAGCTAATGAAGATGAGCATCTTTCCATATATCTGTTAACTGTTAGTATTTCTTCTTGGGAGAAGTGTTTATGCATGTCCTGTCACTAATTTTTGACTGAATTGTTTGCTTGTTTTTTGTTGAGTTTTGTGAGTTCATGATTCCTGATCACTTATCACTCTGTATGGCCCCTATGAACTATCAGTCATATTTAAAATGGTCTTTGCGGACTCTATTCTAAAATACTTTAAAAACTCAGGAGTAAAAAAATAAAAAAAATCCAATTAGAAAATGGAGCCCTGGCCAAGTAGCTCATTTGGTTAGAGCATTGTCCTGATATATTAAGGCAGGGGTCCCCAAACTACAGCCTGCTGAGGCCATTTATCCAGCCCCCATCGCACTTCCGGAAGGGGCACCTCTTTCATTGGTGGTCAGTGAGAGAAGCATAGTTCCCATTGAAATACTGGTCAGTTTGTTGATTTAAATTTACTTGTTCTTTATTTTAAATATTTTATTTGTTCCCGTTTTGTTTTTTTACTTTAAAATAAGATATGTGCAGTGTGCATAGGAGTTTGTTCATAGTTTTTTTTATAGTCTGGCCCTCCAACGGTCTGAGGAGCAGTGAACTGGCTCCCTGTGTAAAAAGTTTGGGGACCCCTGCATTAAGGTTTTGAGTTCGATCCCTGGTCAGGGCTCATACAAGAATCAACCAATGAATGCATAAATAAGTGGAACAACAAATTGATGTTTCTCTCTCTCTTCCTCTTTCCGTCTCTAAAATCAGTAAATTAAAATAAAATTTTTTTAATTAAAAGAAAATGGGTGATGTCACGGAAATGGCGCCGTGAGCAGCGCGTCCGACAGCTCTCCCCTAAATCACAACAAATTTATCAACTAGAAACAGAAAAATTTATCCTCGGAGCATTCCGGAGTTCCACACAAACTGATAGCGAAAAGACTGTTATCACTTGAATCTGAGAGACGAGGGTGTGGAGGAATCTACCACAGAGACGTTCTTTCAAGCCGCGAGGAAGTACAGAAAAGATGAGAGAATTTATCAACAGAAAGCCCCCACTCCAGGAAATACTAAAGGGGGTTTTCCAACCAGATTCAAAGAACAAAAGAAAACAACACCACAAGTAACAGCTCCACCAAGAACACAATAAAACCAAACTTAAACTGTGACAACAAAGGAAAAAAAGGGGGGAGAGGATGGAGATTAACAGTAGCAAAGGATGATGAAGTGCAGAAATACTTATAAGATAGGGTACTACAATGAATATGGTAGGTACCCTTTTCATTACTTAATGGTAACCACCCTTAAAAAAACCACCACAAAAACACTTGACTTAAAAAAGGTAGCAACAGAGGAAAGAAGTATGGAACATAAACAAACAAAAACAAATGATAGAAAAACAAAAGAGAAGAATCAAACTAGATACAAAACTAACAGAAAGCAATTTATAAAATGGCAGTAGGGAACCCACAAGTGTCAATAATTACACTAAATGTAAATGGATTAAACTTACCAATAAAAAGACACAGAGTAGCAGAATGGATTAAAAAAGAAAATCCAACTATATGCTGCCTACAAGAAACACATCTAAGCAACAAGGATAAAAACAAATTCAAAGTGAAAGGCTGGAAAACAATACTCCAAGCAAACAACACCCAAAAAAAAGCAATACTCATATCTAATAATGCTGACTACAAGACAGAAAAAGTACTCAGAGACAAAAATGGTCATTTCATAATGATTAAGGGGAAGTTGAATCAAGAAGACATATCAATCCTTAATATATATGCACCAAACCAAGGAGCACCAAACTATATAAGACAGCTACTTATTGACCTTAAAACAAAAACTAACAAAAATACAATCATACTTGGAGACCTCAATACACCGCTGACGGCTCTAGATCGGTCATCCAAACAGAGAATCAATAAAGATATAGTGGCCTTAAACGAAATACTAGAACACCTGGATATGATAGACATCTACAGGACACTTCATCCCAAAGCGACAGAGTATACATTTTTCTCTAGTGTACATGGAACATTCTCAAGAATTGACCATATGTTGGGCCACAAAGACAATATCAGCAAATTTAGAAAAATTGAAATTGTACCAAGCATATTTTCTGATCATAAAGCCTTGAAACTAGAATTCAACTGCAAAAAAGAGGGGGAAAAAACCCACAAAAATGTGGAAACTAAACAACATACTTCTAAAAAATGAATGGGTCAAAGAAGAAATAAGCGCAGAAATCAAAAGATATATACAGACAAATGAAAATGAAAATACGACATATCAGAATCTCTGGGATGCAGGAAAAGCAGTAATAAGAGGAAAGTTCATATCACTTCAGGCCTATATGAACAAACAAGAGAGAGCCGAAGTAAACCACTTAACTTCACACCTTAAGGAACTAGAAAAAGAAAAACAAAGACAACCCAAAACCAGCCGAAGAAAGGAGATAATAAAAATCAGAGCAGAAATAAATGAATTAGAGAACAGAAAAACTAGAAAAAATCAATAAAACAAGGAGCTGCTTCTTTGAAAAGATCACCAAATTGACAAACCCTTGGCAAGACTCACCAAGGAGAAAAGACACAGGACTCAAATAAATAAAATCCAAAATGAAAGAGGAGAGATCACCACAGACATCATAGATATACAAAGAATTATTGTAGAATACTATGAAAAATTATATGCCACCAAATACAACAATCTAGAAGAAATGGATAAATTCCTAGAACAATACAACCTTCCTAGACTGAGTCATGAAGAAGCAGAAAGCCTAAACAGACCAATCAGCAGGGAGGAAATAGAAAAAACTATTAAAAACCTCCCCAAAAATAAAAGTCCAGGCCCAGACGGTTATACTAGTGAATTCTATCAAACATTCAAAGAAGACTTGGTTCCTATTCTACTCAAAGTCTTCCAAAAAATTGAAGAAGAAGCAATACTTCCAAACACATTTTATGAGGCCAACATAACCCTCATACCAAAACCTGGCAAGGATGGCACAAAGAAAGAAAACTACAGACCAATATCTCTAATGAATACAGATGCTAAAATACTAAACAAAATACTGGCAAACCGAATACAACAACATATTAAAAAAATAATACATCATGATCAAGTGGGATTCATCCCAGAATCTCAAGGATGGTTCAACATACGCAAAACGGTTAACGTAATACACCATATCAACAAAACAAAGAACAAAAACCACATGATCTTATCAATAGATGCAGAAAAGGCTTTTGATAAAATACAACACAATTTTATGTTTAAGACTCTCAACAAAATGGGTATAGAAGGAAAATATCTCAACATGATAAAGGCCATATATGATAAACCATCAGCCAACATCCTATTAAACGGCATAAAACTGAGGACTTTCTACCTTAAATCAGGAACAAGACAGGGTTGTCCACTCTCTCCACTCTTATTCAACGTGGTGCTAGAAGTTCTGGCCAGAGCAATCAGACAAGACAAAGAAATAAAAGGCATCCATATCGGAAAAGAAGAAGTAAAGCTATCACTTTTTGCTGATGATATGATCCTATACATCGAAAACCCGAAGGACTCCACAAAAAGATTATTAGAAACAATAAACCAATACAGTAAGGTCGCAGGATACAAAATTAATATACAAAAGTCCATAGCCTTTCTATATGCCAACAATGAAATATTAGAAAACGAACTCAAAAAAATAATCCCCTTCACGATTGCAACAAAAAAAATAAAATACCTAGGAATAAACATAACAAAGAACGTAAAGGACCTATATAATGAAAATTACAAAGCATTGTTAAGGGAAATCGAAAAAGATACAATGAGATGGAAAAATATTCCTTGTTCTTGGATAGGAAGAATAAATATAATCAAAATGGCCATATTACCCAAAGCAATATACAAATTTAATGCAATTCTCATCAAAATCCCTATGAGATTTTTTAAAGAAATGGAACAAAAAATCATCAGATTTATATGGAACTATAAAAAACCCCGAATAGCCAAAACAATCCTAAGGAAAAAGAATGAAGCTGGGGGCATTACAATACCTGACTTTAAACTATATTATAGGGCCACGATAATCAAAACAGCATGGTATTGGCAAAAAAATAGACACTCAGACCAATGGAACAGAATAGAAAGCCCAGAAATAAAACCACATATATATGGTCAAATAATCTTTGATAAAGGGGCCAACAACACACAATGGAGAAAAGAAAGCCTCTTCAACAAATGGTGTTGGGAAAACTGGAAAGCCACATGCAAAAGAATGAAACTCGACTACAGCCTGTCCCCGTGTACTAAAATTAATTCAAAATGGATCAAAGACCTAAATATAAGACCTGAAACAATAAAGTACATAGAAGAAGACATAGGTACTAAACTCATGGACCTGGGTTTTAAAGAACATTTTATGAACTTGACTCCAATGGCAAGAGAAGTGAAGGCAAAGATAAATGAATGAGACTACATCAGAATGAAAAGTTTTTGCTCAGCAAGAGAAACTGATATCAAAATAAACAGACAGCCAACTATATGGGAACTGATATTTTCAAATGACAGCTCAGATAAGGGCCTAATATCCAAAATTTACAAAGAACTCAAAAAACTCAACAACAAACAAACAAACAATCCAATAAAAAAATGGGAAGAGGACATGAACAGACACTTTTCCCAGGAAGAGATACAAATGGCCAACAGATATATGAAAAGATGCTCAGCTTCATTAGTTATTAGAGAAATGCAAATCAAAACTACAATGAGATACCACCTCACTCCTGTTAGATTAGCTATTATCAACAAGACGGGTAATAGCAAATGTTAGAGAGGCTGTGGAGAAAAAGGAACCCTCATTCACTGTTGGTGGGACTGTAAAGTAGTACAACCATTATGGAGGAAAGTATGGTGGTTCCTCAAAAAACTGCAAATAGAACTACATTATGACCCAGCAATCCCTCTACTGGGTATATACCCCAAAACCTCAGAAACATTGATACGTGAAGACACATGTAGCCCCATGTTCATTGCAGCACTGTTCACAGTGGCCAAGACATGGAAACAACCAAAAAGCCCTTCAATAGAAGACTGGATAAAGAAGATGTGGCACATATACACTATGGAATACTACTCAGCCATAAGAAATGATGACATCGGATCATTTACAGCAAAATGGTGGGATCTTGATAACATTATAAGGAGTGAAATAAGTAAATCAGAAAAAAACAAGGACTACATGATTCCATACATTGGTGGAACATAAAAATGAGACTGAGAGACATGGACAAGAGTGTGGTGGTTACCAAGGGTGGGGGGGGAGGGAGGACATGGGAGGGAGGGAGGGAGAGAGTTAGGGGGAGGGGGAGGGGCACAGAGAACTAGATAGAGGGTTACGGAGGACAATCTGACTTTGGGCGAGGGGTTTGCAACATAATTTGATGACAAAATAACCTAGACATGTTTTCTTTAAATATATGTACCCTGATTTATTAATGTCATCCCATTACCATTAATAAAAATTTATTAAAAAAAAAAAAAAGAAAATGGGCAAAAGAAAAAAAAAAGGTCTTTGTTTATATATATATATATATCATATATGCATATATATATATATTAATTGCAGTTCCTACATTGTAAAAAGTTGCTACAAGCACTGCACAACAGTAACTGAAAGATAGAATTTGGTTTTTATGCGTGCTTATTTCCAATGTTCTTTTTCATCATTTAATTTACAACCCTATATTATTTCAGTGTGAGTTTTAAGCCATGCCTGAATTATGGTAAGAGAATCAGAAAAAAGGAAAGAAATAACTTACAATCATGGAGAAAACTTTCAATCAGAAACTTTTAAATTATCTACAGTTCCGGATAGATTGTTGATAATATTTGATAGAAAGTCTCTATCTCTCTGATTTCAACAATAAGACAATTAGAGGGGTAATGGTGAGAGAAACTGAACAACATTTGAACACAGAGAATCAGAGTTGACGTCTAAGACACTGAGACGGAAGGCAGATGATCCCTGACACAGAAGACAGGGAATAAGGACCAGGTGAGGGAAGGACACGGGGAGTTATCGGTACTGACCTGTCTCCTGTTCACTCTCAGCTGAAAGGGAAAAGGAAGAAATAAACAAATCATTCCAACTGAAAACAGATTACCTGGTAGGAAGAAAAGACACAGGGCCCCATTTCTGGTTCAGTGTGGAGGAAACATTGAAACAATTTTGCGAAAATAAAAACCATAAGGTTCAAAGGGAAATCTTAACTTTCAGAGGTAATGCTGTTTTACCCACTGTCCCTTGTGCACAGGAAATGAAATTGGGAAATTAAACAATGAGGGAGTTCCGTGAGAAATGCTGGGATGTGCAACACTAAGCGTTCTCATGTGAGTGGACTATCACGTATTTCAGATTTAAAAACACTCACATTCCCTTACATCAGGATAATTCATCCTTCTGCAAATTGTTTATTTTTAATTGCAGTTTGTCATTTGATAACAGTGTCAACTTAATGACAAAGAATAAATAATGAACTAGTGCATATTTTTAAAGGCCTGAAAATATTATGTAAAATATTTAGAGACTTTGGAACACCTGGGTTATATGATCAAGTACAGTGGAAGAGGGATGTCCCACTCTGTCACATCTGACCAGTGAATGATACAAGGTATTTGTAATGACACAGGTTGTGAAAGACAATGGACAGAGACACTGAATGCTGAAAGTTTGAGGCTTTTCTTTCAAGGGTTTGTGAACTGGTGTGTAAAAATGGGCACTCGAACTTGAAATACTTGACATAGGTCTTAATTTTTAATATTTTCCTGAATTTCATACATATATATTCAGATATGTACATGCTAATACAAACCTGAAATATTTATATATATTAATAATTATGTAACTGTTTCCTTCATACCCTTCATCTCATCAATGTCTTAAAGAAACAGTGAGTATTTACTGCAAGACAGAGCAGCTAATGTTTATGGGAAAATGATTGTATAAAATGACAGAAGAAGGAAGGGAAAGGAGGGAAGGTAGGAAACAGAAGTGGACAGAGCCCCACACGGGAGAAGTGCTGTCCCAGAATCAGAGAGGGGACAGTGGACATCTAGGATGAGGACAGGCCAACAGAGGACACTTGGATAAAAACACCAAAAATATCAAAGGAAAAACAGACCAGGTGTTTTCAAGTGCATCCAGAGTAAAGGAATTATAGTTATTTACCTATTTTTTTCTCAAATTTCTCTGGAAAAAAAAAAGAGAAGGAGAGAAAGTCAATGTCAATTTCATGGGAAGCAACCAGAAAGATAATTCAAATTTACAGATTATTTAAATTTAAAATGAACCTGACCACATTTCAGATAAACACACAAACACACAAGATATCAGACACCACCCTGCCAAACACGCATCCCCCAATAGTCAGAGCTCACTGTCCTCCTCAGGTGTTCTACAGCCAACATAAAGCTGGAAAAAGGAGTGAATTTAATAAAATAATATAATATTTTTAAATATTAATTTTGCTGTTTATAATTGTTTTTTGAAAAAATTTTGTTTATTAATGTTACATAGAGAAGGGATGAGAGGTGGGTGGGAAGCTATGGACTCATAGCTACTTCACTGTAGCTGTAGCTGCTGCCCTGTGTGCCGAGTTTGGGCAATTCCAGGGTCCAACTGACAAGCCCAGAGGTGCAGGTCCATGCTCTGTCCACCGGGTCACCACAGGTTAGGCTGAAAGTATTCTTGGTCTATTTGAAATATTCATGTTTCTGTTACTCTGTTTGTTAGCTTTAGTATGGTCATTGGATGCTTTTAATAACATCAGTGAGTCTCACTGCTGCGGCAGTGACACCTTGCACAGTGGCCACCACACTGTGGAAGGAGCACTGACACACAGCTCCTCCCAGTGACACAGGATCAGGGGTCTGGGGGCTGCGTCCTCCGTGTTTTTGTCCATGGGTTGGTGTTAACCACTCTGTATTGGAGATTCTATTTTTCTTTATTTCTGAATGAAGAACATCTTAATACTGCTGGGAGTTGAATTCAGGAGAGAGAAAGGAGTGGGATTCTCTGAATGAGATTCAGTTTTTCACTGGACCTTACTGAGCTTTTTTCCCCTTAATCGAGAGAAGAGTATGTTGACTCATGTGAGTGAGACAAGTTCTCTACACACTGTGACAAAAAGGAAGCGAATGTCCTACATTTTCAAATGTTGTTTCTGCAAGCTGGCCCAGTCTCAGATCTTCCATAAATAAAGAAAATGCCTTGAAAATCGATTTTACTGAAATCATCACTACAATTATAAAAATACCATCTGACATGTGATGACATAAATACTTAAAACATATAAAAAGGTGACAGAAAGATACGTGACTGGGTGGTGAACACACTGCCATGTACATGTAATGTATGATAGAATTGTTCACCTCTGATCTGCACAGTTTTATTAACTACTATTACCTCAATAAATATTTATAACAATTTAAAATAAAAGAGAAGAATTTTATTGAATAAATTCTGTTATATTTTTAAATATTCTGGAGGTTCTTTAATTAAAATATTCTTTTTTAAACTGATAAGAACAGATACTACATTTGAACTTAGCCAAAAGGCTGAAAAAATATTCTTTTTTAAATTTTTTTTAATTTTTTTATTTTTCTGAAGCTGGAAATGGGGAGGCAGACAGACTCCCGCATACGCCCGACCAAGATCCACCCAGCATGCCCAACAGGGGGCGATGCTCTGCCCCTCTGGGGCATTGCTCTGTCACAACCAGAGCCATTGTAGCACCTGAGGCAGAGGACAGGAAGCCATCCTCAGAGCCCGGGCCAACTTTGCTTCAATGGAGCCTTGGCTGCAGGAGGGGAAGAGAGAGACAGAGAGGAAGGAGAGGGGGAGGGGTGGAGAAGCAGATGGGCTCTTCTCCTATGTGCCCTGGCCAGGATTCGAACCCAGGACTCCTACATGCCAGGCCGACACTCTACCACTGAGCCAACCGGCCAGGGCTAATTAAAATATTCTTGATTCCTATTCACTCTACATGGAACACGATGAAATATTTGCCCTATTTACTATAGTCTTTTTATGCTTCTATATATGTATGCATTCATTTCTAATTGCTGTTTCTTCATTGTATAAAGCTGCTAAAACTAATACAGAAGAGTTACTGAGAAACTGCTCTTCCATATAAACAGAGGAGTTTGTCCTTATGTGCGTCTATTCACAATATTTGTGGCCATCAATTAATTCACAACCTTATTGTATCTGAGTTTCTGTTTTAAGTCATGTCTGAATGTAGCTAAGTGAATCAGATGAAGAGAAAGAAGAAGGGGGATTTAGAATCAAATGACCTGAGCTGTCCTTGAGGAAACTTATACTCAGAAACTTTAAAAATACCAATACTTGCAAATATGTTAGTGATAATATTCATTTGACCAAAAGCCTCTGTCTCCTTAATTTCAACAAGGCAACGACCGCGGTAATAATCGGAGAAATTGAGTAGAAAATGAAGTGGTTATCAGAGTGGGAGAATCGAGAACTGAGACACAGGTAGCTGGTCCCTGAGAGAGAAGACAGGGATGAGAGACAGGTGAGGGAGGACAGGGCAGTAGATCATTGGTACTTACCTTTTTCCTGTGCACTTTGCTCGGCTGAAAAGAAAAGAAGAAATGAAAAAGTCATTCATTCCAAGTAAAAACAGAATATCAGGGAGGAAGGAGAACAGAAATGGGCCCCATTTCCTAGTTCACTGTGGAGTACACAGGGACCCATGTCTGTGAATGAGGAACCCTGAGGTTCCAAAGGACACCTCACCCATCAGAGTCAGTGCTGTTCTCCCTCCCCTGTCCCCTGTGCACAGGAGACTAAGTCAGGAAATGAAATGATGAGTGTGGACTGAAATTCTGACTTGTGCAATACTAAGTATTCCTCTGTTACTAGACTACCACCATTATCAGGCTAAACACAAACTTATTCACAGGCGGGACAGTTACTTCAGCAGTGATGGGCACGTGTACAGTAGAGGCAACATCTGTCCCAAACTGTTTATGTTGCATTAGTCATATGACATCTGCTCTATACATTAGAGCAGTGGTCCTCATCATTTTTTGGGCCACAGACCAGTTTAATGTCTAAAATATTTTCACAGACCAGCCTTTAGTTTGGGAATGATAAATGTATCACATGACCGAGACAATCGTCAAGAGTGAGTCTTAAACAAATATAACAGAAGGAATCTGGTCATTTTTTAAAAGTAAAACATAGTTCAGACCTAAATATAAATAAAACGGATATAATGTAAGTTATTTATTCTTCCTCTGCAGACCGATACCAAAAGACTCACGAACCGGTACCAGTCTGCGGCCCGGGGATTGGGGACCACTGCATTAGAGGGATATATATCTAAAGACCATTTCTAATAAAACAAAAATATAATTTAAATTGTCATTAGACAAAGATACTCTTAAGGTTTGAATCATTAAGGTTCTTTTTTGTGAGATATATCATGGTCAATATTGTTTTCTTATGTTCTTCACTAATTACGTAGAGATCAGATATTTATTACTTGTGACCTCACCTTAAGATATTACATCCTTCAGAAAATTGCTTATTGTTAAGTGCTGTTTGGCATATGTAAACTGTGTCAACAATACTGAGAAAGAATAAAAAACTGCCATGTTTGGATATTTTAAAAAGTTCAAAGAATTGGTAAAATACTTAAAAGCTTCAAACACTGGGTCATATGACCACGGACAGTGGAAGAGGAACGCCCCATTCTCTCACATCTGACCAGTGAATGATGTCAGGTATTTATCATGACACAGCCTGTGGAAAGACAATGAACAGTGGCACCAAATGATGATTTCAAAGACTGTTCTCTGAAGGGTTAGGAGAGGTATCCATTGCATAGGAATGGACACTCATATTTAGAAAATTTGAATAAAGTCCTCAGTTTGGCATTTTACAAAAACACACACATACACACACAGATATCTATATACGCTTATATGTAAACTAATATCTGTATGTCTATATCTATATCTATATATACTAAACACCGTGTGTCTGTCAGTTTGAAGCCTTTTATCTCACCAAATTCTGAATGAAACTGTGACAATCCTATGCTTGACAGCTGCAGCCAAAGTTTACAGGGAAATAGCTGGGTCAAATGAGAAAGAGATAGAGGAAAGGATGAAACACAGGGAAACAGAGACCAACAGAGTCCCCAATGAAGGAGGTGCTGTCTCAGAATCATGTGGGAGGGACAGCAGACACTGAGGAGGAGGACAGACCAACGGAAGGAACTTGGATAAAAGGCCAGAAATGTCAAAGAGAGAAATAAAGCAGATGTTTTTTCAAGTGAAATAATGTAAAAATATATCAGTAATTTTACCTAATTCTCTCTTAAAATCCTCTGAAAAAGAAAAGAAAATGTCAATTTCATGAGAAAAAACCACAAATAGAATTCAAATTTACTGATAAATTCAAATATAAAATTAGATTAATTTCAAATGAACACCCCCCCCAAATCACACATGCCTCCCCAAAAACAGTGGCTTAGAGGACACTATTGACCACTGGTATTTTACAGTAAATACAATGGAGGAAAAGGGTGTTAAATTAGTAAAATAATATAAAAATGTAAAAATATTTTTTGCTATTTAATTTATAATATAATTCTCTTTTTAAAAATAATATAGTTATTAATATTATTTAGACAAGGGATGGGAGGCAGGAGGAAGGAGATCAGACTCATATTATCTTAAACATCAATACCAAGGAAATAAAGAAAATTGGAATAGTCACTAAAAAAGAAAACATTCAGCTTTGAATGATGAAATTTTCTTTACTGTGAAATATCACAATCAATTGCACCCTTCACATAAAAAGTACAGGTCAAAAATGAACCAGTCTTGAGACAAGATGAACCACTTGTCTTAAGATACTTCATCTGTCTGAAAATTGTATTCATTTTAAATACATTTTGTCATGTGATATCGGTGTCAACATAATGTCAAAGAATGAAATTCAAGAATGGTTAGATATTTTATATTGTATGAAATAATTAAGTAAAATATTTAGTTAACTTGGAATACCTGGGTCATATGATCAAGGACAGTGGAAGAGGGATGCACCACTCTGTCACATCTGATCAGTGAATGATACAAGGTATTTATCATGACTCAGGTTGTGGAAAGACAATGGACAGAGACACTGAATGCTGACAGTTTGTAGTTATTTCTCTGAAGGGATTGGAGAAGTAGTAATTGCATAATATTGGGCTTCAAACTTGTCATACTTGACAGAGATCTCAAGTTTGAATATTTCCCAGAAATACATACACATGTATTTATCTATACATCCTAATATAAACCTGTAATATATGTATATATTAAAAATCATGATTCTGTCAGCTTAACACCTTTCATCTCACCAATGTATTAATGAAACTGTGACAATTTACTTCAAGACAGAGCAGCCAATGTTTACAGGGAAACACTTGTATAAAATGACAAAGAAGGAAGAGAAAGGAGGGAAGGTAGGAAACAGAAATGGACAGAGTTCCAATTAGGAGAAGGACAGTCTCAATATTGGGGGGAGGAACAGTAGACTCCTAGGAGGAGGATAGGCCAACCAAGAGCCCTTGGATAAGAGGGCCGGAGATGTGAACGAGAGAAATAAACCAGATGTTTCATGTGGATCAAGAGTGAAGGAATATCAGTAATTTTACCCATTATTTGCAGAACTTGTGCTGAAAAAGAAATACAAAAGTCAATGTCAATTTAATTTCTAGTAACCACAAAGAGATTGAAATATACTTACAGATTCAAATTTAAATTTAGGATAACTTCAGATGAACACAGAAACACATGTCAAATCACACATGTTCCCCTCCCCAAAACACACACCTACACAGTAGAACAAAGCTCATTATCATCCACAGGTGTTCTATAGTCAGTAAACGGTGGAAAGGGGAGGTAATTTTGTAGAATAATATAAAATTTTAAAAATACTAGATTTTCTGTTTAATTTATTAAAGTAATTATTTTCTAAATGTATATTATATGTTAATATTACATAGAGAAAGAATGGCAGGCAGGAGGAAAGCTATGGACTCATGGCTGCTTCAGTGTAGCTGTAGCTGCTGCCCTGGGTGCCGTGTCCGGGCAAGTCCAGGGTCATACTGGCAACCTCAGTGTTCCAGGTCCACACTCTATCCATGGGGCCACCACAGGCTAGGCTGAAATATTTTTGGTCTATTCGAAATTCTTATGTTTCAGAAACTCTGTTTGTAAATTTTAGTATGCTCATTGGATACTTTTAAACACATCAGTGAGTCTCACTGCTGTGGCAGCGACATGGTGCAGAGTGGCCACCACACTGTGGAAGGAGCACTGACACACAGCTCCTCCCAGTGACACAGGGTCAGGGGTCTGGGGGCTGCGTCTTCCATGTTTTTGTCCACAGGTTGGTTGTTAACCACACTGTATTGGAGATTCTGTTTTTCCTCATTTCTGAATGAAGAATATCTTCATACTCCTGAGAGTTGAATTCAGGAGAGAGAAAGGAGTGGGATTCTCTGACGAACATTCTGTTCCTCACTGGACTTTACTGAGCTTTTCTCTTAATCGAGAAATGAATAGCTCACGTGAGTGAGACAGGTTCTCTACACACTGTGAAGAATAGGAAGCGAATGTCCTACATCTTCTAATGTTGTTTCTCTAAGGTGGCCAAGTCTCATATGTTCCATAAATAAAGAAAATGCCTTGAAAATCAATTTTACTTAAAGCATCACTACAATTATAAAAATACCATGTGTCATATCATGACATAAAATTTAAAACATATAAAAAGGTGACTGGGAGGTGAACACACGGCCAGGTACACATGATGTGTGATAGAATGGTTCACCTCAGATCTGCACAGTTTTATTAAGTATTATTACATCAATAAATTGAATAAATATTTAAAACAATTTAAAATAGAATAGAATTGTTTTACTTAATAAATTTTTCATATTTATAAAAATCTGGAGATTATTTAATAAAAATATTTTTGATTCCATTTCACTCAATGTGGACCACGATGAAATATTTGCCCTATTTACTATAGTCTTTTTATGCTTCTATATATGTTTGCATTCATTTCTAATTGCAGTTCCTTCATGGTACAAAGCTGCTAGAACTAATATACAAGAGTTACTGAGAAACTGCTATTCCTGATAGACACAGGAGTCAGTTCTTTTTCTTTTTTTTTGGAAATGTCTTTCATTTACTTTCATCTATGAAGGATAGTTTTTATTTTTGTTTGTTTTTTATAATAGAAACAAAATTTTATTTCCATATTTTTCAAATCAGTTGCTCTCCGTGTCACTGAATATGTTTTTTGTTTGTTTGCTTTTTTATTACTATTAAATTTAATGCAGTGACATTAATAAATCAGGGTACATATGTTGAGAGAAAACATGTCCAGATTATTATGACATTTCATTATGCTTCATACCCCTCACCCAAAGTCAAGTTGTCCTCCGTCCCCTTCTATCTGTTTTTTTTGTGCCCCACCCCTCCCTCCCACACCCTCTCTCTCCTTCCTCACCCCTCCTCGTTACCATCACATTCTTGTCTATGTCTCTGAGTCTCATTTTTATGTCCCATTTTATATATGGATTCATATACTTCTTAGTTTTTTCTGATTTACTTATTTCACTGCATATAATGTTATCAAGGTCCATCCATGTTATTGTAAATGACCTGATGTCATAATTTCTTATAGCTGAGTAGTATTCCATAGTATATATGTACCAAAGCTTTTAATCCACTTGTCCTCTGATGGACATTTGGGCTGTCTCCAGATCTTCGCTATTGTGAACAATGCTGCCATAGACATGGGGGTGCATTTCTCCTTTTGGAACAGTGCTACGGTGTTCTTAAGGTATATTCCTAAAAGTGGGATAGCTGGGTCAAAAGGCAGTTCGATTTCCATTTTTTTGAGGAATCTCCATATTGTTTTCCACGGAGGCTGCACTAGTCTTCATTCCCACCAGCAGTGCAGGAGGGTTTCCTTTTCTCCACATCCTCGCCAACTTATTCTGTGTTGTTTTGTTGATGAGCGCCATTCTGACTGCTGTGAGATAATATCTCATTGTGGTTTTCATTTGTATTTCTCTAATGATTAGTGATGTTTAGCATTTTTTCTTATGCCTATTGGCCATCTGTATGTCCTCTTTCGAGAAGTGTCTGTTCATTTCTTTCTCCCATTTTTTGAATGGATTGTTTGTCTTTTTGATGTTGAGATTTACAAGGTCTTTATAAATTTTGGTTATTAACCCCTTATCAGACATATTGTCAAATAAGTTCTCCCATTATGTACTTTGTCTTTTTATTCTGTTCTTATTGTCTTTAGCTGTGCAAAAGCTTTCTAGTTTGATAGTCTCATTTGTTTATTCTGTCTTTTATATCACTTCCCTTAAAGATAAATCAGCAAATATATTGCTCTGAGAGATGTCAGACTGCTTAATGCCTATGTTTTCTTGTAAGATGCTTATGGTTTCACGGCTTACATTTAAGTCTTTTATCCATTTTGAGTTTATTTTTGTGAATGGTGTAAGCTGGTGGTCTAGTTTCATTTTTTTTTTTGCAGGTAGCTGTCCAATTTTCCCAACACCATTTGTTAAAGAGGCTGTCTTTACTCCATTGTATTTCCTTACCTCCTTTGTCAAATACCAGTTGTCCATAGAGCTGTGGGTTCATTTCTGGGTTCTCAGTTCTGTTCCATTGATCTATATGCCTGTTCTTATGCCAGTACAAGGCTGTTTTGAGTAAATTGGCCTTGTAGTATAACTTGATATCAGGAAGTGTGATACCTCCCACTTTGTTCTTCTTTTTTAAGATTGCTGAGGCTTTTCGTGTTCTTTTTTGGTTCCATATAAATTTTTGGAATATGTGATCTATATCTTTGAAGTATGTTATTGTTATTTTAATTGGTATTGCTTTTAATTTATAGATTTCTTTGGGTAATATAGACATTTTAATGATGTTTATTCTTCCTAACCATGAGTATGGTATGTGCTTCCACTTGTTTGTATCTTGGTTAATTTCTTTTATCAATGCTTTATAATTTTCCGAGTACAAGTCTTTAGTCTCCTTGGCTAAATTTACTCATAGGTACTTTATTTTTTTTGGTTGCAGTAGTGAAGGAGATTGTTTCCTTAATTTCTTTTTCTGACAGTTCATTGTTGGTGTATAAAAATGCCTCTGATTATTGAGTATTAATTTTATATTCTGCCACTTTGCTGAATTCATTTATCAGGTCCAGTAGTTTTTTGACTGAGACCTTAGGGTTTTTTATATACAGTATCATATCATCTGCAAATAATGATAGTTTAACTTTTCTTTCCAACCTGAATGCCTTTTGTTTCTTCTTCTTGTTTGATTGCTGTGGCTAGGACTTCCAGTACTCTGTTGAATAAGAGTGGTGAAAGGGGACACCTCTGACTTGTTCCTGATCTTAAGGGGATTGCTTTTAATTTTTGCCCGTTGAGTATAATGTTGGCTGTGGGTTTGTCATAGATGGCTTTTATCATGTTGAGTTATGTTCCCTGTATTCCCACTTTGCTGAGAATTTTGATCATGTACGGGTGCTGGATTTTATCAAATGTTTTTTTCTGCATATATTGAAATTATCATTTGATTTTTCTCCTTCTTTTTGTTTATGTCGTGAATCACATTGATTAAGAATATTGTACCAGCCTGACCTGTGGTGGCGCAGTGGATAATACGTCGACCTGGAAATGCTGAGGTCGCTGGTTTGAAACCCTGGGCTTGCCTGGTCAAAGCACATATGGGAGTTGATGCTTCCAGCTCCTCCCCTCGTCTCTCTCTCTGTCTCTCTTTCTCTCTCCTCTCTAAAATGAATAAATAAAAATAAAAAAAAAATAAAATAAAATAAAAAAAAGAATATTGTACCAGCCTTGCATCCCCAGAATAAATCCTACTTGATCATGGTGTATGATTTTTTCCATATATTGTTGGATCCAGTTTGCTAATATTTTGTTGAGGATTTTAGCATCTATATTCATCAGTGGTATTGGCCTATAATTTTCTTTCTTTGTGTTGTCTTTGCCTGGTTTTGGAATCAGAATTATGCTCGTCTCATAAAAGGAGCTTGGAAGTCTTCCTTCCTCTTGAATATTTTGAAATAGCTTGAGAAGAATAGGAGTTAATTCTTTGAATATTTGGTAGAATTCAGTTGTGAAGCCATCAGGCCCCAGACTTTTCTTTGTTGGGAGTTTTTTGATAATTCTTTCGATCTCATTTGGTGTAATCAGTCTATTTAGGTTATCTGATTCTTCCAAATTGATTTTTGGAAGATTTATGTTTCAAGGAATTTTTCCATTTCATCTAGGTGGTCTAGTTTTTTGGCATATAGTTCTTCATAGTATTTTCTTACTATAATTTGTATTTATGTTGTGTCAGTAGTTATTTCTCCGCTCTCATTTATAATTTTATTTATTTGAGTCCTTCTCTTTTTTTTTTGTGAGTCTAGTTAAAGATTCCTCAATCTTATTTACCTTTTCATAGAAACAGCTCCTAGTTTTATTGATCCTCTGTATTGTTTCTTTAGCCTCTATATCATTTATTTCTGCTCTGATCTTTATTATTTCCTTCTTTCTACTACATTTGAGCTTTACTTGCTGTTCTTTTTCTAGTTCTTTTAGATGCAGGGTTAAGTTATTTATTTGAGCTTTTTCTCATTTCTTAAGGTATGCCTGCAGTGTTATGAACTTCCTTCTCAGGACTGCTTTTCCTGTGTCCCATAAATTTTGAATTGTTGTATGCTCATTGTCTTTCTTTTCTAAAAATTTATTATTTCTTCTTTGATCTCATTCTTAATCCATTCATTATTTAATAACCTGCTATTTAGTTTCCATGAGTTTGAGAATTTTTAAGCTTTTCTGGTGTGGTTAATTTCTAGTTTCATGCCATTGTGATCAGAGACAGTGCTTGATATGATTTCAATCTTCTTAAATTTGTTGAGACCACTTTTGTGCCCTAACATGTAGTGTATCCTAGAGAATGTACCATGAGCACTTGAAAAGGATGTATATTCTGCTGCTTTAGGGTGAAAGGTTCTGAAGATATCTATTAAATCGTGTTGATCTAATGTGTCCTTTAAGTCTACTGTTTCTTTGTTAATTTTCATTCTTGAGGATCTACCTCATGACGTTTGTGTTATATTGAAATCCCCTACAATTATAGTATTGCTGTTGATCTCGCCCTGTAAATACATCAAAGTCTGCTTTATATATTTAGGTACTCCTATATTAGGTGCATAGATATTTTTTAATAGTTATATCTTCCTGTTGGATTACTCCCTTTATCATTATGTAGTGACCTTCTTTATCTCTTACTATATCTTTTGTCTTCAAGTCCATTTAGTCTGATATAAGTATTGCTACCCCTGCTTTTTTTTAATTTCCATTTGCATGAAATGTTTTTTTCCATCCTTTTATCTTCAGTCTATGTGCATCTTTTGTTTTAAAGTTTGTCTCTTGTAGACAGCATATGTATGGGTTCTGTTTTCTTATCCATGTAGCTATCCTATGTCTTTTGATCAGATCATTTAATCCATTTACATTTAAGGTTATTATTGAAATGTAGTTGTTTATTGCCATTTTATTCTTTAAATCTCTATTCCTTTTTTGCTATATTCTTTTCCCACTTTGATCTATTTACAACAGGCCCCTTAACACTTCCTGCAGCATTGGTTTGGTTGTAATGAATTCATTAAGTTTTTTTTCTCTGGGAAGCTTTTTATTTCTCCATCAACTTTAAATGATAGCCTTGCTAGATAAAGTAGTCTTGGTTGTAGGTTCTTGTTCTGCATTACTTTTAATATTTCTTGCCATTCCCTTCTGGCCTTAAGTGTTTCTATTGAGAAGTTGGATGTCATCCTTATGGGTGCTCCTTTGTAGGTGATAGCTTTATTTTCTCTTGCAGCTTTTAATATTTTCTCTTTATCACATAGCTTTGGTATTTTAATTATGATGTGTCTTGGTGTAGGTTTCTTTGGGTTTCTCTTTAATGGAGTTTTCTGTGCTTCTTGAACTTGTGCGATTTTCTCTTGCAATAATTTAGGGAAGTTTTCACCTATGATATGCTTGAACAAAGTCTCTATCCCTTGTTCTTTCTCTTCTTTTTTAGGAACCCCTATGATGTGGATGTTAATTCTCTTCATGTTGTCACAGAGCTCTCTAAGAGTTTCTTCAGACATTTTGAGCCTCTTTTCTTTTTTTTTCTCTGCTTTCTTGCCTTCATTCAAGTTCTTCTTCAACTCACTGATTCAATCCTCAGTTCTATCCATCCTGTTTTTAGTTCTTTCCATTGTGGTCTTCATTTCTGATATTGTATTTATCATGTCCAACTAATTCTTTTTTAATATTTCAATATCCTTTTCTATACTTTCTATTACTTTATTTAGGTGTTTGTAATGACCATCCATTGTTGTTCTAAGATCCTTTAGCATCCTTACAGTCATTATTTTGAACTCTGCATCTGGAAGTTTGGTTATTTCCATATCACTGAGTTCATCTCCTGCAGGTTTCCCTTGTGGTTTCATTTGGATTGCACTTCTCTGTCTCCGCATTATGTGTGTGTGTTTGGGTGTTATGTTTTTAGAGCTGGTTGAGTCTAGGCTTGGTGTTGCCTGCCTCCAGTTTTCAAGTGTGGTATTTCCTTGTCTTCTTGGGTTGTCATCAGCTATTATTTGTAATCCACTTTCCGATTTGGGCTACTTTGAAGTCTTGATTTGTTTCTTTTCTTAACAGCTGATAGTCTTGTTTACTGATCTCAACAGGAAGCTTATTTATAACTGTATCCAGAAATGCGGTGGGTGTAACAGAGTCACTGAAGGCCTCTTCTACCAATTAATCTCTCAGGGGGCAGGGTGCTTTCTCAGTTTCAGTAGGGGGAGGTGTATCTCAGATCTCCATGGAGACCAGATTTACTGCCCCTCCTCCCCACTTCTTGTTTTCAGCTGTGTGTTGTTGTGCTGATTGGAACTGGAGTGATGCCCCAGAAGCAATTTATTCTTGTTTTGTGGAAGGATCAGCCCCTCCCTCAGCTATTGCCGCCTCCAGCACTGGATGAGTCAGTTTCTCATGTTGTCCTGTGCATTCCTCTGCCCCTTATCATCTGTCTTTCACTCTCCCCTTTCCTCTTGAAAGCCTGTCCTTTCAAAACATCTCGCTCCCTCATTAAGAAGCAAGTGGCTGTGAGCTGTATTTTCTGCTCTTTTTCCTGGAGTGAGAGCCCCTCTGGGCTCTCAGCCTTACCCCCCTTCGTTCCTGTAAGAAGGGGAGATTCTGGCACTCCCTACCAAGTTTGTTGTGGCTTCTTCTTTGTTCCTTGGTTTTTGAGAGCTGTTGTTGTAGTCCAGAGTTGGTTTTTCATGCTGTTTGTTTCTAAATTGATTTGTATTCCAGTTTGGTGGTGAAAGCTGGGAGTCTGCACACCTGCTTACTCCGCTGCCATCTTTAGGATCTTGTTTCTTATGTGTGTCTATTCACAACATTTGTGGTCATCAATAATTTGCAACCTTATTGTATCTGAGTTTCTGGTTTAAGTCATGTCTGAATGAAGTTAAGAGAATCAGATGAAAACAAAGAAGAAGGGAGGTTTAGAATCAAATGACCTGAGCTGTCCTTGAGGAAACTTACAGTCAGAAAGTTTAAATGTACCAAAACTTGCAAACATGTTAGTGATAATATTCATTTGACCAAACCTCTGTCTCTTTAATTTCTATGAGGGAAAGACAGCGGTTTTTACTGGAGAAATTGAGGAGCAAATGAAGTGGTTATCAGAGTGGGAGGACCAAGAACTGAGACACAGGTAGCTGGTCCCTGAGAGAGAGGACAGGGGATAAGGTACAGGTGAGGGAAGGACAGGGCAGTAGATCATCGGTACTTACTTTTTTCCTGTGCACTTTGATTTACTGAAAAGCAAATTAAGAAATACACAAGTCATTCCATATGTAAACACAATGTCAGATAGGAAAGAGAACAGAAATGTGCCCCTTTCATAGTTCACTCTGAAGCATACCTGACCCATGTCTGTGAAAGTAGAAACCCTGAGGAACCAAAGGACGCCTCACCTATTGGAGTCAATGCTGTTTTCCCTCCCTTGTTCCTTGTGCTCAAGACACTAAGTCAGGAAATAAAATGATGAGTGAGGTCAGAAATTCTGGCATGTGCAGTACTAAGTGTTCCCCTGTCACTAGACTATCACCATTTTCAGGCTAAAAGCAAATGTATTCATATGTGAGACAGTTACTACAGCTGTGATGGGGACATTTACAGTAGAGGAACCATCTTTCCCAAACCGTTTATGTTGCACTCGTCATATGACATCTGCTCTGTACAAAGACCATATTCCTAAAGACCATTCCTAAGGAAAGAAAAATATAATATAAATTGTCATTAAAAAAAGATACTATTAACATTTGAATCATTAAGGTTCTTTTTTTTTTTTTTTGAGATATATCATGGTCAATATTTTTTTCTTGTGTCCTTCACATATTACGTAGAGATCAAAGCTTGATTCTTTTGTCCTCACCTTAAGATATTACATCCTTCAGATAACAGCTTATTGTTAAGTTTTCTTTGACATTTGTAAACTGTATCAACAATAAGGCAAAAGAATAACAAACTAGCAATTTTGGATATTTCTAAGAGCTGGAAATATTGGGTAAAAAATTTAGAAAGCTTTGAATATTGGTCATATGATCAAGGACAGTGGAACAAGGATGCCACACTCTGTCACATCTGACCAGTGAATGATACAAGGTATTTATCATGACCTTGGCTTTCAGGACACAATGGACAGAGGCAACGAATGCTGATTTCAGAGACTGTTCTCTAAAGATTTTGAAGAAGTATCCATTGCAAAGTAATGGGCACACAAATTTAGAATATTTTACAGAAGCCCTATTTGGCATTTTTCAAAAACACATGCATATACATACAGATATATATCTATATATATATGTTTATAAATACACTAATATCTTGATATCTATATCTATATTTATATATACTAAACACTGTGTATCTGTCAGCTTGAAGCCTTTCATTTCATAATATTATGAATGAAACTGTGACAATTCTCTGCTTGACTGCTGCAGCCAAAGTTGACTGGGAAATAGCTGTGTAAAATGACTAAGAAATACAGAAAAAATGAAAGACAGAGAAAAGAAGTCAACAGAGTCCCAAATGAAATAAGTGATGTCTCTGAACCATGTGGGAGGGACAGGAGAAATCAAGGAGGAGGACAGACCTACGGAAGGCACTGGATAAAAAGGGAGCAAAGAGTGAAATAAACCAGATGTTTTCAAGTGGATGAAAAGTAAAAAAATATCAGTAATTTTACCTAATTTTCTGTTAAATTCCTCTGAAAAAGAAAAAAAAAAGAAAAAAATGTCAATGTCAATTTCATGGGAAACAGCCACAAAGAGATTTTAAATTTCCTGATAAATTCAAATATAAATTAGGTTAATTACATATTAACACACACACACACACCAAATCACACATGCCACCCCAAAACACAGTGGTCAGAGGTCACTATTGACTACTGGTATTTTACAATAAATAAAAAGGAAAAAAAGGGTGTTAATTCAGTAAAATAGTATAAAATTTAAAAAATATTTGTATTGCTGTTTAATGTATAAAGTAATTGATTTTTGAAAATATTTTATATATTAATATAACTGAGGAAAGGAATGAGAGATAAGAACATAGTGTATGGACCCATAGTTGCTTCAGTTTAGTTGTATGTTGTTTGCCCTATTTGCCTTTTCTGGGCAAGTCGAGGGTAGAACTGAAAACCTCAGAGTTCAAGGTACATGCTCTACCCATGAGGCCACCACAGATAAGGCTAAATATATTCTTGGTCTATTTGAAATACTTATGTTTCTGTTACTCTGTTTGTAAGCTTTAGTATGGTCATTGGATGCTTTAAACACATCAGTGAGTCTCACAGCTGTGGCAGTGACATCATGCAGAGTGGCCACCACACTGTGGAAGGAGCACTGACACAGCTCCTCTCAGTGACACAGGGTCAGGAGTCTGGGGGCTGCATCCTCCATGTTTTTTCCAGGGGTTTGTTATTAACCACACTGTATTGGAGATTCTGGTTTTATTCATTCTTGAATGAGAATATCTTAGTAATCATAGTTGCTGAATTCAGGACAGAGACAGGATTCAAAATTTCTGACAGAGATTCTCTTTCTCACTGGACCTTACTGAGTCTTTCTCTTAACTGAGAAAAAGTATGAAAGCACACGTGAATGAGACATCTTTTCTACAGACTGTAAACTAGAGGCAGAGAAAGCGTTACATTCGCTAATGTTGGTTTCTGCTATGTGCACAGTCTCATCTATTCCAAAAATGAAAGTGTATAACATGAAAACTCATTCCACTGAAATCATCACTGCAACTGAGAGATACCATGTGACATGTGGGGACACAATGGTTGAAAATAAGTAGAAGGGTGAGAGAAGGATATGAGACCGGGTGGTGAGCACACTGCCACGTGCAGATGGGGTGTGATAGAACTGTGTGCCTGAGAGCTGCATACCTTCTTGAAACAAGGTTATCCCAATTAATTCAATAAAATTTTTAAAATATTTGAAAATAGGAGAATTGAAAGATATTTAATGAATGTTGTAAATTTTTAAAAATATTTGATTTTATTTTAGATTTTTTTATTAAAAGGATTAAATTCAACTGGGTGACATTGGTCAACTAGAGTACATAGATTGGGGGCAAACAACTTCACAACATTTGGATGGATTAAGTTCCATATCCATCCCCCAAAGTGAAGTCATCCTTTCTCTCTTTATATTTGTCCCTTTTCATGTCCCTCCTCCCCTGGTAACCACTGCATTCCTATTTCATCCTTGAGGTTTAATTTAGTGTCCCAGCTATATATGGGGTCACACAGTTCTTAGCTCTTTCTGATTTACTTATTTCACTCAGTATAATATCAAAAACCAGTCATGTTGTTGTAACTGATACCCTGTCATTGATCTTACTATAGCTGAATAGTATTCCACTGTATACTGTACCACATCTTCTTTATTCAGTCCTCTATTGAAGGTACTTTGGTTGTTTCTATGCTTTGGCCACTGTGGATATTGTTTTAATGAACATGAGGGTGCACGTGTCTTTATGTACTCATGTTTTCCAGTTTTGGGGTGTATACCCAGGAGAGAGATCGCTGGCTCATATGGGAGTTCTATTCTTAATTAATTTAGGAACCACTGTACTTTCTTCCATAATGGTTGTACTAAATTATATTACTACCAGCAGTGGATGAGGGTTTCTTTTTCTCCACAGCCTCTCCAGCACTGGTTATTACCTATTTTGTTGACAACAGCCAATCTACCAGGTGTGAGGTGGTATCTCATTGTAGTTTTCATTTGCATTTCTCTAATAGCTAATGAAGATGAGCATCTTTCCATATATCTGTTAACTGTTAGTATTTCTTCTTGGGAGAAGTGTCTATGCATGTCCTGTCACTAATTTTTGACTGAATTGTTTGCTTGTTTTTTGTTGAGTTTTGTGAGTTCATGATTCCTGATCACTTATCACTCTGTATGGCCCCTATGAACTATCAGTCATATTTAAAATGATCTTTGCTTATATATATATATATCATATATGCATATATATATATATTAATTGCAGTTCCTACATTGTAAAAAGTTGCTACAAGCACTGCACAATGGTAACTGAAAGATAGAATTCGGTTTTTATGTGTGCTTATTTCCAATGTTCTTTTCCACCATTAAATTTACAACCCTATATTATTTCAGTGTGAGTTTTAAGCCATGCCTGAATTATGGTAAGAGAATCAGAAAAAGGGAAATAAATAACTTACAATCATGGAGAAAACTTGCAATCAGAAACTTTAAAAGTATCTACAGTTCCGGATAGATTATTGATAATATTTAATTGATAGAAAGGCTCCATCTCCTTGATTACAACAAGAAGACAATTGGAGGGTAATAGTGAGAGAAACTGAACAACATTTGAACACAGAGAATCAGAGTTGAAGTCTAAGACACTGAGACAGAAGGCAGATGATCCCTGACACAGAAGACAGGGAATAAGGGCCAGGTGAGGGAAGGACACGGGGAGTTATCGGTACTGACCTTTCTCCTGTTCACTCTCAGGTGAAAGGGAAAAGGAAGAAATAAACAACTCATTCCAAGTGAAAACAGACTACCTGGTAGGAAGAAAAGACACAGGGCCCCATTTCTGGTTCAGTGTGGAGGAAACATTGAAACATATTTGCGAAAATAAAAACCATAAGGTTCAAAGTAAAACCTTAACTTTCAGAGGTAATGCTGTTTTTTCCACTGTCCCTTGTGCACAGGAAATGAAATTGGGAAATTAAACAATGAGGGAGTTCCGTGAGAAATGCTGGGATGTGCAACACTAAGCGTTCTCATGTGAGTGGACTATCACGTTTGTCAGATTTAAAAACACACACATTCCCTTACATCAGGATAATTCATCCTTCTGCAAATTGTTTATTTTTAATTGCATTTTGTCATTTGATAACAGTGTCTGTCAACTTAATGCCAAAGAATAAAAAATGGACATGGTTGCATATTTTTAAAGGCCTGAAAATATTATGTAAAATGTTTAGAGACTTTGGAACACCTGGGTTATATGATCAAGTACAGTGGAAGAGGGATGCCCCACTCTCTCACATCTGACCAGTGAACGATACAAGGTATTTGTAATGACACAGGTTGTGAAAGACAATGGACAGAGACACTGAATGCTGAAAGTTTGAGGCTTTTCTCTCAAGGGTTTGTGAACTGGTGTGTAAAAATGGGCACTCGAACTTGAAATATTTGACATAGGTCTTAATTTTTAATATTTTCCTGAATTTCATACATTTATATTCAGATATGTGCATCTTATATAAACCTTAAATATTTATATATATTAATAATTATGTAACTGTTTCCTTCATACCCTTCATCTCATCAATGTCTTAAAGAAACAGTGAGTATTTACTGCAAGACAGAGCAGCTAATGTTTATGGGAAAATGATTGTATAAAATGACAGAAGAAGGAAGGGAAAGGAGGGAAGGTAGGAAACAGAAAGGGACAGAGCCCCACACGGGAGAAGTGCTGTCCCAGAATCAGAGAGGGGACAGTGGACATCTAGGATGAGGACAGGCCAACAGAGGACACTTGGATAAAAACACCAAAAATATCAAAGGAAAAACAGACCAGGTGTTTTCAAGTGCATCCAGAGTAAAGGAATTATAGTTATTTACCTATTTTTTTCTCAAATTTCTCTGGAAAAAAAAAGAGAGAGAGAGATAGTCAGTGTCAATTTCATGGGAAAGAACCAGAAAGATAATTCAAATTTACAGATTATTTAAATTTAAAATGAACCTGACCACATTTCAGATAAACACACAAACACACAAGATATCAGACACCACCCTGCCAAACACGCATCCCCCAATAGTCAGAGCTCACTGTCCTCCTCAGGTGTTCTACAGCCAACATAAAGCTGGAAAAAGGAGTGAATTTAATAAAATAATATAATATTTTTAAATATTAGTTTTGCTGTTTATAAAATAATTGTTTTTGAAAAAAATTTGTTTATTAATGTTACATAAAAAAGGGATGAGAAGTGGGAGGGAAACTATGGACTCATAGTTGCTTCACTGTAGCTGTAGCTGCTGCCCCGTGTGCCATGTCCAGGGAAGTCCAGGGTCCAACTGGCAACCTCAGTGTTCCAGGTCCATGCTCTGTCCACGGGGCCACCACAGGCTAGGCTAAAAATATTCTTGGTCTAATTGAAATATTTCTGTTCCTGTTACTCTGTCTGTTAGCTTTAGTATGGTCATTGGATGCTTTAAACACATCAGTGAGTCTCACTGCTGCAGCAGTGACATGGTGCAGAGAGGCCACCACACTGTGGAAGGAGCAGTGACACACAGCTCCTCCCAGTGACATAGTCTCAGGGGGCTGAGGACTACATCCTTCGTGTTTTTGTCCACGGGTTAGTTGTTAACCACTCTGTATTGGAGATTCTGTTTTTCCTCATTTCTGAATGAAGAATATCTTAATACTCCTGGGAGTTGAATTCTGGAGAAAAAAAGGAGTGGGTTTTTTTAATGAACATTCTGTTCCTCACTGGACGATACTGAACTTTTTTACCCTTAATCAAGAAAAGAATATCTCAGCTCACATGAGTGAGACAGGTTCTCTACACACTGTGACAAAAATGAAGCAAATGTCCTACATCTTCAAATTTTGTTTCTGCAAGGTGGCCAAGTGTCAGATGTTCCATAAATAAAAAAAAAATGCCTTGAATATCAATTTTACTGAAATCATCTCTACAGTTATAAAAATACCATCTGACATGTGATGACATAAATATTTAAAATATATAAAAAGCTGACAGAAAGGTACGTGACTGGGTGGTGAACACACTGCCATGTACACATGATGTGTGATAGAATTGTGCTCCTCAGATCTGCACAGGTTTATTAACCACTATTACCCCCATAAATATTTATAACAATTTAAAATAAAGGAGAAGAATTTTATTGAATAAATTATGTTATATTTTTAAATGTTCGGCAGATTCTTTAATTAAAATATTCTTGATTCCTATTCACTCTGCATGGACCACGATGAAATATATGCCCTATTTACTATAGTGTCTTTATGCTTCTATAAATGTATGCATTCATTTCTAATTGCAGTTCCTTCACTGTACAAAGCTGGTAAAAGTAATACACAAGAGTTACTGAGAAACTAACTGATCTTCCAGATAAACACAGGAGTGGGTTCTAATGTGCTTCTATTCACAACTTTAGTGGCCATGGATTAATTCGCAACATTATTGTATCTGAGTTTCTGTTTTAAGTCATGTCTGAATGTAGCTGAGTGAATCAGATGAAGAGAAAGAAGAAGGGAGGTTAAGAATCAAATGACCTGAGCTGTCCCTGAGGAAGCTTACACTCAGAAACTTTAAAAGTACCAAAACTTGCAAATAAGTTAGGGATAATATTTATTTGACCAAATGCCTCTGTCTCCTTAATTTCTACAAGGCCACGACTGCAGTAATAATCGGAGAAACTGAGGAGGAAATGAAGTGGTTATCAGAGTGGGAGAATCGAGAACTGAGACACAGGTAGCTGGTCCCTGAGAGAGAGGACAGGGGATGAGGGACAGGTGAGGGAGGACAGGGCAGTAGATCATTGGTACTTACTTTTTTCCTGTGCACTTTGCTTGGCTGAAAAGCAAAAGGAGAAATGAAAAAGTCATTTATTACAAGTAAAAACAGAATATCAGTGAGGAAAGAGAACAGAAACGGGCCCCATTTCATTGGTCACTGTGGAGCACACGGGGACCCATGTCTGTGAATGAGGAACCCTGAGGATTCAAAGGACACCTCACCCATCAGAGTCAGTGCTGTTCTCCCTCTCCTGCCCCCTGTGCACAGGAAACTAAGTCAGGACATAATATAATGAGTGTGGACTGAAATTCTGACTTGTGCAATACTAAGTTTTCCTGTCACTAGACTACCACCATTATCAGGCTAAAAACAAACTTATTCACATGTGGGACAGTTACTTCAGCAGTGATGAAATGTGTACAGTAGAGGCACCATCTGTCCCATACTGTTTATGTTGCACTGGTCATATGACACCTGCTCTGTACATTAGAGCAGTGGTCCCCAACCTTTTTTGGGCCACAGACTGGTTTAATGTCAGAAAATATTTTCACGGACTGGCTTTTAGGGTGGGAAGGATAAATGTATCACGTGACCAAGAAAAGCGTCAAGAGTGAGTCTTAAACAGATGTAACAGGGAGAATTCGGTCATTTTTAAAAAGTAAAACATCGTTCAGACTTAAATATAAATAAAGCAGAAATAATGTAAGTTATTTATTCTTTCTCTGCAGACCGGTACCAAATGGTCCACGAACTGATACCAGTCTGCAGTCTGGTGTTGGGGACCACTGCATTAGAGGGATATACATCTAAAGACCATTCCTAATAAAACAAAAATATAATTTAAATTGTCATTAGACAAAGATACTCTTAAGGTTTGGATCATTAAGGTTCTTTTTTATGAGATATATCATTGGCAATATTGATTTCTTGTGTCCTTCACATATTATGTAGAGATCAGATATATATTACTTTTGACCTCACCTTAAGATATTACATCCTTCAGAAAATTGCTTATTGTTAAGTGCTGTTTGGCATATGTAAACTGTGTCAACAATCCTGAGAAAGAATAAAAAACTGCCATGTTTTGATATTTTAAAAGGTTCGAAAAATTGGCAAAAATACTTAAAAGCTTCAAACATTGGGTCATATGCTAAAGGACAGTGAAAGAGAGACGCCCCACTCTCTCACATCTGACCAGTGAATGATGTCAGGTATTTATCATGACACAGGCTGTGGAAAGACAATGAACATAGGCACCAAATGATGGTTTTGAAGACTGTTCTCTGAAGGGTTTGGAGAGGTATCCATTGCATAGGAGTAAACACTCAAATATAGAAAATTTGAATAAAGTCCTTAGTTTGGCATTTTACAAAAACACACACATAAACACACAGATATCTATATATACTTATATGTAAACTAATATCTGTGTATGTATATCTATATCTATATATACTAATCACTGTGTGTCTGTCAGTTTGAAGCCTTTTATCGCACCAAATTCTGCATGAAACTGTGACAATTCTCTGCTTGATTACTGCAGACAAAGTTTACAGGGAAATAGCTGTGTAAAATGACAAAAAGATACAGGAAAGAATGAAAGACAGGGAAACAGAAATCAACAAAGTCCCAAATGAAAGAGGTGCTGTCTCAGAATCATGTGGGAGGGACAGGAAATGTCGAGAAGGAGGACAGACCAACAGAAGGAACTTGGACAAAAGGCCGGAAATGTCAAAGAGAGAAATAAAGCAGGTTTTTTTCAAGTGAATTAAATGTAAAAATGTATCAGTAATTTTACCTAATTGTCTCTTACATTCCTCTGAAAAAGAAAAGAAAATGTCAATATCATGAGAAACAACCACAAATAGAATTCAAATTTACTGATAAATTCAAATATAAAATTAGGTTAATTTTAAATGAACACACACACACCACACACACACATCACACGCCATCCCAAAACACAGTGGCTGAGAGGACACTATTGACCACCGGCATTTTACAGTAATAAAAATGGAGGAAAAAAGTGTTAAATTAATAAAATAATATAAAAATGTAAATATATTTCTTTTGCTATTCAATTTATAGTATAATTCTCTTTTTAAAAATATTATAATTATTAATATTATTTAGACAAGAGATGAGAGGCAGGAGAGAGGAGTTTGGACTCATTTTAAACATCAATACCAAGGAAATAAAGAAAATTGGAATAGTCACAAAAAAGAAAACATTCAGCGTTGAATGATGAAGTTTTCTTTACTGTGAAACACCACAATCAATTGCACCCATCACATAAAAAGTATAGGTCAGAGATGAACCAGTTTTGCTCTTGTCTTAAGAGACTTCATCTGTCTGAAAATTGTGTATATTTTAAGTACATTTTGTCATGTGATATCGGTGTCAACATAAAGCCAAAGAATGAAAATCAGGGATGGATAGATATTTTATATTGTATGAAATAATTAGGTAAAATATTTAGTTAACTTGGAACACCTGGGTCATATGATCAAGGACAGTGGAAGAGGGAGGCCCTTCTCTGTCACATCTGACCAGTGAATGATACAAGGTATTTATCATGACTCAGGCTGTGAAAGACAATGGACAGACACTGAATGCTGACAATTTGCAGTTATTTCTCTGAAGGGATTGGAGAAGTATTAATTGTATAATATTGGGCTTCAAACTTGTCATACTTGACAGAGATCTCAAGTTTGAATAATTCCAGAAATACATACATATAAATTTATCTAAACACTATTATATAAACTTGTAATATATGTATATATTAAAATTCATTATTCTGTCAGCTGAACACCCTTCATCTCACCAATGTCTTAATGAAACTGTGACAATTTACTGCAAGACAAAGCAGCCAATGTTTACAGGGAGACACTTGTGTAAAATGACAAAGAAGGAAGAGAAAGGAGGGAAAGTAGGATAAATAAACCACATGTTTTCATGTGGATCAAGAGTGAAGGAATATCAGTAACTTTACCTAATATTTGCAGAAATTGTGCTGAAAAAGAAATACAAAAATCAATGTCAATTTCATGGGTAGTAACCACAAGGAGATTAAAATATACTTACAAATTCAAATTTAAATTTAGGATAATTTCAGATGAACACAGAAACACATGTCAAATCACACATGCCCCCTCCCCCCAAAAACACACACCTACACAGTGGAACAAAGCTCCTTATCATCCACAGGTGTTCTATAGTCAGTAAACGGTGGAAAGGGGAGGTAATTTTGTACAATAATATAAAATATTAAAAATATTGATTTGTTGTTTAATTTATTAAAGTAATTATTTTCTAAATGTATATTATTTAATATTACTGAGAGAAAGAATGGCAGGCAGGATGAAAGCTATGGACTCATGGCTGCTTCACTGTAGCTGTAGCTGCTGCCCTGGGTGCCGTGTCCGGGCAAGTCCAGGGTCCAACTGACAACTTCAGTGTCCCAGGTCCATGCTCTATCCACGGGGCCACCACAGGCTAGGCTTAAATATTCTTGGTCTATTTGAAATTCTTATGTTTCAGAAACTCTGTTTGTAAGGTTTAGTATGCTCATTGTATGCTTTTAAACACATCAGTGAGTCTCACTGCTGCGGCAGAGACATCATGCAGGGTGGCCACCACACTGTGGAAGGAGCACTGACACACAGCTTCTCCCAGTGACATGGGGTTAGGGGTCTGAGGGCTACGTCCTCCATGTTTTTGTCCACGGATAGATTTTTAATCACACTGTTTCTGAGTTTCTGTTATAACTCATTTCTGAGTGAAGAATAAGTTGACACTCATGGGTATAGAATTGAAGAGAGAGAGAGAGGAGTGGGATTCTCTGACAGAGATTCTATTTTTTACAAGAAGTTACTGAGCCTTTCTCTTAACTGAGAAACAAATATCTCAGCTCACACAGACCAGACAGGTTTTCTGCACACTGTAAAGAAGTGACTGCAATAGCGTTACATCTGCTAATGGTTGTTTCTGCAAAGTGGTCAGCTCAGACCCATTGCATAAATAAGGAATGTATCCTGAAGATCCATTTCACTGAAATCATCACTACAATTATAAAATGCCACATGACATATTGGGACATAAATATTTAAAGTAAATGAAAGCATGACAGGAAGATACGTGACTGGGTGATGAGCACACTGCCATGTACAGATGGGGTGTGAGAGAATGCTACATTGCAATCTGCATAGATTTATTACTCAATGTCACCCCAATAAATTCAATAAAAATTAAAACAATCCTTTCAATGGCAGAAATGAAGCATATTTAATGCATTTTGTAGAATTTTTATAATATTCATTTGATATTTAAAAAATTATTCTTGATTTCTTTTCGTTCTATATGGACCACTGTGAAATATTTTTCATATTTAAAATGACCTTTGCATGTTTATGTGTGTGTGTGTATATTTATATATATATATATATGCATGTATTCCATTTTTATTGCAGTAGTTTCATTGTACAAATTTGTTAATATCACTGTACAACAGTTACTGCAAGACTGCTCGTGTAGGTTATTACAGGGTTAGGTTCTTATGGGCGTCTATTCACAATGTTTCTGTACACCTATTAAATCTCAACTTTATTTTATCTGAGTGTCTGTTTTAACTCATGTCTGAATGAAACTTAGTGATTCAGATGAAGGGAAAAAATAACAGCGAGAGAGGTTCTGAGTCAAGTGACCTGAGCTGTCCTTGGAGAAAACTTACACTCAGAAATTTTAATCTTGATAATATGATACGAAGTGAAATAAGTAAATCAGAAAAAACCAGGAACTGCATTATTCCATACATAGGTGGAACATAAAAGTGAAACTAAGAGACATTGATAAGAGTGTGATGGTTACGGGGGGAGGGGGGAAAGGGAGAGGGATAAGGGGAGGGGGAGGGGCACAAAGAAAACTAGATAGAAGGTGACAGAGGACAATCTGACTTTGGGTGATGGGTATGCAACCTAATTCAACGACAAGATAACCTGGACTTGTTATCTTTGAATATATGTATCCTGATTTATTGATGTTGCCCCATTAAAAAAATAAAATTATTAAAAAAAAAAAAACTTTAACAGTACCTAAACTCCCAGATATTGTAGTGATAAAATTCATTTGACAGAAAGGCTCTGTCTTCTTTATTTCAGTTTGAGAGGTAGTAATGGAAGAACGGAGAAACATATGGAAATAGAGAATCAGAGTTGGGAGGCCAAAACACTGAGTGAAAAGGTAGATGATCATTGAGACAGAAGACAATAGTATGAAGAACAGATGAGAGAATGATCGGAAAAGTTGGTTATTGGTACTGAACTTTCTCCTAGTCACTCTCATGTAAAAGACAAAAGGAAGAAATAAAAAAAATCATTCCAAGTGAAATCAGACTATCTTGTAAGAAAGAAAACAGAAATGAGACCCTTGCATCATTCACTGTGGAGCACACATAGATTCATTTCCATGAATGTATGAACCTTGAGGATCCAAAGGACACCTCCCCCATCCCTTGTGCACAGGAAACTAAGTCAGGACATAAAGGATCATGGTGCTATGCTAGAAACGCTGGGATGTGCAATACTAAGCATTCTCAAGTCCAGGGACTATCATGTTTTTCAGATTAAAAAAGAAACATAATCACACAGGAGACATGGATATAAGCAGTGATGAGAAGTGAACAGGAGAGGCCCCATCATGAGAAAACGGGGTTTGTTGCACTCGTCATATGACACCTGTCCTGTACACAGACAATAGATTCCTAAAGACCAATACCAAGGAAACAATATATAATTGTAATTGTTAGAAAAAGACAATTTTAAGCTGTGAATGATTAAATTTTCATTATTTTTGAAATATCGTAATCAATTATTTTTCTTGTACCCTTCACATAAAAAGTATAGGTCAGAAAAGAATCACTTTTCCACTTACTTTAAGATAGTTCATCCTTCTGCAAATTGTTTATTTTTAAGTGCAGTTTGTCAGTTGATAACAGTGTCAACTTAATGTCAAAGGAAAAAAGACAGACATGGTTGCATATTTTTAAGGGCCAGAAATCATTATGTAAAATATTTAGAGACCTTGGAACACCTTGGTCATATGATCAAGGACAGTGGAAGAGGGGACGCCCCACTCTCTCACATCTGGCCAGTGAGTGATACAAGGTATTTGTCAACACACAGGCTGTGAAAAGAAAATGGAGGGAGACTCTGAATGCTGAAAGTTTGGAGGCTTTTCTTAAGGGTTTGGAGAAGTATCAATTGCAAAGTAATGGGCACTCAAATTTGTGATATTTGACAGAGGTCCTAAGTTTAAAATTTTCCTAACACACACACAAATACACACACACACATAAGATACATATATATCAATGTGAGTGTATCTGTGTGTGTATATGTCTGTGTATATACACACACAAACATATACATAAATATATAAATACTAAATCCATGTATCTTTCACATCAAAACTGTTCATGTGACAAAATTCTTAATGAATGTGTGGGAATTCCTGCAAGACTAATGTCATCAACGTTCACAAGGCAATGACTGTGTAAAGTGACAGAAGAAGGTGTGGGGAAGGATGAACAGTATGAGACAGGAATCAGCAAAGCCTAGAATAGGAGAAGTGCTGTCTGAGATCAGGGGTAGGGACATCAGACATCTAGGGTGAGGACAGGCCAACAGGAGATGATTGAATAAAAATGCCAGAAATGTCAAAGAGAGATATAAACCAATTGTTTTTAAGTGGATCAAGATTAATGAATATCAGTAATTTTACCAAATTCTGTCCCAAATTCTCCTGAAAAAGAAGAAAAGAAAATGTCAACATCAATTTCACAGGAAACAACCACAAGAGGAATTAAGTTTACTGATAAACCCAAATTTAAAATGAGGATAGTTTCAGATGAACATGCAAACATATGCTGAATCACTCATGTCCCTCCAAAACACTATGTAAATAATAAATCAGAGCTCACTATTGTCCACAGGTATTGTACACAGGAAGTGAAACAGTGGGAAAAAAAGTTAATTTAGTAAAATAATACAAAATTTTAAAAAATATTGGTTTTTCTCTTTAATTTATAAAATAATTGTATTTTTTCAGAAGATTTTATTTATTAATATTGTTAAGAAAAGAAATGGGAGGTGGGATCAAGGTGTTTGGACTCATAGCTGCTTAACTTTAGCTGGAACTGCTGCCCTGTGTGCTGTGTCCAGGCAAGTCCAGGGTTGAACTGAGGACCTCAGTATTCCAGGTCCATACTCTGTCCACAGGGCAACCACAGGTTAGGCTAAAAATATTCTTGGTCTCTTTGAAATATTTGTTCCTTTTACTCAGTTTTTTAGCTTTAGTATGGTTATCAGATGCTTTAATATGGTCATTGGATGGTTTTAAACATAACAGTGAGTCTCACTGCTGCAGCAGCAACATCGTGCAGAGTGGCCACCACATTGTGGAAGGAGCACTGACACAGAGCTCCTCTCAGTGACACAGGGTCAGGGATCTGGCTGCTGCGTCCTCCTTGTTTATTGTCCATGGGTTGGTTGTTAACCACAGTGTATTTGAATTTCTGTTTTATCTGATCCTGAATGAAGAATATCTAAATACTTATGGCTGCCTAATTTAGGAGAGAGAAAAAACTGGGATTCTCTGACAGAGATACTATTTCTCACTGTATTTTACTGTGCCTGTCACTTAACCTAGAAATTAAATCCAAAAACACATGCAAGAGACAGGTTTTCTAAACATTGTAAATAAGATGCAGCTAAAGCGAACATCTGCTAATGTTGTTTCTGCAAAGTGGACAAGTCTCATCTATTCCATGAATAAAGAATATACCTTAAAAATCCATCCCACTGAAATCATCACTGCAATTTGAAAATTACCATGTGATATGTAGGGACATAAATGTTTAAAATAAATAAAAGGGAGACAAAAGCATATGTGACTGGGGTGTTGACCACACTGCCATGTTCAGATGATATGTTATACAATTCTGCATTTGCCACATGCAGACTTTTATTAACCAAGATCACCTCAATAAATTCAATAAAATTATAAAAACTATTTTAAATAGGAGTAATAAAGTATATTTATTGAACTATGATAAAATTTTAAAATATTTATTCTGATATTTTTAAATATAATTATTATTGATCCCTATTTACTCTATGTGGGCCACTATAGATATGTGTCATATTTAAAATGGTCTTTGAATGTCTATATATATATGTATGTACTTCATTCTAATTGCAGTACCTACATTGTAATAAGTTGCTACAACCACTGCACAAGAGATACTGAAAGACTGCTCTCATAGGTCAATACAGGATTATGTTTTTATGTGCATCTATTCACAACATTTTTGTCCAGTTATTAACTCTCAACGTTATTGTATCTGAGTGTCTGTTTTAACTCAGGCCTGAAGGAAGTTATGTAAATCAGATGAAGGAAAAGAAATGACAGGAAGTTTCTGAATCAAATGAACTTACTTTTTTTGGAGAAAACTTATACACAGAAACTTTAAAAGTACATATATTTCCCGATATCATTTTCATAAAATACATCTGACAGAATGGCTCTGTCTCCTTGATTACAACAGCAAGGTAAATGCTGAAGTAACAAGGGGAAAAGTGAAAAAATCAAACGAAGATGACTAATCAGGGTTAAATGGCCAAATACTGAGAAAAAGGCAGATGATCACTGAGAGTGAAGACAGGGAACAAGGAACAGGTGAGGGAAGGACAAGGGGAGGAGGTTAGCAGTACTTACCTCTCCTCAGTGTACTCTCATCTGAAAAGAAAGTTGAAAAAATAAGGAACATATTTCATGTAAAATACAACATCGATAAGAAAGAAAACAGAAATGGACCCAAAACTGTTATACTTCACTGCCGAGCACACATACACCCACATTGTTGGGTTTTAAAAATCTTCATGTTCAGGAGTCAATACTGTTTTTCCTCCCATATCTTTTGTGCACAAGTTACTAAATCAAAAAATTAAACCATGAGGGAGTTAAGTCAGAAATTCTGGGATGTGCAACCCTAAGCTTTCCCCTGTCACTGGACGATCACCTTTTTTGGTTAAATTACAGACATTTACTGACAAGACAGGGACTTAACAAGCTGTGGGAAGCATACAATAGAGGTGCCCATCTCACCAAAACAGTTTTCTTGCACTAGTCATATGACACTTGCTCTGTACATTAAAGAGATATACACATAAAGACCAATACCATGGCAAAAATGTAATTGTACTTGTTAGAAAAAGACAATATTAAGTATAAATGGTTAAATTTTCTTTTTCTTAAACACTGTGGCCAATAATTTTTCTTGCACTCTTCACATAAAAGGTACAGATCAGAGCTGTATCCCTTTTCCATGTGTCTTAAACACTTCATTTTTCTGTAAATTGTTTATTTTTAAGTACTGTTTATTTGCTTATGGTGTCACCATAATGCCAAAGGATAAAAAACTAGTACAGTTAGATATTTTCAAAGGCCAGAAAAAAATATGTAAAATATGTAGGTACTTTGGAACATCTGAGTTGTATATCAAGGATAGTGGAAAGGGATGCCTCACTCTGTCACATTTGAAATGAATGATATATTGATCATGACACAGGGTTTGAAAAGGCAATGATCAGAGGCACTTTATAAAGTTTGGAGTCTTTTCTCTCAGGGGTCTGGAGAAGTAACAACTGAATACTAATGGGTCCTCAAACTTGAAATGTTTTACAGAGATCTTAAGTTTGAATATTTTCAAGAAATACATACATATAAATTCATATGTGTATACATGCTAATGTAAACCTATAATATATGTATATATAAGAAATAATGTGTTTGTCAGCTTGATACCCTTCATCTCACCGATGTCTTAATGGAACTCTGACAATTAACTGCAAGGCAGAAGCAGCAAATATTTACAGAGAAATAACTGTGTAAAATGAGAAATGATGGAATGAGAAGGAATGTAAAATAAGAGAGAAATGAACAGAGTTCTAAATGGGAAAAGCCCTGCCTCAAGAAGGTGGGACTGGGGGAGACAGTAGACTCCTAGGAGGCAGACCGGCCAAAGGACAACCCTTGGATAAAAAGGCTGGAAATATCACAACGTGCCAGTAAAGTCATGGTGCACTTTTGACCAGTCACAGGAAAGCAACAAAAGATGATAGAAATGTGAAATCTGCATCAAATAAAAGGAAAATCCTCCCAGTTTCTGTAGGATGATGTGGCAGTATGTGCCCAAGCAGAGATGATGACGTAACACCATGTATACAGCAGAGCAGCCCACGGCCATGCCAGTCGAGATGTGGACTCTACAGAGGAAAGTTCAATGTGTTCTGTGGCGCGACAAATTTGAATCCATGACCAAAGTGCAACATGAATATCGGCGCATTTATAAGGAAGCATCACCACAAAGAAATAACATTACTCGTTGGGATAAGCAGTCGAAGGAAACCAGCAGTTTGGTGGAGAACCCCCGTTCTGGTAGACCATCAATCAGTGATGAGTCTGTAGAGGCTATATGGGATAGTTATCTAAGGAGCCCTAAAAAAATCTGTGCATGAACTCACATGGAAATGCACTGAATAAGTATGAATTTGGGAGAGTTTTCCTTTTATTTGGTGCAGATTTCACATTTCTATCATCTTTTGTTGCTTTCCTGTGACAGGTCAAAGTGCACCATGACTTTACGGACACACTGTATATGTGCACCAAACCAAGGAGCACCAAAATATATAAGACATCTACTAACAGATCTGAAAATAAAAACTGACAAAAATACAGTCATACTAGAAGACCTCAATATACCGCTGAAAGCTCTAGATCATTCATCCAAACAGAAAATCAATAAGGAAATATTGGCCTTAAATGAAACACTAGAACAGTTGGATATGATAGACATCTACAGGCATTTTTATCCCAATACATCAGAGTATACATTTTTCTCTAATGTACATGGAACATTCTCAAGAATTGACCATAAGTTGAACCACAAAACTAAAATCAAAAAATTCAGAAAGATTGAAATTATATCAAGCATCTTCTGTGACCATAGCTTTTGAAACTAGAATTCAACTGCAAAAAAGAAGTAAACAAACCCACAAAAAATGTAGAAATTAAACAACACACTTTTGTAAAATGAGTGGGTCAGAGAAGAAATAAAAGCAGTTATCAAAAGATATATACTGACAAATGAAAATGACAACATGACATATCAGAATCTCTGGGATGCAGCAAAAGCGGTAATAAGAGGGAAGTTCATATCACTTCAGGCCTATATGAACAAACAAGAGAGAGCCCAAGTAAACCACATAACTTCATATCTTAAGGAACTAGAAAAGAAGAACAAAGGCAACCCAAAAGAAGCAGAAGAAAGGAAATAATAAAAATCAGAGCAGAAATAAATGAAATAGAGAACAGAGAAACTATAGAAAAAATCAATAAAGCAAGGACCTGGTTCTTTGAAAAGATCAACAAAATTGACAAACGCTTGTCAGGACTCACTAAAGAAAATTAAAGAAAGGACTCATATAAACAAAATCCAAACTAAAAGAGGAGAAATCACCACAGATTATATAGATATACAAAGAATTATCATAGAATACTATAAAAAACTATATGTTACCAAACTTAACAATCTAGAAGAAATGGATAAATTCCTAGAACAATACAATCTTCCTAGACTGAGTCATGAAGAAACAGAAAACCTAATCAGACCCTTAGGCAAGGAGGAAATAGAAACAACTATCAAAGACCACCCAAAACATATAAGTCAGGGCCAGACAGCTGGCTATCGCAGTGAATTTTATCATACATTCAAAGAAGATTTGGTTCCTATTCTATTCAAAATCTTCCAAAAATTTGAAGAAGAAGCAATACTTCCCAACACATTTTATGAGGCCAATGTAACCCCCATACCAAAACATGGCAAGGACAATACACACAAAACTACAAACCAATATCTCTAATGAATACAGATGCTAAAATACTAAACAAAATACTAGCAAATTGAATGCAACAACACATTAAAAGAGTAATTTATCATGATCAAGTGGGATTCATCCCGAAACCACAAGGTGGTTCAACATACATAAAATAGGTAACTAAATACACCATATCAACCAAACAAAGAACAAAAAACATATGATCCTATCAATAGATGCAGAAAAGGCATTTGATAAAATGTAACATCATTTTATGTTTAAAACACTCAACAAAATGGGTATAGAAGAAAAATATCTAAACATAATAAAGGACATTTATGATAAACCATCAACTAACATCATATTAAATAGCAAAACACTGAAAAATTTTCTTCTAAAAGGAACATGACAAGGCTGCTCATTCTCTCCACTATTATTCACTGGAGTACTTGAAGTTCTAGCCAGAGCAATTAGACAAGACAAATAAAAAAAAGTCATTCATATTGGGAAAAAAGAAGCAAAGGTTTCACTTTTTGCAGATGATATAATCCTGTACATCGAAAACCCCAAAGACTCCACGAAAAGACTATTAGAAACAATAAACCAATACAGTAAGGTCACAGGATACAAAATTAATATACAGATGTCTATTGCCTTCTTTTATGCCAACAATGAATCTTCAGAAAATGAACTAAAAAAATAATCTCTTTTATGGTTACAACAACAACAAAATACCTAGAAATAAACATAAGAAAGAATGTAAAGAACCTATATAATGAAAACTACAAAGGATTGTTAAAAGAAATAAAAAAAGATACAGTGAAATGGACAAATATTCCTTGTTCTTGGATAGGAAGAATAAATATAGTTAAAATGATCATATTACCCAAAGCAATATACAAATTTAATGCAATTCACATCAAAATTCCAAAGTCATTTTTTAAAAAAATGGAACAAAAAGTCATCAGGTTAACATATAACTATAAAAAACTCATAGATAGAGCCAGAGAAATCCTAAGAAAAAAGACGAAGCTGGGAACATTATAATACCTGACTTCAAATTATATGAGAGTCATGATAATCAAAACAGCATGGTATTGGGCAGAAAATAAACACTCAGACCAATGGAACAGAACAGGGAGCCCAGAAATAAAATCACATATATATGGTGAAATCATCTTTGATGAAAGAGTCAGAAACACACAAAGCAGAAAAGAAAGCCTCTTCAATAAATGGTGCTGGGCAAACTGGAAAGCCACGTGCAAAAGAATAAAATTCTACTACAGTTTGTTTCCTTCTACCAAAATTAATTCAAAATAGATCAAAGAACTAAAAATAAAATTTGAAGCAATAAAATATGTAGAAGAAAATACAGATACTAAAGTCTCTATGACTTTGGTCATAGAGAACATTTTATAAAATTGACTTTAAATGCAAGGGAAGTGAAGGCAAAGATAAAAAATATTGGACTACATCAGACTAAGAAGCTTTTGCACAGCAAAAGAAACCGATCACAAAAAAAGCAAACTAAATGGGAGATGATATTTTTAAATACAGCTCAGATAAGGGCCTAATATCCAAAATATACAACGAACTCACAAAACTCAACAACAAACAAGCAAACAATCCAATAAAATAATGGGAAAAGGACATGAATGGACACTTCTCCCAGGAAGAAATACAAATGGCCAATAGACATATAAAAAATGTTCATTTCATTAGCTATTAGATAAATGCAAATCAAACTACAATGAGTTACCACCTCACACCTGTTAGATTCACTATTATCAATAAGACAGGTAATAACAAGTGTTGGAGACGCTGTGGAGAAAAAGGAACCCTCATTCACTGTTGGTAAGAATGTAAAGTAGTACAACCATTATGGAAGAAAGTAGAGTGGTTTTGCAAAAAATTAAGAATAGAAACTACCACATGTCCCAGCAATCCCTCTTCTGGGTATATACCCTCAAAACTCAAAAATTCTGGTTCGTAAAGACACATGCATCCCCATGTTAACTGTAGCATTGTTCACAGTGGCCAAGTCATGGAACCAATCAAAAAGTCCTTCAATAGAAGATTGGATAAAGATGTGGTACATATATATCATACTATGGAATACTACTCAGCCAAAAGGAATGATGACATAGTATCATTAACGACAACATGGATGGAACTTGATAACATTATACTTAGTGAAATAAGTAAATTAGAAAAAACTATAAACTGTGTGATTTCATACATAGATGGGACACAAAATTGAGAGTCATGGACATGGATAAGAGTACAGTGGTTACCAGGAGGAGGGGAAGGTAGGGGACGGAGGTTGTGGGTGACAGAAAACCAAATAAATGGTGACAGAGGACAATTTGACTTTGGGTGATGAGTATACAACATAATCAAATGTCAAAATGATTTGGAGATGTTTTCTGTGAATCTAAGTACTCTAATTGGTCAATGTCATCCCATTTAAATTAGTTGTCTAAAAGAAAAAGAATATGTCTTGAAAATCCATTCCACTGAAATCATCATTACATTTTTCAAAATAACATGTTACATGTTGGGACATAAATGTTAAATAACTTTTTGGGTGCAATACTAAGTAGTGGTGTAGACTTCTCTTGGAATAGTACCTGACCTCTTAGAGATACAAGATTGACTTGAGTGAAGAACATATGAATAAAGATCCCAAAGGAAGAACAATTTGATAAATTAATATTAAATTAATACAATCAAAAAAAGAATAATTACTATGGTTTGAAAGAGAAAATAACCAGACACAATCATATAAAATTATTTATATAGTTTGGATCACATGAGAATATGGTTCAGGGAAGTAGAATAGGAAGCCTGAAGATTATACTTGACTGTGGTCTCTTTAGTATGTTTAAAAGTTCAATAAAAGAGAAAGCTTAAATCAGATGATTTGATGTCTGATCTCTTCTATTAAGAGCTCAAATACTGGCCCTGGCCTGTGGCTCAGTGGTAAAGTGTCGGCCCAGCGTGTGGCTGTCCTGGGTTTGATTCATGATTAGGGCACACAGGAGAAGTGCTCATCAGCTTCATCATACCTCTCCTTCTCTCTCTCTCTCTTCACTTCCCACAGCCATGGCTTGATTATAGTGAGTTGGCCCTGGGACCTGAGAATGGTTACATGGCCTCCACCTCACATGCTAAGAACACCTCAGTTGCTGAGCAATGCAGCAATGCCTCAGACGGGCAGAACATCACCCCTAGTGGGCTTGCCAGGTGGATACATGTGGGAGTCTATCTCTCTGCTTCCCTTCCTCTCACTAAATAAAAAGAAAAGAAAAGAGGAAGATTTAGAATATTATCATCTGCACAATGGGCACTACAATCTGGGGATCAGGCTGGAGAACCCAAGTGAAAGGAAGTTTTCTAGAAGATCTTTTGAATGTAAACAAGCACATTTTTCTTAACCTAATTCTATTTATCTCATCAACATTTAAGTAAAATTATAGTAATCATCTGGAATAAAGAATAAACCTAAGAATATATAGTAAATGAAGGAAGGGCATTGAGAAAGGTAGAGGTAGAGGATGAGAAGGAAGATGAACATGGGAGAATTCTACGAGGCAGAAATAAAAATGGATAGTAAAATTTAAAATTCATGAACAAAGAGCAAGATAGTGGTAGGTAATAAATTAAACAACAGAGAACAGTTAAGAAAAAAACTATTTTTTTTGTGTTTTCCTGAAGTGAGAAGTGGGAGGCAGAGAAACAGACTCCTGCATGCACCTGACCGGGATCCACCCGTCACGCCCACCAGAGGCGACGCTCTACCCACCAGGGGGCGATGCTCTGCCCCTCCGGGGCGTCGCTCTGCCTCGACCAGAGCCACTCTAGCGCCTGGGGCAGAGGCCAGGGAGCCATCCCCAGCGCCCGGGCCATCTCTGCTCCAATGGAGCCTTGGCTGCGGGAGAGGAAGAGAGAGATAGAGAGGAAGCGGGGGGGTAGAGAAGCAAATGGGTGCCTGTCCTATGTGCCCTGGCCGGGAATCGAACCCGGGTCCCCCGCACGCCAGGTCGACGCTCTACCGCTGAGCTAACCGGCCAGGGCCTAGACTCTAAAATTAAGACCAGTTGAAAATGACCAATTCAAAATCAATTAGTATGATGAACATAATGAGAAAAAGTAATAAGGAAACTAAACAAAACTAAAAAATAGTCAAGAGATCGTTTTTTTTTATTTTTAGAAATAAAGATGAAAATATATGACATCTTTTCAAGTGACTAGATAAAAGGGAGATGTTGCAGAAGTGTCAGAGACCACCTAGAACATTTTCTCCAACGTATATATTTATGAAACGTCAGGTTCATGACAGTGACAGGGGAGTGACAGTAAACGCCCCATTCGTTCACACTGTTTCTGTTGACTAGTCACATGGAACCGGCTCTGTACATTGAAGAGATCTATACCAGGTGGAATGTTCAAGAGTATAACTGAATATCAGTAAATGAAGCTGAATTTATTAGTCTTGAGAGTATAATTGAATTATCATTAAAAAGGGAAGATACTGAATCTTGAATTTCTACATTTTATTTTCTTTTGTGTGTGGAAACCAGCAGGAGATCAGGTGAGGGCAGGATGGCCCCAATTTCTGAAAGCAGTAAACTGAAGGGAGGTCGTGCTGGGTGAACAAGAATGTGCATTTATTCCAAGAAGTATTATCCTGGGCAGTGAGAGGGGCAGGAAGTCATGACCCTAACGCCAGATTCCCACCACTGCTCTGATCCCGGCATCTCCTCAGCTGCTCTGTCCACAGTGATCATTCCTGTGCCAGTGTCCCCAGTGGGTGAGAGAATACTCCCCCCTTGTGGGTGTGTCATTGTAGGCTAATCATTCATCTTTGTCACAACCATAAAAGGACCTTACACATTTGACTTGTTTACAATTCATACAGATCAGTTCTAATTCTGCCTAATAAACCCACTCAGTTAAACAACTCATCAAAATTGATAGTCTATTTTGTATTTAAAATATAAATAATCCGCACATATTACAAAGGTTTTTTTTCCCACAGCCTAGATACTGTCATTTATTTAATCATTTCTCCTGAATTGGAGTTTGGGGACCCTGCAGATTCTGGAGACTGTCACTCATGTTCTCACCAACACTGATTCCCAGGGTTAACATGGGTTTGCTGTGAACACTGAGTGATGGGATGTTAGAAGGAGATTATGAGAGCCCTTCTGTGGAAACTACTTTCTTTACAGACACAACAGAAAATTCTACGAGAAAGTCTTCCTGGTTCTATTCAGACATTCAGTGCCTGAAATATCCAGCCCGATCGCTTCACTCATGTTTAAACTTACCGTTTTCTTTGGGATCCTCAGAGTCTTCATTATTTGAAGGTGTCCATTCCATGATTAGAAGTGCAGCTGAGGTATTCTTCTGTGAAATAGTTATAGTGCAAAAATGGAATCACAAAGACTTTTTTGTTGATTCCTCTGTAAATTAAAACAGCGTTCTCCTCACTTCCTTCCTGCAAGCAAACAGAATCAAGACCCAGATCAGTTTCCTCAGGAGAAGTGACCTGCATCACTTTCTAGGACACAGGGAGACTGGCGTCTGGGCGTGGCCCACGGTGGGGAACTGAGGACAGGGTTAGGATGGGGGGAGCCTCTCCCCTGGGTCAGGGTGGGTTTTTTAATTTTTAATTTTATTTATTTATTTTTTGCAGAGACAGAGAGAGAGTCAGAGTGAAGGATAGACAGGGACAGACAGACAGGAATGGAGAGATGAGAAGCATCAATCATCAATTTTTTGTTGCAACACCTTAGTTGTTCATTGATTGCTTTCCCAAATGTGCCTTGACTGTGGGCCTTCAGCAACTGAGTAAACCAGCAACCTTGGGTCTAAGCTGGTGAGCTTTTGCTCAAACTAGATGAGCCTGCACTCAAACTGGCGACCTCGGTATCTCAAACCTGGGTCCTAAGCAACCCAGTCCGATGCTCTACCCACTGTGCAACCACCTGGTCAGGCTAGGTGTGGGTTTTGACCAAGGTCACCTCCCCTGGCAGTAGCACCAGGAAGTGGAGGACGTCCTGCTGTCACAGGCTTGCTCTCATTCCCAAGTTCCTTCTCAAGGAAAGTGTGAGAAGGTGTAAACAGTAAGGGAGATTCTGGATCTGTAGAAGGTTTGCTGGAGTGAATTCCTGATGGGATTTGGGTGAGTGATTGCATTCCAGAAGGGGGCGCAGGGAAAAGAGAGTGAGAGTGTTCTTACCCTATAGAAAGTGAAAACCACTGATGGGGAGAGAACTGAGGGATGTCAGGATGATACAGGACAGAGAGGGGACCCAGATCCTATAGTGAATTAGCCAGACACAGTCTCAGGACCAGAGAGACTAAGATTACATACAATCTAGTGTTTAAGACAGAGAGGATCAGAGCTTTTCTAGAAGAATTCTTAAGGTTTTCTAAAGGGAGAAATAAGTTAGAACAGTATAGTCAAATTATGAAGGTCAAATATACTAAATTTAGGCTCTTTTCTGTCAATTTTTTTATTGTTTCTGTTGACACCTTAGGTTCTGCATACACACACACACACACACACACACTGCTTTTCCTCACTATAATAAAATTTTCTGTTTAGATTTACCTGGCTGAGCCATCAACAGAAATGTATCAGTTTCTGAGGGTCATAGGACATCTTTCTTCTCCTGTAAAGCCTCTTCTGCAACACGGAAGCTCACCACCCAGAAGCTTCACTCAGAGGCCCGGAAGTCTCCTCCCTGCGCGGCCCCAGTGGGGATGTGAGAGGAGCTCCCGGATGTGGAGAGCAGCTGGGGACTGCAGACTGCACTTTGTTTCCTCATTCCTGTGACGGTGATAGAGACCTCACCTGGCCATAAAGCCACGTGTATGATCTAGATATTAGTGCTGTGCTCATGTGAACACACACACACACACACACACACACCTCTCTATGAATGGCTGTCTCTCCACCTTCTTTTGCTTCTTTTAATACTATTTTCAAGATGATAGTATACAGTAGGGATTTACATGAAATATTCTCATACCAACATCCCAGCTCTATGTATTCATCTTGTTCAGAGTAAGGAATGTGTGTATAAACTACCTCTACCACATTTTGCAATCTAGAGTTGTTCATCGTACAGTTTATGGAGAATACACCCAGGATGCTGAGGGGAGCTGTTTCCTTTGACATCTCAGCCCCACAGATGTTCACAGAGTGTCTGTGCACAAAGCTGGTGCAGATACTCACAGTCTCAAGAGGCTGCTCTCAGGACACTGGGCACTCAATGCCCACAGCACTGAGTTAGAATTCGCTCAGTGGCTCCAGGCAAGAAATAAGGCCACCACCTTTCATTGCTTGTTATGTCACTTGCACTCAGTTTAACCCCTTAGCACGTAAACCAAACCCTATGGATCATAACCTGAATTTACTAAGAATCTGTTGATTGATCTCTTGATTCCCTGCATTTGACCCCTGACTGAGGGTCACCGTCATGCACTTCTTTGGTCTTAAAGAAGCTTGTTCAGCCTTGGCTGGTGAGCTCAGTGGTACAGCATCAGCTGGAATGTGGAAGTCCTGGGTTGGATTCCAGGTCTGAGCACACAGGAGAAGCAACCTTCTCCACCACTTCCTCTTCTGTCTCTCTCCCTCTCTTTGCTCCTCTCACAGCTGTGGCTCAAATGGTTGGAGCAAGTTGGCCTCCTACTCTGAGGATGACCCTATGGCCTCCCCTCAGGGGCTGAAATAGCTCATTTGCTGAATCAGCGTCCTCAAATGGGCAGAGCACCTCTGGTAGGGGGCTTGCCGGGTGCATCCCAGTCTGGGCACATGTGGGAGTCTGTCCCTGCCTCTTATCCTCACTTACTAAAAAATAAAAAGTTTGTTCCATGTCTGAAAGAACCCGCCATGTATTGTTCCCCCTCTCAGGAAGGAGATTGGGGTGACTCAGTGAGAAAGTTCCCAAGCTCACGTCCCCTCCCGTCACTCAGCCTTGAGAAGTCGTGGGTCGAGACATCTGCCCGAGAAGAAATGAGAGCTGTGCTGTTTGAGGCTGTTCTTTTCCATGAAAGGACGGGATTAAGAACAGGACTCAATGGTCTTCGTGCAGAGGGGCCCTGAGAAGGGGAAGCTCCAGAATGTTCTCCCAGCTGTTGGGACATCAGGGACCTGAAGGAGAGTGTTTCCTGCAGCTGCCCCGACACCGGGTTTCCCGGGGGTGTTTCCACGTCTCAGCCGTGAGCCCAAGACCTGAGTGGGACCCTCTTACCTCTGGTCACAGTGTCGGTCCCAGGGCCGAGGGGAAGACAGTTAACTCAGCAATGAACTAAGCCAGAGAGTAACACCCGGTGTCACTACAGACATTCCACTGGAAGTGGGAGGGGTTTCTACCCAGTAAACCTGCTGGAGCTCCAAGCTGCTCAGGGGACCCCGCCACGCGGACTGAGATGGGGGTGATTCTCCACCGTAAACCTGCAGGGGCCCAGAAAGGTCAACAATGATGGGGGCGGTTCTGGGGCCCCCGCCCTGGGCACCTAGACCTTGTTGGTACAGACAGCTGCTTCTGTTCCATACCTAGGCCTGTGTCTCACTCAGATGTGCCAAGTCTGTGGAACTGTCCATAATCTCAGATTTTGGCACTTGTGGTGAGTGATATTTCTTTCCACGCTGTAGAGTTTGTGGTCCTGCTGCCTTCAGGGTGGGCTCCATGGTCCCCCCTCTAGGTTTCAGACCTGCTGTGAGTCACCCCAGTGCTCCGCGGGGCAGGGCCAGAGGTTCAGGCATGAATTCTCCAGTGCACTGTGCTCTTTTAAATCCTATTTCTCCTCGTATAATTAAAACACATATAAAATCTCAAGGTCAGAATTTGTCCCTTCTAAGTCTCAGAGAACAATACCCTTAGGGCAATCCTGTTTTAAATTTAAAGTTTATTCTGTTCAGAAACTGTGAAATGGTAAAAAAAAAATAGTAACTTAATTTAGACAAGTGATCTGGTGCATACGTAAATTTCATCTTTCATATAATTGTTTTATCACTATATTGTCACATATTATATATATATATATTATATACATATTTAGAGAGATAGAGAAAGAGAGAGAGAGAAAGGGAGGGAGAGAAGGAGAAAGAAAGATATATAAGGAGAAAGATGAGAAGCATCAATTCTTTGTTTTGGGTCCTTAGTTATTTATTGATTGTTTCCTCATACATGCCTTGACTAGGGGGCTTCACAGAGATAGTGGCCCCTTGCTCAAGCCTGTGACCTTGGGCTTCAAGCCAGCCACCTTTGTTGTCAGGCCAGCAACCACGGGGTCATGTCCATGATCCAATGCTCAAGCGGGCAACACTGCATTAAAGCTGATGAGCCTGCACTCAAGATGGCGACCTCGAGAATTTGAACCTGGGTCCTCAGCATCCAAAGGACAATGCTCTATCCAGCGCACAATCGCCTAGTCAGGATGTCACATATATTTTTAAAGTAAGTCACATAGAATATACCTTACATTCTCTTTTCTTAAAGTTTGCTAATTTTTTTCTCCATTTTTCTCTGTGAATGATCTGCTGAGTATAAGGAGCCTGTCTCTCTGTCATTCTCTCTCTCTTTACTTCCTCCTTGGTATATCATTGATCTTTGAACACACTGCTTCATATAATGTGAGGTGGTCACGCAGATGTTTTTACTGCTTGGAAAAGAGTGATCACAGCAATAAACTTCCAGAACCACCCACTTAGTAAAGATATCAGTGTACATTGGTTAACCTTTGTTACATGGTCCACGGGGCTGAGAAGTCAGAGATATTGTTTTTATTGCTGGGAGAGTATTTTGATTTAGACATTTTTAATGTGTTTTAGGGTTGAAAACTGAGAAAATCTTTAAGGTTTATTAAAATAAAGATAAGATATCGGGACATTTCAGAGCTAAAGCCATGACAAAGATGGCACACAGCACAGTTAGAGAGAAGGAGGTGGAGAGGAATCTGACAAGTGACCAGGCAGGTCAGAGGGACTTTCAGGAAGACTGAAGAGCTAGTGTCTGGGGAGAGCGGACAGAATGCTGGGAGGTCATTTCTGCAGGGAGATTTATAAGGCTGGTGATGGACTTTGTTAATAACTGAGTTGATATGTGGCGACTCTGGGCTCAGTGTGAGGTTGTGATAATTAGACACAAACATCACAGGGCACGGCAGTATGTGGGCTCCCTTCTCAAAAAGTCCCAATGGTGACAAACCCAGATCACAGATTTACTGAGAGTCAACAAGCATTTGGGACAATTCCTGTGATTTTCCTGCACAAACAACACAGTTTCTCACACTCTTTCATCCTCCTTGACACTCAGACTCGTCCTTCTTCTCCGGAGCCCACAGTCCCTCTCCACTCTGCTCTCGGGGTGTCCCGCCCAGGATTTAAGGGCTTGTCCTCAGGAGTTATTCACTCTCCACCAGATCAATCCTTATGCAGATTAACTTAGTCAACTCACAACTGTGGCCCGATCCTTCTATCCATGGATTTGATGGTGGTCTTCCTCTGTAAGTTCTTCTCTTCCCTGCCATCTCTCCTGCTGATCTCAGGACTGGGCGCCCACATCCCTCTCTTCCTCCTCAGCACAGTCACCTCAGGGGACACCTTTTCTCCTGCACCTTTCACCCTCACTCCGTGCTCTTCTCTCTACATGAATATATGTTTTGCTATCTTCTCATTAAAAACAAAACAAAATTGATAAAATAAAGACAGATAGAAACTAAATTCTTCTTTCAGTCTTTGATCGATTCTGTGGCATATTTCTTCCCTATAAACCAATATTTCTTTGAAAGAATGGTCTGCCTTCAGCCTCCTCACTTTCCGAATGTCCATCCTCTCTGCAGACCTGTCAGTCTGCTGAACATGCTCAGCTCGGTCCTGCGTGCTCTGCTGGGCTGTGTCTCAGCCTTGAACGTGCACAGCACTGACACACAGACACTCTCATCCTGTAGATTTCCAGGACACAGTGCTCTGGTAGCTCCAGGGTCTGCATGGGCCAGTAACTGGTCCTGCTCTCAGCCCTGTCCTCACCCTGCTCCCCCCCTGTCTTTCTGCCCTAGGCTTTCCAGCTATCCCTTCCTGCTCTGCCCCCTGTGATTCTATTGATGGGGTCACCCCGTCTCCTGCTTCAGTGATCACTGATATGAATGTGTTTCAGGCATTTCTCCTGACTTCTGACCGATACATGGGACTCCCTCCAGAATGTCTCCCTGTGGTCATCCTGCTTGTACCCAAGGTCAGCACATTGTTTGCTCTTTAAATGTGCTCCTGAGGCTGTGATTATATTCTTAGAAGGCCATGTTTTCCATCCATAGTATATTTCACATTTTCCACTTTTACAGCTATTGGTTATTTAGAATAAAAATTTGTTCAAAAGAGAATTTTTATATTTAAAAAATTTAGTAGACACTTAATATTTTCAGTTTAATTTCATAGGGAGCTTGGTGCTGGGAATACAGGCAGCTCTGAATGGTACTGTGGTCCTATCTGCCCAACCTGACACTTACACAGCCATGAAAGTGTCCACACTTAAGTTCCTATAGGTCTGAACTCCCGTCTTGTTGGAAAACATACTTCAAAAGCTGGCAAACTTGTATTTTGATGGCCTTACTCTTTAGGAAAACATATGAAAATATAATAATTACAGGGATCTTCTCTCCTCCCCTTCCACCTTAGCCAGCTTTGTTTATTGTCCCCGCACTCTGTCCCCCAGGGTCCCTCTACTTGGGCCGTGCCCCTTGCACTGATGAGCAAATGTGGGGGAAGGGGGCTGGGAGATGGGCTTGTATGACCTCATCTAGTTCATCATTCAGTGTCACTGTCTCAGCTTTTGACTTTTAAAAAAAATATATACAATTCTTTTTCAACTTCTTTATTTTTCAAGTTGTTGGATGAATAGTGTTATCCTGATGTTATCCACCACATTCAACTTTAAAAAGCAATTCAACCAGTGCATCCATGCTGTTCTATAAGGTAGACTCCCTATTTCTTTTCACAGTTGTATAGTATTCCACTGTGTAAATGCACCTCAGCTCTTTTATCTACTCATCTACTGACGGGCACTTGGGCTGCTTCCATAGCTTGACTGTTGTAAATAACACTGCAGTGAACATAAGGTGGATATATATTTTTGACTTAGTGTTTCAGGTATCTTTTGATATATTCCTGAGAGTGTAATTACTGGGTCATGGATGTATTGAACAGTAACATGCAAGTGAAATAAGCCAGTCAGAGAAAGAGTATTACCATATGATTTCACTGGTATGTGGAAACTAATGAACAAAATAAACTAACAAACAGAATATAACCAGACTCACAGGTACAGAGAACAGGCAGACAGTTGTTAGAGTGGAGGTGGGTGAGTGGAGGACTGAGTGAAAAAGGTGAAGGGATTAAGCAAAAAAACCCCAAGCCCTACAAAACTCATAGACGGAGAGCAAACATGGTGATTGTCAGAGGAGAAGGGCGGAGGTGGGGGGAGGTAACAGGACGGGATCAATGACTTGGGGCGGTGAACATACAACAATATGCAGATGATGTATCATAGAGTTGTAGTCCTATATTCTGTATCTTTTTATTAACCCAAATCACCCTCATAAACTCAATAAAAGATAATATGGAAGTCAGCAGTAAAGTATGTTTTTATGTGGAATACATTTTAATGTGCTTGTTTTCCTGCTAAACTTGATGTCTTTACATTTGAAATGGAAGAGAAAGTCCACCTATCATAATTATCCTTTCCATGAAACATTTGAAATAAAAAGAATAAGAGAAACAAAATTTTGAAATCTGTGATTTACAATGTATTCTATTAATTCAAATATCAAATACAGAAGAAAATAGATTTCTCTGTTAAAAATAAACAAAAAGTAATTACCTTTCATTCTATAATTACTCTAAAAAGAGGGAGTCAGTATATAAATGGTTAAATATTTACAGGAATACATGAGGTTCATAGAGAAGGAACCCTTACAATATTCACCTGTCTCCTTTGAGTTCTCTCTTCTGTCTTCTCCATATTCCCTCTGCGCCCTTGGAGACAGCTCTGTGCTTCCATGTGTCTCATTTTACCCCGGGGAATTCTGGGTATACCATGTTCAAACCTTCCCGTCTGCCCGTTCGTCTCTCCTACCCTTCCCAGACCTCAGCTGCTGTGAGGTGCAGCAGGAAGTGGTTTCTGTGGTCTCTCTGTCACACCCACCCCCCAGCACTGCCCCCTCTCTGAACCAGTGCTCCAGACGACCAGTTCACTCAGGTAGCAGAGATCCATAATAGGCTCCTGTGTGAGGTGGTTTCTCTTCATAGAATATACACTTATGAGATTGAAGTGGAATAACCTTGTGAGCTGGGAACTTCTCTGCCTTAGCTTCTAGAGCTGAATTTTGGATACTTTGTTATAAGTGTTTATGCACCGAAATCTCTTAAACCATTACCTCAATTGTTTATCAATATGACATAGATTTACCTATACAATTTATCATATTCTTGAAACCCTTAACAAATGATCATTTAATTTGGGGGAAACAATGTTTCATATACATTTCAAAAAAAGTATTGAAAAATGAATGATGAGTTTAGAGATTTTAAATTAAGAAACACCAGAAATGTGAAAGATAATACTTCTAAAATATTGGAAGAAAGGTCTGGAAGTTGACAGCTGGAAGTATAATAAGCACATTTATTATATATAACTAAAAGTGTATAACTAAGATAACAGTAATTGGATGCCAGTGGAATATAACAGGAAGAGACAGAAACCCCTAGGCTGTCTGATTATGGGCTATGTTAGGGGGTCCGACAGAGTCTAGGTCCCAAAAGCCTCTTTCGAGCCCCTAGAAGGGAGGAGCTACAAGATGCACAGTTCAGTTGAGAGCAGCGTTTCCACCCCACTCTGTCCCAAGAACTGGCCTCATGGACTCCCTGCACCCAAATTTACCTGAGACAAGTGCCCATATACATCAAAGAAGAAACCCAAGCTGAACTAAGGATTTATATAGTTTGTTGCCAACACTGCTTACAGATCTGGACTGAATGTTTCTGTTCCTCCTCCCACTTTCTGTATTAAAGTCTCAGCTTCCAGCTTGATGGTATTGGGAGAGGAGCATCTAGGATTTGTCAGAATTAGATCAGGTCATGAGGTGAAGGTCCATGGTGAAATAAGTGCTCTTTTTAGAAAATTAAATGAGGTCACGTTCTGAACACTGAAAGTACAACTTCAACATAGGAACTTTGAGTTTGGAACAGGGGAGTACAATTCAACCTGTATCATAGTGTATAATGAAGAGGAAAGGGAAAAGGAAAATATAAGCTGATTATTTAAGTAACTTTTTAAAAAGCGTGGTTACACCAGGCTTGTACACCCGAGCACGTGATCAAAGATACTCCCGTGAAGGAGAGGCAGAAACCACAGCAACAGCCCCCGTGGGCAGGCACCGGCAACACCCATACCTGAACGACCTAGGCAGCAGCAGGATGGGCGGTGGCAGTACTGCAGACAGACCACACCTAGGGAACAATGAGGCCACACTCAGTGGACTCCAGTGGCCAAAACCTTTTCTTAAACAGACAAAAGTAGAAGGCAGAGAAATGCAAAACAAATGATTCAAGAGAAATCCCCAGAAAAGGATCAGAATGAGAAAGATATAACCAAATTACCGATGCAGAGTTTAAAATAACGATTGTTAGGATGCTGAAAGATATTAGAACAACAATAGATGGTCATTATGAACACCTAAATAAAGAGATAGCAAATATACAAAAGGAGCCTGTTGTAAACAGATCAAAGGAGAAAAAGAGTATAGCAAAAGAGGGAACACAGTTTAAAAGAATAAAAGAAAAATAAGCACCTACATATCAATAATAACCTTAAATGTAAATGGATTAAATGATCTGATCAAAAGACATAGGGTTGCTGCATTGATAAGAAAACAGGACTCATACATATGCTTTCTACAAAAGACACACCTTAAAACCAAACATGCACATAGACTGAAGATAAAAGGATGGAAAAAATATATCATGCATATGAAAATTAAAAAAAAGCAGGGGTAGCAATACTTATATCAGACAAAATGGACTTTAAAACAAAAGATATAGTAAGAGATAAGGAAGATCACTACATAATGATAAAGGGAGCAATCCAACAGGAAGATATAACCATTATAAATATCTATGCATCTAATATAGGAGCACCTAAATATATAAAGCAGACTTTGATGGATTTAAAGGGTGAGATCAACAGCAATACTATAGTAGTAGGGGATTTCAATACACCACTAACATCACTAGATAGATCCTCAAGAAAGAAAATTAACAAGAAACAGCAGACTTAAAGGACATACTAGATCAGCTGGATTTAATAGATATCTTCAGAACCTTTCACCCTAAAGCAGCAGAATATACATTCTTTTTAAGTGCCCATGGTACATTCTCTAGGATAGACCACATGTTAGGGCACAAAAGCAGTCTCAACAAATTTGAGAAGATTGAATTCATATTGAGCACTTTCTCTGATCACAATGTCATGAAACTAGAAATCAACCACAACAGAAAAACTAAAAAATACTCAAACACTTGGAAACTAAATAGCATGTTATTAAATAATGAATGGGTTAACAATGAGATCAAAGAGAAATAAAAAAATTCCTAAAAATGAACGATAACGAGCATATCACCACTCAAAATTTATGATGGGACACAGCAAAATCAGTCCTGAGAGGGAAGTTCATAGCATTACAGGAATACCTTAAAAAGCTATAAAAAGCTCAAATAAACAGATTGACCCTGCATCTAATAGAACTAGAAAAAAAACCAGCAAGTAAAGCCCAGAGGTAGTAGAAGGAAAGAAATAATAAAGATCAGAGAGGAAATAGATGACATAGAGACTAAAGAAACAATACAGAGGATCAATGAAACTAGGAGCTGGTTCTTTGAAATGGTAAACAAGATTGATGAACCTTTAACTAGACTCACCAAGAAAAAAAGAGAGAGGACTCAAATAAATAAAATTAGAAATGAGAGTGGAGAAATAACAACTGACATAACAGAAATACAAAATATTGTAAAAAAAAATACTATGAATAACTGTACGCCAAAACACTAGACAACCTAGATAAATGGACAAATTCTTTGAAACATATAATCTTCCAAAAATTAATCTGGAAGAATAGGAAAACCTAAACAGACCAATTACAACAAAGGAGAACAAAACAGTTATCAAAAAACTCCCCCCCCCCAAAAAAAAAGTCCTGGGCCTGATAGCTTCACAAGTGAATTCTACCAAATATTCAAAGAAGAACTAACTCTTATCCTTCTCAAGCTATTTCAAAAAATTTAAGAGGAAGGAAGACTTCCAAGCTCCTTTTATGAGGCGAGTATTATTCTGATTCCAAAACCAGGCAAAGACAACACAAAGAAAGAAAATTATAGGCCAATATCCGTGATCAATTTAGATGATAAAATCCTCAACAAAACATTAGGAAACCGGATCCAGCAATATATGAAAAAAATCATACACCATGATCAAGTGGGATTTATTTTTGGGAGGCAAGGCTGGTACAATATTCGCAAATCAATTAATGTGATTAATCACATAAACAAAAGAAAGGAGAAAAACCACATGATAATTTTAATAGATGCAGAAAAAGCATTTGATATAATCCAGCACCCATTTATGATCAAAACTCTCATTAAAGTGGGAATACAGGGAACATACCTCAACATGATAAAGGCCATCTATGACAAACCCACAGCCAACATCATACTTAATGGGCAAAAATTTAAAGCAATCCCCTTAAGATCAGAAACAAGGCAGGGGTGCCCCCCTTCTCCACTCTTATTCAACACAGTTCTGGAAGTCTTAGCTACAACAATAAGACAGAAAAAGAAATAAAAGGCATTCAAATTGAAAAAGAAGAAGTAAAACTATCATTATTTGCAGATGATATGATATTGTATATAGAAAACCCTAAAGTCTCAGTCAAAAAACTCCTGGACCTGATAAATGAATTCAGCAAAGTGCAGCATATAAAATGAATACTCAAAAATCAGAGGCACTTTTATACAGTAACAATGAACTGTCAGAAAGAGAAATTAAGGAAGCAATCCCCTTTACCATTGCAACCAAAAAAGTGAAGTACCTAGGAATAAATTTAACCAGGGAGATTAAAGACTTTTCTCAGAATATTATAAAACACTGATTAAAGAAATCAGGGAAAATACAAACAAGTGGAAGCATATACCATGCTCATGGTTAGGAAGAATAAACATCATTAAAATGTCTATATTACCCAAAGCAATTTATAAATTCAATGCAATACCAATTAAAATACCAATGACTCACTTCAAAAATATAGATCACATATTCCAAAAATTTATATGGAACCAAAAGAAAACACGAATAGCCTCAGCAATCTTGAAAAGGAAGAATAAAGTGGGAGGTATCATACTTCCTGATATCAAGTTATACTACAAGGCCAATTTACTCAAAACAGCCTGGCACTGGCATAAGAACAGGCATATAGATCAATGGAACAGAACTGAGAACCCAGAAATAAACCCACAGCTCTATGGACAACTGATAGTTGACAAAGGAAGTAAGAGCATACATTGGAGTAAAGACAGCCTCTTTAACAAATGGTGTTGGGAAAATTGGACAGTTACCTGTAAAAAAATGAAACTAGACCAACAGCTTACACCATTTACAAAAATAAACTTAAAATGGATAAAAGACTTAAATGTAAGCTGTAAAACCATAAGCACCTTAGAAGAAAATATAGGCAGTAAAGTTTTGGACATATCTCGTATCAATATATTTGCCAATTTATCTCCACTGGCAAGTGAAATAAAAGACAGGATAAAACAAATGGGACTATATCAAACTAAAAAGCGTTTGCACAGCTAAAAACAATAAGAACCGAATTAAAAGGCAAACTACACAATGGGAGCATATATTTGACAGTACGTCTGAAAGGGGTGAATACCCAAAATTTATAAAGAACTTGTAAAACTCAACACCAGGAAGACAAACAATCCAATCAAAAAATGGGTGAAAGAAATGAATAGGCACTTCTCCGAAGAGGACATATAAATGGTCAATAGGCATATGAAAAAATGATCAACATCACTAATCATTAGAGAAATTCAAATTAAAACCACAATGAAATATCACCTCACATCAGTCAGAATGGCGCTCATCAACAAAACAACACAGAATAAGTGCTGGCGAGGATGTCGAGAAAGGGGAACCATCCTGCCCTCTTGGTGGGAATGCAGACTGGTGCAGCCACTGTGGAAAAAAAGTATGGATATTCCTCAAAACATTAAAAATTGAACTGCCTTTTGATCCAGCTATACCACCTTTATGAATATACCCCAAGTACACCATAGCACTGTTTGAAAGGAAGAAATGCTTCCCCATGTTTATGGCAGCATTGTTCACAATAGCGAAGATCTGGAATCAGATCAAGTGTAAGTCAGTGGACAAGTGGATTAAAAAGCTTTGTTACTCTACCTGAATCATTACCAGCTAGAAGCAGCGGTCATTGGGACTTGGACGTGAGCTGCAAAGTATAGAATTGTGACAACAATTCCAGTGCCATGCGGACTTTTCCTGGATGTGGACTTTTCCTGGACTCCTGCTCCTTGTGACAGCTCCTAACAGACTGAACTGTGGTTGGGTTGCATTTTTCAGGGATTTGGCATGGTTTTGGGGCCAACTTGGACTTGGTGAACATGTTAAGGACACTACTCTTTTATGGATTCTTGTTGTATTGGCCAAGAGTTTACTTAAAGGCTTTAATCACTGTAAAAAAAAGTAGAAGACTAGATAAAGAAGATGTGGCTCATATACACCATATTCAGCCATAAGAAATGATGACATCGGATCACTTACAATAAAATGGTGGGATCTTGATAACATTATACGGAGTGAAATAAGTAAATCAGAAAAAAACAAGAACTGCAGGATTCCATACATTGGTGGGACATAAAAATGAGACTAAGAGACATGGACAAGAGTGTGGTGGTTACGGAGGTCAGGGGGAGGGAAGGAGGGGGTGAGGGGTACAAAGAAAACTAGATAGAAAGTGATGGAGGACAATTTCTCTTTGGTTGATGGGTATGCAACAGAACCAAATGACAAGACAACCTGGACATGTTTTCTTTGAATATATGTACCCTGATTTATTGATGTCACTCCATTAACATAAAAATTTATTTATATATATAAAAAAGCTTTGATACTATGGAATACTACTCAGCCATAAGAAGTGATGACATCGGATCATTTACAACAACATGGATGGACCTTGATAACATTATACTGAGCGAAATAAGTAAATCAGAAAAAACTAAGAACTATATAATTCCATATATAGGTGGGACATAAAAGTGAGACTCAGAGACATGGACAAGAGTATGTGGGTTACAGGGTGGGGAAGAGGAGAGGAAGAGGTTTGGGGGAGAGGAGGATCACAAAGGAAGGTGACAGAAGACAATTGGACTTTGGGTGATGAAATAAAAAAAAGTGTGGTTATAAAAATAGAGGAGAATAGAGGTGATAAATTTTATAGTTTTGATTTTAATATGGGAAATATTTTGAAAAATTTAATTTCATAATAAAACATTTTAAAAACATTTTTTGTGAGAAGTGGAGAGTCAGAGAGACAGACTCCTGTTGCACCTGGACCGGGATCCACCCAGCATGCCCACCAGGGGGCAATGTTCTGCCCATCTGGGGCATTGTTCCATTGTAACCAGTGTCATTCTAGTGCCTGAGGAAGAGGCCATGGAGCTGTTCTCAGTGCCCGGGACCAACATTGCTCCAATGGAGCCTTGGCTGCAGGAGGGGAAGAGAGAGACAGAGAGGAAGGAGAAGGGGAGGGGTGGCAAAGCAGATGGGAGCTTCTCCTGTGTGCCATGACCAGTAATTGAAACTGGGACATCCACACAGGTGGGCTGAGGCTCTACTGCTGAGCCACCGGCCAGAATGAAAAATTTAATATGAAAGGAAAAAAATCTAATAGAAAGGCTGATGGAGTCTAGAACTGGAGAGGGCAGAACAGCACAGCCACACTGAGAAAAGGGGAAAGCAGGGTTGGCAGTGGAAAGACAGTGATATTTTAACAGACATGACAACAAAGGTAAGGACCTGCACATGGTTGGAGAGAACAGAGGAGGACAGAGGGTGGTGTCCACGCTGTGACAGTCGAAACTGTGTGTGAGCAGAGAGCCCATCTTCTCACAGGAGGGACCGTTACAGCACGGCGAGCTCCGGTCTGAGAAACAAGTCATTAGGTTGATCTGTGCTTGGAGTTTATCAAGTGGAAGTGACAGAAGGACAGTGACCCAGGGGTTTCATTTATGAGTCATGGGACACTAGACAGTGTTCACCACAGCTCTGAGCAGGAGTGACATCAGGAGGGACTGGGGGGTCAGCAGGAACAAGAGGCCCTAGTAGGAGGGACACACTGGGGGAGCAGGTGGAGCTGAGAGACCAGGGGTCACACCTGAGGTTCCCCTGAACATTCCACCTGGACGTCCTCCTTTGCCTCCTAAAAGGGAGAGTGCACCACGTGGTTAGAGTCAATTAGGAGGACAATATTCAACATGTAAATGTCTTAAAGTTAGAAAAGTTTATTTCTCACAGAAAATATTGCTGGAATTGAGCAATCCAGAGGTTCCATGGTGTTGTAAAAACCCAAGCTAATTCTAATATCTCTGCCATCCTTGTCAGTTTACATGGTCATACATGTTATTTCAGTTCCATCCATCATGACATACAATAGCCAGCAGAAAAAGTAGAGAAAAAGAAGACACAATTTCTCTCTAAGGACACATTTCAGAGGTCATACAGAATCACACTAAAAAATTCACCTTATAACACACTGGTCATCATTTAGTCACAGACATCAGAGGAAGTCAGAAAATCTACCATTTGGATGAGGGTCTCTAGGTGTGTAATTAAAGGACTCTATAACTAAGGAAGAGGGGACGTTGACTAGAGGGACAATCATCAGTCTGTGTGTCAGAGCTTCATCCTGAACCTGAACCAGTAAGGAGAAGGAAACAGTCTATTTGTATCTCACCCAGGAAATGTGATCAACATTGGGACTCAAAGTCAGTATTTCTTATGAGAGTTATTTTGGGTGTGGGTATTACATCAGTCACTTCTTTTTCTTCACTTGGACAGATGGCTAGAGAACCTGAGTCCGAGGACCAGAGTCTGAAAAGAGGTCTCAGGACACCGTAGAAAGTGTTGTTGGGAAAGCTGAATATGTGGGACCTATCTGTTATGTTAAAGAAAGAGACATCTCCATCCTCATAATCCAGAAATATCCCCACTTTGAGAGGCTTTTCTCCTACAGTAAGAGGGGTTTCTGGGGAAGTGACGGCCCAGTATTCCCCACTGTAGAGCCTGATGGCCCAGAAGCCATTCTGTGGGGACATGGTGACCCTCCCTTTCCTTGCTACGCTGTGTCTACAAACTCCCAGGTCCCAGGAAAATGCGTTCCCAACCTCCACCTCCCAGTAGCATCTCCCCGAGCTGATGAACAGCTGACCCAGCACACAGGGAAGGGAGTCAAATCTTTGGATGGAGCAGGGCAGATCTTGTCCCCTTTCTCGCCAGGTCACTCGTCTCCCATTTTCAGACAGGTGGAGGGCAGGATGAGCAGTGTCTGCATCCAGGGTCACAGTTACTACAAGACAAGTAGATCATCATGATTTTGAGAAAGTTCTCTATATCTGGGCTGGAAGGTTCCCATTCTATGAGATCTCCTCTGGTCCTGGGTAGATCCAGCTCTTTTACACTCATCTTTCTCCAAGAGAACCCTGCAAGGATTAGGGTCCCTTGTGGACCATTCTAGACTCACCAGCTTTCATCTTTTTTTTTGTCCACTCTGCAAGGAAAAAATGAACATGAGAACTCACTATTTGAACAATAAGCTGTCTCTCTTTCCAGAATACTATGAGTATAAATTCATTAGGATATTCCTTAGAATTAATGCAAGAAATCACCAACCAAAGATAATACTCTTTCATATACTAGAGCCTCTTACAATCTACTGAATTATGTGTGATTGGAGATTTGACCCATTCTTATGCTCTCTTTTTCCAACATTCTTACAGGATAAACATCTATAATCTCTTTAGGATGATTGAGAGTGCGGTAAGTAGGGCATATGGTGAGTCAGACCAAGTAGGTTATTTTTTGCTTTTTCTCAAATTTTAACAAATGCTAACACTACCTGTGATCAAAACACAATGTGAAGTGCAATTAAACAATATAAACACTGCTGAAATGTAGGGGTTCAAAAACATCTGTTAGAATACTGAGTAATCAATTGAGTTCATAGAAAAAATACTTTGGTGTTTCTTTGATTTTCAGCATGCATGCACAGTTTGTGTTCATATAACCAAATCTTTGATAATAAGACTTTTTCATCACACCCCGGGTCACTCACCAGCGTATAATAACAAATTCCTCGAAACTGCAAAAAAAACAAAAACAAAAAAACAAAACAAAATAGGAAGATTTTTATTTTTGTTCCTTCCCTTTTCTGTCTTTTTCTTTTCTCCCTGTCTTTTCCCCATTTCTTGTAAATCTCTTGAACTTCCTCTTTCTGTCCTGTATTATAATATCATGTTCTTTCAAGCACTATAGTAAAAATGCTCGGATGCAAGATAGGTCGAAATATGAAGCAGAACGTGTTAGGGACAGAGAAGGAGGGACCCCAAAATGAATACAGGAAGGAAGAGAGAGGAGAGAAGAAAGAAAGTGCTGGATCTCCAAATATAAAAGTAATTGTCTAAATAAAACTATAAAATAAAAGAATATATCTTGAAATTCTATTCCACTGAAATCATCACTGCAATTTAAAAAATACAATGTGCATGTGGAGACATACAGGTTTATAATAAATAAAGGGGTGACAGAGGACACATGACTGGGGCGTGGCCACACTGCCACATACAGATGAGGTGTTACAGCATTGTACACCTAAGAACTGAGTACTTTTATTAACCAAGGTCACCCCGATAATTTTAATAAAACATTAAAAAATCCTTTAAACAGGAGAAATGAAGCTAATTTAAAGAGTTCTGTAAAATTTAAGTATATTTATTTGATATTTTATAATAAAATTATTTTGATTCCTTTTCAATCTATGTGGAGCAATATGAAATATTCATCATATTTAAAATGGTCTTTGAATGCTTTTATATATGCATGTATGCATATATGTTTGTGTTTTTTAAAAAAGTTTTTTTGAATTTATCCATTTTAGAGTGAAGATAGAGAGTAAGAGAGAGAAAAAGAGAGAGGAAGAGAGGGGGAGAGAGAGAAAGAGAAAGAAGCAAGAAGCATCAACTCCCATATGTGCCTTGACCAGACAAGTGCAGACTTTAGAACAAGTGACTTAAGCGTTCCAGGTCAAAACTTTATCGCACTGCGCCACCAGAGCTCCAGCTGTGTTCCATTTTGTTTGTAGCACCCACACTGTACAAAGTTGGAACAACTACTGTACAACACTTACTGAAAGACTGCTCGTATGGGTTATCACAGGATTAGGTTCTTATGTGCATCTATTCACAACGTATTTGTCCACCTAATAATTAGCAACCTTATTGTATCTGAGTGTCTGTTGTAAGTCAGGGCTGAATGAAGCTAAGTCAGTCACAAGAAGGGAAAGAAATGACATTGAGGGAGGTTTGGAACTAAAGCACCTGAGATGTTTTTGGAGAAAATTTACACTCAGAAACTTTAAAAATACCTAAAGTTCTAGATATCCTTTTGTTAACATTCGTCTGACAGAAAGGCTCTGTGTCCTTGACTGCAACCACATGGTAAATGTTGGGTAATAAGGATGGTCTGTCAGAGTAAAAAGACCAAGACAGTGAGACAGTGGTAGCTGATCACTGAGAGAAGACAGAGAATAAAGAACAGGTGAGGGAAGGACACGGGGAGGAGGTATTGGTACTGACCTTTCTCCTGTTCACTCTTGGCTGAAAAGTAAATGGAAAAAATACACAAATCATTCTAGGTGAAAACACAATATCAGATAAGAAAGAAAACAGAAATTGGCCCCCAGTCATAGCTCACTCTGGAGCACACATGGACCCATATTTGTGAATATAGAAATCATGATGCTTTTAATAACATTTCACCCATCAGAGTCAATGCTCTTTTCCCTCCCCTGTCCCTTGTGCACAAGATACTAAGTTAGGAAATTAAACAAAGAAGGAATTATATCATAATTTCTGGGATGTGAAATACTAAGTAATCCCCTGTCACTGGATGATCATCTTTTTCAGATTAAAAAGAAATGTATTTACAAATAAGGCAGGGACTTGCAACATCCATCTCGACAAACTGTTTTTTAAGCACTAGTCATGTGACACCTGCTCTGTACTTTAGAGGAACATACTCCTATAGACCAATTTCAAGGAAGAAAATATAATTTGTCATTAGAAAAAAGTAATCTTAAACTCTGATTGATTATATTTTCTTTTTTCTGGATCATTGTAGTCAATTTTTTTATTGCACCCTTCACACAAAAATGTACAGATCAGAAATGTATCATTTTTCCACATGTCTTAGGGTACTTCATCTTTCTGCGAATTGTTTACTTTTAAGTGCCATTTGTCATTAGATAATGTCAACATAACGCCAAAGAATTAATAACAGGCATGGATGTATGAAAAATTATGTAAAATATTTAGTTAACTTGGAACACCTGGGTCATATGATCAAGGACAGTGGAAGAGGGATAACCCGCTCTGTCACATCTGACCAGTGAATGATACAAGGTATTTATCATGACAAAGGCTGTGAGAAGACAATGGAGAGAGATACTGAATGCTGAAAGTTTGGAGTCTTTTCTCTTAAGGGTTTGGAGAAGTATTAATTGGTAATAATGGGATCTAAACTTGAAATACTTGAAAGAGTTCTTATGTTTGAACATTTCCCTGAAAATAAATACATATATATTTATATATGTATACACTAATGTAAACCTATAATATTTCTTTATATTAAAAATTATGTGTCTGTCACCTTAACACCCTTTTTCTCACTGATGTCTTAATGAACCTGAGTAAACATACTGTGAGACTGAAGCCGCCAATGTTTACAGGAAATAATTGTGTGAAATGAGAAAGAAGGAATGGGAAAGGATAGAAGGTAAGAAATAGAAATTGACAGAGGCCCATATGGAAGAAGTGCTTTCTCAGAATCAGGTGGGGACAGGGGACATCTAGGTGGAGGACAGGCTAATGAAAGGCTCTTGGATAAAAAGTTTGAAAATGTCAAAGGCAGAAATAAACCAGATAGTTTCAAGTAGATCAAGAATAAAGGAATATCAGTAATTTTTACCTAATGTTTCTTTATATTTCTCTGAAAAAGAAAAAAGTCAATGTCAATAATTGGGATACAACTACAACGAGAATTCAAACTTACTGATATATTCAAATTCAGAATTAACGTGACCACAGTCCAGATGAACACACACACACACACACACACACACACACACACAAATCACCCCACCGTAAGCACACATACACACTGGCTCAGAGCTCACTACTATGCACAGGTAAAGTGCAGTAAAAAGAAAGGTGAAAAATGAAGTTAGTTTAGTAAAATAATATACAATTTTAAAAGTATTATTCTTTCTGGTTAATTTATAAAATAATTGCTTTTCTTGAAAGATTTAATTTATTACTATTTTATAGAGAAGTGATGGGAGGCAGGAGCAAAGCATATGTACTCACAGCTATGTTGCTTTAGTTGTAAGTAGTTGTTCTGGGTGCCATGTCCTGGGAAACCCATTATCAAACTGGCAACTTCAGTGTTCCTGGTCCACATACTATCCACTGCATGACCACTGGCCAGGCTAAAAATATGCTTGGTCTATTTGAAATATTTATGTTCCTATAATTCAGTTTTTGAGCTTAATATGGTCATTGGATGCTTTAAACACATCAGTGAGTGTCACTGCTACAGGAGCGACATCATGCAGAGTGGCCACCACACTGTGGAAGGAGCACTGACACACAGCTCCTCCCAGTGACACAGGACCAGGGGTCTGGAGGATGTGTACTCCCTGGTTTTGTCCACAGGCTGATTTTTAATTATAATGTGTTTGACTTCCTGTTTTATCACATTCCTGACTGAAGAATATCTTAATACTCATAGGTGTTGAATTCCGGAGGGACAGAGAACAGGGATTCTCTGAAGGAGATTCTGTTTCTCACTGGACCTTGCTGAACCTTCCTCTTAACTGAGAAACAAATACAGAAGCACACACACATGAAACAGGATTTCTGCACACTTTAAAGAAAGAGTAATACAAACGGTACACCCAATAATGGTTCTTTCTGCCATGTGGACAAGTCTTGTCTATTCCATGAATAAAGAATATACCATGAAAATCCATTGCCTTGATATCATCAGTACTACTTTGAAATACCACATGACATTTGGGGACATAAATATTTAAAATAAATAACAGGGTAACAGAAGGATACCTGACTGATCTGTTATAGAATTGTGCACCTGAGACCTGCACACTTTTATTAACCAAGGTCACTCCAACAAATTCAATAAAACATTTTTAAAAACCTTAAAATAGGAGAAATTAAGCATATTTATAAAATTCTGTAAAATTTTTAAAACACTTATTTGTTATTTTTAACAGAATTATTTTTTATTCTTTTTCAGTCTATGTGAACCACTCTGATATATTTGTCAAATCTAACGTCTTTGGATGTTTCTATATATGTATGTATTCCATTATAATTGCAGTACCTTCAATGTACAAAGTTGCCACAACTATTGTATAAAGGTTACTGAAAGACCACTTATCTAGGTAAGACCAGGTTAGATTCTTATGTGCATCTATCACAGCATTTTAGTCCAGCTAGTAATTTTCAGTCTTATGGTATCTGAGTGTCTGTTTTAACTAGGGCTGAATGAAGTGAAGTCAATCAGATGAAGGGAAAGAAATGACAGTGAGGGAGGTTCTGATCACATGACCTGAGCTGTTTTTGGAGGAAACTTAAACCCCCCAAGTTTAAAAGTACCTACACTTTCAGATATTTTATTGATAAAATTAATTTGACAGAAGGCTCTAATTTCTTCATGCAACAACAAGACAATTGGAGAGGTCATAATGGAAGAAATTGAACAAAAAAGGAAGACAGGAAGTCAAAGTTAGAAAACCAAGATACTGAGATAATAGTAACATGGTCATTCAGACAAAGACAATGGTGTAATTTAGATCAATAAATGGCAAGGGGAGTAGGTTATCGGTACTGGCTTTCTACTCTTCACTCACAGGTGAAAGGGAAAAGGAATAAATAAAGAACTCATTCCAATTTCTGGTAGGAGGAAGAACAGAATGAGCTCCTTTCATACTTCACTCTGGAGCACACATGGACCTATTCTGTGATAGTAGAAACCCTGAGGTTCCAAAGGACACCTCACCCATTGGAGGCAATGCTGTGTTCCTTCCCCTGTTCCTTGTGCACAAGCAACTAAATTAGTAAATAAAATGATGAGAGTGTTAGGTCAGAAATTTTGGATGTAAAATAGTAAGTATTCTCATGTCAGGGGACTATCACCTTTTTCAGATAAAAAAACAGACATATTCACATAGGGGACAGGGACTGTACCAGCAACAAGGAAGTGAACAGCAGAGGAAGCCTTCATGAGAAAACTGGGTTTGTGCACTACTTGTATAAAATCTGCTTTATGCATTACAGAGATATATACATAAAGATCATTCCCAAGAAAAAAATAATTGGGAGAATCTAAAACATAGATATTGGAGTGGGACCTGAAGATGGCAGCGGGGTAGGAAGAAACACAGACTCCCAGCTCACACCAACAAACTGGATTACAAACTAATTTAGGAATAATCAGCATGAAAAACCAACTCTGGACTACAAGAACAGCTCTCATACCAAGGATTGAAGAATAAGCCACAACAAACCTGGTAGGGAGTGCCTGAATCTCCCCTGCTTACAGGAATGGGGAGGGGGTGTGAGGCTGAGAGCCCAGAAGGGCTCTTATTCAAGTAAAAAGAGCAGAAAATACTGTTCACAGCCACTGCCTGGCGACCAAGAAATGAGGTCTTAAGATGGCTGGTTTGTCTTCCAAAAAGAAAGGGGAGAGAGAGAGACAGATGGTGAGAGGCAGAGGAATATAGGGGATAAGCTGAGAAGCTGACTTATCCAGTTCTGGGGGCAGCCATAGCTGGGGGAGGGGCTGATCCTAACACAAAACAAAAGACTAAAGTGCTTCCAGGTCACAGATCTACAGACATCTCTCCAGTTCCATTCAGCGCAACAAGACACAGCTGAAAACTAAAAGTGGGGAGGAGGGGCAGTAACTCAGGTCTCCATGGAGATCTGAGATACATCTCCCCCTACTGAAGTTGAGAAAATGCCCTGCCCCCAGAGAAATTAACTGGTAGAAGAGGCCTTCAGAGTCTCAGTTAAACCCACTGCATTTCTCGATACAGTTTCAAATAAGCCCCATGCTGAGATCAGTAAACAAGACTATCACCTGTTAAGAAAACAAACAAATCAGGACTTCAGGGGGCCTAAATCCAAAAGTGGATTACAAATAATAGCTGATGACAAACCAAGAAGACCTAGAAATAACACAGTTGAAAACTGGAGGCAAACAACACCCAGCCTAGACTCAACCAGCTCTACAAACAAAACAGCCAAACACACAGACATAATGAGAAGATAGAGAAGTGCAATCCAAATGAAATCCCAAGAGAAACCTCCAGGAAATGAACTGAGTGATATGGAAATAACCAAACTTTCAGATGCAGTGTTTAAAGTAATGATTGTAAGGATGCTTAGGGATCTTAGAACAACAATGGATGGGCATTATGAACACCCAAATAAAGCAATAGCAAGTATAAAAAAGGATATTGAAATATTAAAAAGAATCAGTCGGACATGACAAATACAATATCAAAAATGAACACCACAATGGAAGGAATTAAAAGCAGGATGGATAGAGCTGAGGATCGAATCAGAGAGTTGGAGGACAAGTGGAATGAAGGCACGAATGCAGAGAACAAAAAAGAAAAGATACTAAAAAATTTTGAGGAAACTCTTAGAGAGCACTATGACAACATGAAGAGAAATAACATCAGCATCATAGGGGTTCCTGAAGAAGAGAAAAACAAGGGATAGAGGCTTTGTTCAATCATATCATAGCTGAAACTTCCCTAAATTAATGCAGGAGTAACTCGCACAAGTTCAAGAAGCAGAGAGAACTCCATTAAAGAGAAACCCAAAGAAACCTACACCAAAACACATCATAATTAAAATATCAAAGCTAAGTGATAAAGAGAAAATATTAAAAGCTGCTAGAGAAAAAAAGGCTATCAACTACAAAGGAGCCCCTATAAGGATGACATCAGACTTCTCAACAGAAACACTTGAGGACAGAAGGGAATGGCAAAAAATACACAAAGTAATGCAGAACAAGAACCTATAACCAAGACTGCTTTATCCAGCAAGGCTATCATTTAAAAATAAGGAGAAATAAAAAGTTTCCCAGACAAAAAAAAGAAAAAAAAACCTCAAGGAATTTATTAAAACCAAACAAATGCTGTAGGAAATGTTAAGGGGCCTGTTGTAAATAGATCAAAGTGGGAAAAGAATATAGCAAAAAAGGAATACAGCTTTAAAGAATAAAATGGCAATAAAAACTACATATCAATAATAACATTAAATGTAAATGGATTCAATGATCAGATCAAAAGACATAGGGTAGCTGCATGGATAAGAAAACAGGACCTATACATATGCTGTCTACAAAAAACACACCTTAAAACCAAAGATGCACATAGACTGAAGGTAAAAGGATGGAAAAAAAATTTCATGTAAATGGAAATGAAAAAAAAAGCAGGTGTAGCAACACTTATATCAGACAAAATTGACTTTATTTTTATTTTTTTTCAATTCTTTTTTTTTAATTTTTTATTTATTCATTTTAGAGAGGAGAGGGAAAGACAGAGAGAGAGAGAGAGAGAGAGAGAGAAAGAGAGAGAGGAGAGACAGAGAGAGAGAAGGGGGGAGGAGCTGGATGCATCAACTCCCATATGTGCCTTGACCAGGCAAGCCCAGGGGTTCGAACCGGTGACCTCAGCATTTCTAGGTCGACGCTTTATCCACTGCGCCACCACAGGTCAGGCAAAATTGACTTTAAAACAAAGACTATATTAAGAGATAAAGAAGGCCACTACATAATGATAAAGGGAGCAATCTAACAGGAAGATATAACTAGTAAAAATATGTATACACCTAATATAGGAGCACTTAAATATAGAAAGCAGACTTTGATGGATATAATGGGCGAGATCAACAGCAAAATTATAATAGCAGGGCATTGTTATACCCCACAAACATCATTAGATAGATCCTCAAGAAAGAAAATTAACAAAGAAACAGCAGACTTAAAGTATGCACTAGATCAATGATTTTAATAGATATCTTAAGACCCATTCATCATAAAGTAGCAAAATATGCATTCTTTTCAAGTGCTCATGGTACATTCTCTAGGATAGACCACATGTTACAGTACAAAAGTGATCTCAAAAAATTTAAAAAGATTGAAATCATATCAAGGACTTTCTATGATCCCAATGGCATGAAATTAGAAATCAACTGCAACAGAAAAACTCAAAAATTCTCAAACACATGGAAACTAAATAGCAGGTTGATAAATAATAAATGGATTAAGAATGAGATCAAAGAAGAAATAAAATAATTCCTAGAAATGAATGATAATGAACATACAAGTCAAAATTCATGGGACACAGCAAAAGCAGTACTAAGAGGCACATTTCAAGAAGCTAGAAAAAGCTCACATAAACAACTTAACCCTGCATCTAAAAGAACTAGAAAAAGAACAGCAAGTAAAGCCCAAATGTAGTAGAGGGAAGGAAATAATAAAGATTAGAGAGGAAATAATTGACATAGAGCCTAAGGAAACAATACAGAGGATCAATGAACCTAGGAGCTGGTTCTTTGAAAAGGTAAACAAGATTGAGGAACCATGAACTAGACTCACCAAGAAAAAAAAGAGATCAAATAAATAAAATTAGAAATGAGAGTGGAGAAATAACAACTGACACAATAGAAATACAAAATATTGTAAGAAAATACTATGAATAACTGTATGCCCAAACACTAAACAACCTAGATGAAATGGAAAAATTCCTTGAAACATGCAATCTTCCAAAAATCCACCTGGAAGAATCGGAAAACCTAAAAAGACCGATTACACCAAATGAGAACGAAACAGTTATCAAAAAACTTCCAACAAAGAAAAGTCCGGGGCCTGATGGCTTCACAAGTAAATTCTACGAAATATTCAAAGAACTAACTCCTATCCTTCTCAAGCTTTTTCAAAAAATTCAAGAGGAAGGAAGACTTCCAGGATCCTTTTATGAGGCAAGCACAATTCTAATTCCAAAACCAGGCAAAGACAACACAAAGAAAGAAAATTATAGGCTAATATCCCTAATGAATATAGATGCTAAAATCCTCAACAAAACATTAGCAAACCAGATCCAAAAATATATAGAAAAAAATCATACACCATGATCAAGTGGGATTTATTCTGGGGAGGCAAGGCTGGTACAATATTTTTAAATAAATCAATGTGATTCATCACTACAATATTTGCAAATAAATCAATGTGATTCATCACATAAACAAAAGGAAGGAGAAAAACCACATGATAATTTCAATAGATGCAGAAAAAGCATTTGATAAAATCCAGCACCCATTTATGATCAAAACTCTCATTAAAGTGGGAATACAGGGAACATACTTCAACATGATAAAGGCCATCTAAGACAAACCCACAGCCAGCATCATACTTAATGGGCAAAAATTTAAAGCAATCCCCTTAAGATCAGGAAAAAGGCAGGGGTGCTCCCTTTCAACACTCTTATTCAACATAGTTCTGGAAGTCCTAGACATGGCAATCAGACAAGAAGAAAAAATAAAAGGCATTCAAGTTGGAAAAGAGGAAGTGAAACTATCATTATTCGCAGATGATATGATATTGTATATAGAAAATAGTAAGTCAAAAGACTCAGTCAAAAAACTACTGGACCTGATGAATGAACTCAGCAAAGTAACAGAATATAAAGTTAATACTCAGAAATCAGAGGCATTTTTATACACCAACAATGAACTGTCAGAAAGAGAAATTAAGGAAACAATTCTCTTCACTATTACAACTAAAAAAATTAAGTACCTTGGAGTAAATTTAAACAAGGAGACTAAAGACTTGTACTCAGAAAATTAAAAAAAACAGTGATAAAAGAAATCAAGGAAGATACAAACAATTGGAAGCATATACCATGGTCATGGTTAGGAAGAATAAACATCATTAAAATGTCTATATTACCGAGAATAATCTATAAATTCAATGCAATACCAATTAAAATACCAATGACAAACTTTAAAGATATATATCACATATTCTAAAAATTTATATGGAACCAAAAAAGAACAGAAAAGCCTCAGCAATCTTAAAAAAGAAGAATAAAGGGGGAGGTATCACACTTCTTATATCTAGATATACTACAAGGCCATTGTACTCAAAACAGCCTGGTACTTGCATAAGAACAGGCATATGGATCTATGAAACAGAACAGAGAACCCAGAAATAAACACACAGCTTTATTGACAACTGATATTAGACAAAAGAGGTAAGGAAATACGATGGAGTAAAACAGCCTCTTTAGTAAATGGTGTTGGAAAAATTGGACAGCTATTTGCAAAAAAATGAAACTAGCCCACCAACTTCCACCATTCACAAAAATAAACTCAAAATGGATAAAAATTTAAATGTAAGCCGTAAAGCCATAAGCATCTTAGAAGAAAACATAGGCAGCAAGCTCTCTGACATGTCTTGCAGCAATATATTTGCAGATTTATCTTCACGGGCAAGTGAAATAAAAGATAGAATAAACAAATGGGACTATATCAAACTAAAAAGCTTTTGCACAGCTAAGACAATAAGAACAGAATAGAAAGACAAACTACACAATGGGAGAACTTATTTGACAGTACGTCTGATAAGGGGTTAATAAGGAAAATATATAAAGAACTTTTAATCTCAAAACCAGGAAGACAAGAAATCTAATCAAAAAATGGGTAAAAGAAATGACAGTTTCTCCAAAGAGGACACACAAATGGCCAATAGGGATATGAAAAAATGCTGAACATCACTAATCATTAGAGAAATGCAAATTAAAACCACAATGAGGTATCACCTCACAACAGTCAGAATGGCACTCATCAACAAAACAACACAGAATTAGTGCTGGGGAAGATGTGGAGAAAAGGGAACCCTCCTGCACTGCTGGTGGGAATGCAGTCTGGTGCAGCCACTGTGGAAAACAGTATGGAAATTTCTCAAAAAATTAAAAATTGAACTGCCTTTTGACCCAGCCATCCCACTTTTAGGAATATACACTAAGAACACCATAGCACTGTTCCAAAAGAAGAAATGCACCTCATGTTTATGGCAGCATTGTTCACAATAGCGAAGATCTGGAATCAGACCAAGTGTCCATCAGAGGACGAGTGGATTAAAAAGCTTTGGTACATATATACTATGGAATACTACTCAGCCATAAAAAATGATAACAGTGGATCATTTACAATAACATGGATGGACCTTGATAACATTTTTCAGAGTGAAATAGTAAATCAAAAAAAAATAAGAACTATATGAATCCATACATTGATGGGACATAAAAATGAGACTCAGAGACATAGACAAGAGTATGATGGTAACGGGGTGAGGGGTGGGTGGGGAGGGGGCGAGGAAGGAGAGAGAAGGGGTATGGGGAGGGGAGAGGATCAAAGAAAACAGATAGAAGGTGACGAAAGACAATTTGAATTTGGGTGAGGGGTATGCAACATAATCAAAAGTGAAAATAATCTGGTGATAATTTCTCTGAACATATGTACCCTGATTTATCAATGTCACTGAATTAAAATTAATAATAAAAAATAATGGAGATTGTGTTTAAGAAAAGACTACATTAAGCTTTGAATGAAGAAATTTTCTTCTTTTTAAAACATTGCGATCAATACTTTTTCCTGTACCCTTCACAAAGACAAATATGTCAGAGATGGTTCACTTTTCCACTTTCCCTACAACATGTCATCCTTTTCAAAATTGTATATTTTTAAGTGCACTTTTTCATTTGGTACTGGTGTCAAAACAAAGTTGAAGAATAAAAAATGGGCATGGTTGGATATTTTAAAGTCCAGAAAAATTATGTAAAATATTTAGTTAACTTGGAACACCTTGGTCATATGATCAAGGACAGTGGAAGAGGGAAGCCCCACTGTCTCACATCTGACCAGTGAGTGATACAAGGTATTTATCATGACACCAGCTTTGAAAAGACAGTGAAGAGAGATACTGAATGCTGAAAGTTTAGATACTTTTTTCTCAGAATTAGAAGAAGTATTAATTGCATAGTAATGGGCCCTCAAACTTGGAATGCTTGACAAAGGTCTTAAGTTTGAATATTTTCCAGAAATACATACATTTATATTCATATATATATATATGCTAATATAAACCTGTGACATAGGTATACATTAAAATTCTCGTATCCATCACCTTAATACCCTTCATCTCAGCAATGTCTTACTGAAACTGAGTCAATTTACTGCAAGACTGAAGCCACCAATGTTTACAGAGAAATGATTTCACAAAGTAAAAAAGAAGGAAGGGGAAAGAATGGAAGGTAGGAAAGAGAAATGGACAGAGTTCCAAATAAAAGAAATGCTTTCTCAAAATCAAGTAGGGGGACGCCCTGGCCAGTTGACTCAGCAGTATAGCATCGGCCGGTGTGTTGAAGGCTATGGTTTGATTTCCGGCCAGGGCACAGAGGAGAAGCGCCCGTCTGCTTCTCCACCCCTCCCCCTCTCCTTCCTCTCTATATTTCTCTTCCCCTCCCACAGCCAAGGCTCCATTGGAGCAAAGTTGGCCCGTGCCTAGGATGGCTCAATGGCCTCTTCCTCAGGCACTAGAATGACTAGGGTTGCAGAAGAGCATTGGTGCAGATGGGCAGAGCATCGCCCCCTGGTGGGCATGCTGGGTGGATCCCAGTCGGGCACATGTGGGAGTCTATCTCACTGTCTCCCTGCTTCTCACTTTGGAAAAAAAATCTAGTAGTGTACAGTGGACATCTAGGAAGAAGACAGGCCAGTGGAAGGTACTTTGATAAAAAGGCCAGCAATGTCAAAGCTTAAAATAAACCAGATATTTTCAATTGGATCAAGACTAAAGAAATATCAGTTATTTTACCTATTTTTTTCTTTATTTCCTCTGAAAAAGAAAAAAAAATTCAATGTCAATTTCATGGGACACAACCACAAAGAGAATTCAAATTTACTGATTAATATAAATTTAAATTTAACCTCATCACATTTCATATGAACACACAAACACACAGCAAATCATACATGCCCCCTACACACACACCTACACACAGGCTCAGAGCTCACTACTGTCCACATTATACTACAGTAAATAAAAAGTTTGAACAGGGAATTAATTGAGTAAAATATTATAAAATTTAGAAATTATTGGTTTTTCTGTTTAACTTATTAAGAATTGTTATTTTAAAAAGATTTAATTTATTACTCTGACATAGAGGAGTGGTGGGAGGGAAGTGTGTGGACTCATAGCTGCTTCACTTTAGCTGTAGCTGCTGCCTGTGTACCGTGTCCGGGCAAATCCAGGATCCAACTGGCGACCTCAGTGTTCCAGGTCCATGCTCTCCACAGGGCCACCACAGGCTAGGCTGAAAGTATTCTGGGTCTATTTGAAATACTTATGTTTTTGTTATTCTGTCTGTTAGCTTTAGTATGGTCACTGGATGCTTTTATATATGCAGCAGTGAGTCTCACTGCTGTGGCAGCGACATTGTGCACAGTGGCCACCACACTGTGGAAGGAGCACTGACACACAGCTCCTCCCAGTGACACAGGGTCAGGGCTCTGGGTGCTGCATCCTCCTTGTTTATTGTCCATGGGTTGGTTGTTAACCACAATGTGTTTGAGTTTCTGTTTCACTCATTCCTGAGTGAAGAATAGGTTAATTCTCTTGGGTGCTGAATTGAGGGGAGGGACAGGACTGGATTCTCTGACTGAGATTCTGTTTCTCCCTTGACCTTACTGTGCCTCTCTGTTAACTGAGAAACAAATTTCCAAGCACACACATGAGACAGGATTTCTGCACACGGTAAAGGAGAGGGAGCGAAGGTGTTCTATCTGCTAATGGTTGTTTCTGTCACGTGGACAAGTCTCGTCTACTCCATGAATAAGGAATATACCTTGGAAATCCATTTCACTGAAATCAGTACTGCAATTAGAAAAGTACCAGGTGACATGTAGCAACATAAAGATTTAAAAAAAATTAGGTGACAAAAGAACATGACTGGGGTGGTGAACACATTGTCATATACAGACGAAATGTTGTACAATTCAGCATTGCAACCTGCATAGTTTTATGAAGCAAGGTCACCCCAATAAATTCAATAAGTCATTAAAAGTCCCTTTAAGTAGGAGAAATGATGCATATTTATGAAATTCTGTAAAATTTTAATAAATTTACTTGATATATTTTAATAAAATATTTTGATTTCTTTTCACCGTATATGATCAACTATAATGTATCTGTTATGTTAATATGGTCTTTGCTTGCATTTATATATATATATACATATATATGTATGCAAACATATATGTAAGTGTTCAATTCTAATTTCAGAACCTACACTGTATAAATTTGAAACAACCACTGTACAACATTTACTGAAAGGCTGCTCGTATATGTTATTACAGGATTAAGTTCTTATGTGCGTCTATTCACAATGTTCTTGTCCACCTATTTATTCTCAAACTTAGTGTATCTGAGTGTCTGTGTTACTTCAGGGCTGAATGAAGCTGAGTGAAGCAGCAGAAGGGAAGAAATGACAGTGAGGTTGGTTCTGTATCAAAAAGTGGAGCTGTTCTTGGAGAAAACTTACAGCCAAAATATTTAAAATACCTACATTTCCAGATGTTATTGGTAAAATTAATTTGACAGAAAGGCTCTGCTTCCTTGATGCAACAACAAGAGACATGGAGGGGTGATAATGGGAGAAACTGAACAACTTGTGAAGACGGAGAATCAGAGTTGGGAGGACAAGATGCTGAGATAGTAGCTAGATGGTCACTGAGAGGGAGGACAACAGTGTAAGGAGGAGATGAAAGAATAACAGGTGGTGGAGGTTATCGGTACTGACCTTTCTGCTGTTCACTCTCGGGTGAAAGGGAAAAGGAAGAAATAAAGAAAGTATTTCAAGTGAAAACAGACTGTCTGGTAGAAAGGAGAGCAGAAACAGGTCCCCACTGGTTGTTCACTCTGGAGTCCACATTGACCCATGTCTGTGAAAGTAGGAACCCAGAGGTTCTGAAGGACACCTCACCCATTGGAGGTAATGCTGTGTTCCCCCCCTGTTCTTGTGCACAAGAAACTAAATCAGAAAATAAAAGTTTGAGGGAGTTAGGTCAGAGATTCAAGGATGTGCAATACTAAGCATTCTCATGTCAGAGGACTATCACCTTTTTCAGATAAAAAAAAACAAAACAAATGTATTTACATGAGGGATGGGACTTCACCAGTGATGAGGAAGTGTACAGTAGAGGCCCCCATCTCGACACAACTGATTTTGGGTCACTAGTCATATAAACACTACTCTGTACTTTGGAGTGATATGTTCTTTAGGACCATTCCTAAGAAAAAAAGTATATTTGTAATGGGGGTTAGAAATGCACAATATTAAGCTTTGAATGATGAAGTTGTCTTTTTTTTTAATCATTTCAATATTATGTTTTTGTACCTTATATAAAAGGTAAGGTCAGAGATGTATAACTTTTCCACTTGCCTTAAGAGCCTTTATCTTTCTGTAAATTCTTTATTTTTAAGTACTGTAAGTCTCTTGCTAACGGTGTCAACATAATGTGAACGAATAAAATACGTGCATGCTCGGAAATATTTAAAAGCCAGGAAAAATTTTTATAAAATATTTAAACACTTTGAAACTCCAGGGTCCTATGATCGAGGCCTGTGAAAGAGGGATGTCCCACTCTGTCGCATCTGATGAATGAATGAATTAAAGTATTTATCATCATACAGGCTGTGAAAGACAGTGGACAGAGACACTTAAAGGTTAAAGTTTGGAGTCTTTCCTTTCAAGGGCTTAGGAAGAATTAATTGCATAATAATGAGCTCTATATCTTGGAATACTTGACAGAGATTTTAAGTTTAAATATCTTTCAGAAATACATAATATATGTTTACATACACACACCAATACAAACCTGTAATACATGTATATATTAAAAATCATGATTTTGTCAACTGAATGCCCTTCATCTGACCAATGTTAATGAAAGTGTGATGATTTCCTGTAAGACAGAGCAGCCAATGTTTACAGGGAAATATTTGTGTAAAATGAGAAAAGAGGGAATGGAAAAGGATGGAAGGTAGGAAACAGAAATGGAGCCACAAATGAGAGAAGCGCTGTATCAGAATCAAGGGGAGACAGTGGACATCTAGGAGGGGACAGACCAAGAGAAAGCAGTTGGATAAAAAGCCCAGAAATGTCCAAGAGAAGAATAAACCAAATGTTTTCAAGTGGATCAAGAGTAAAAGAATATATCAGTAATTTTACCATATTTCTTTATTAGTTCTCCTGAAAAAAAAAAAACCAAAAACATAATATTAACATCATTTTTATGAGAAAAGAACACAAAGAGAATTCAAATTTACTGATAAATTCTAATTTATAACAGGTTAATTTCAGATGAACACACACACACACAAATCACACACACCACCCTCCCCCGAAACAGACAACTACACAATAGCTCAGAGCTCACTATTGTGCACAGGTGACTACATAAGCAAAAATGTGGAAAAGAAAGCTATTTTAGTAAAATAAAATTTAAAAATATTAAATTTTTTGTCTTATTTATAAAATAATTGTGTTTTTAAAATAAATTTTATATTAATAATACAGAGAGAAGAGGTGACAGGAGGGAGGGAAGTGTGTGGACTCATAGCTGCTTCACTGTAGCTGTAGCTGCTGCCCTGGGTGCCGCGTCCGGGCAAGTCCAGGGTCAAACTGACAAACTCAGTGTCCCAGGTCCACGCTCTGTCCACGGGGCCACTACACGCTAGGCTGAAAGTATTCTTCGTCAATTTAAAATATTTATAATTCTGTTACTCTGTTCCTTATCTTAAGTAAGTTCATTGGATGCTTTAAAAACATCAGTGAGTCTCACTGCTGCGGCAGCGACATCATGCAGAGTGGCCACCACACTGTGGAAGGAGCACTGACACACAGATCCTCCCAGTGACACAGGGTCAGGGGTCTGGGGGCTGCATCCTCTGTGTTTTTGTCCACGGGTTGATTTTTAATCACAGTGATTTGGGTTTCTGATTCAACTCATTCCTGAATGAAGCTTATCTTAATTCTCATGGGTGCTGAGTTCAGGACAGAGAAAGGATTTAGATTCTCTGACAGAGATTTTGTTCCTCACTGGACCTTACTGTGCCTTTCTCTTAACAAAGTAGCAAATATCCAAGCACACACACATGAGACAGGTTCTCTAAACTCTGTAAACCAGAGGCAGCGAAAGTCCTTATCTGCTAATGGTTGTTACTGCCACGTGGACTAGTCTCGTCTATTCCACGAATAAAGAATATACCTTGAAAATCCATTCCACTGAAATCATCATTATAATTTTAAAAATATCATGTCCCACATGATGACATAAAGATTTAAAATAAATAAAAGATTGACAGAGGATCCGTGACTGGGGTGGGAACACATCACCACACACGGAGGAGGTGGGATAGAATTGTGCTCCTGAGACCTGCGTGCTTTTATTAACCAAGTCACCCCAATAATTTGAATAAAACATTAAAAATTCATTTAAAATAAGGAAAGGAAGTATATTTATTCTATCTTAAAATTTTTTAAAATATTTGTTCTGATGTTTTAATAAAATTATTCTTGATCACTTTTTACTGTATGTGGACCACTATGAAATATCTGTTATAATTAAAATGGTCTTTGGACATGTATATATACAAATTATATCCAGTTAGCATCAATGCTAATAGCCGTACCTTCACTGTATAAAGTTGCTACAACCTCTGTACAGCAGTTACTGAAAGATTGCTCGTAGGTAAACACAGGGTTAGGTTCTTATGTGCTTCTATTCATAACGTTTTGTCCACCAATTAATTCGCAACCTCATTGTGTCTGAGTGTGTGTTTTAACTCAGGCCTGAATGCAGCTAAGTCAATCACATGATCGGGAAGAAATGACAGTGTCGGAGGTTTGGAATCAAATGACCTGAGCTGTCCTTGGAGAAAAATTACAATCAGAAACTTTAACTGTACCTAAACTTCCAGATATCTGATTGGTAAAATTTATGTGACAGAAGGCTCTGTCCCCTGGATTGCAACAACAAGAAAAATGGTGGAGTAAAATGGGAGAATCTGAAATGCTGGGCCCCTTTCCTAGTTCACTCTGGAGCACACACTGACCCGTATCTGTGAAAGTAGGAACCGTAAGGTTTCAAAGGACATTTCACCCTTCGGAAACAATACTGTTTCCCTCCCCTGTCCCTTGTGCACAGGAAAATAAGTCAGGACATAAAACAATAAGGGTGTTAGATCAGAAATTCTGAGATGTGCAACACTAAGCATTCTCTTGTCACTAAACTATCTCCTTTTTTAGTTAAAAAACAAACATATTCACATAGGAAACAGAGACTGAACCAGCAATGAGGACGTGTAGAGTGGAGGGGCCCCGCTCGATACAACTGGTTTTGTTACACTGGTCATATGACACCTGCTCTGTACATTTGTGTTTGATCATGGTGTCAGCATACTGCCAACGAATAAATACCGGGCATGGTTGGCTGTTTTTAAAGGAACACCTGGGTCATATAATCAAGTACAGTAGAAGAGGGACGCCCCACTCTCTCACATCTGACCAGTGACGAATACACGGTCTTTATCATGACACAGGCTGTGAGAAGACAATGGACAGACACGCTGAATGCTGACAGTTTGGGGTGTTTTCTCTCAAGCATTTGGGGAAGTATTAATTGCAGAGTAATAGTCCCTCAAAGATTGAATACTTGAGAGAGGTGTTAAGGTTGAATATATTCCAGAAGTGTGTGTGTGTGCATATATATATATGTGTGTGTGTGTGTGTGTGTGTGTTATGTTTGTGTGTGTATGTGTGTGTGTGTATATATATATATGCTAATATAACCCTGTAACATATGTATACATTAAAATTCAAGTATCATTCAGGTTAATCCCGTTCATCTCACCAATGACTTGATAAAACTGTGACAATTTACTGCAAGACAGCAGTCAATGTTTTCAGAAAAATAGTTGTGTAAAAGAAGAAAAGAAGGAAGGTGAAGGGTGGAACATAGGAAACAGAAATGGACAGACTCACAAAAGGGAGAAGTGCTGTCTCAGAATCAGAGTGTGGACAGTGGACATCTAGGAGGAGGACAGGCCAATGGAGGCACTTGGATAAAAAGGCCAGAAACATCAATGGGAGAAATAAACCAGAGGATTTCAAGTGGATCAAAAGTAAAAGAATATCAGTAATTTTACCTATTATTCTGTTCATGTGTCCTGAAAGAGAAAAAAAAGGCTAATGTTAATATTATGGGAAACAACCAAAAAGAGAAGTATAATCAATAGATAAATTCAAATTAAAAATAGGTTAATTTCAGATTAACACATAAAAACACATCAAATAACACTTGCTCTCTTAAAACACACACCTACAGAATAGATCAGAGCTCACTATTTTCTGCAGCTACTCTACAGTAAATAAAAAGGCTGAAAAGGGAGTAAATTTAGTAAAATAATGTTTTAAAAATATTTGTTTAGCCGTTTAATTTATAAATAATTGTTTTAATGACAATATTTTATTTGTTAATATTACATAGAGATGAGAGGAGGGACGGAAGCTATGGACTCATAGCTGCTCCACTGTAGCTGTAGCTGCTGCCCTGTGTTGTGTGCCCGGCCAAGTCCAGGGTCGAAGTGGCAACCTTGGTGTTCCAAGTGCATGCTCTATCCACGGGGCCACCACAGGCTAGGCTGAAAATATTCTTGGTATATTTTTGAAATATTAATGTTTCTGTTATTCAGTTTGCTATCTTTAGTATTGTCATTGGATTCTTAACACACATCAGAGAGTCTCACTGCTGTGGCAGTGACATCGTGCAGAGTGGCCACCACACTGTGGAAGGAGCACTGACACACAGCTCCTCCCAGTGACACAGGGTCAGGGGTATGGGGGCTGCATCCTTCATGTTTTTTCCCAGGGATTGATTTTTAACCACAAGGTATTTATTTGAGCATCTGTTTCAATTCTTTGCTGAAAGAAAAATATCTTAATACTCATGGGGGCTGAATTCAGGGGAGAGACAGGAATGTGATTCTCTGACAGAGATTCTGTTCCTCACTGGACCTTACTGTGCCTTTCCTTAACTGAGAAAGTAATATCTAAGTACACGTGTATGAAAGAGGTTTTCTATGTACTGTAAAGAAGTCACAGCAAAAGCCTTACATCTGGTAATGATTATTTCTGCAACGTGGCCAAGTCACTTCTATTTCATGAATACAGAGTATATCTTCACAGCCTCTCCAGCACTTATTACCTGTCTTGTTGATAATAGCTAATCTAACAGGTGTACGGTGGTATCTTATTGTAGTTTGATTTGCATTTCTCTAATAGCTAAAGAAGATGAGCATCTTTCCATAAATCTGTTGGCCATTTGTATTTCTTCCTGGGAGAAGTGTCTGTTCATGTCCTCTCCCCATTTTTTTTATCGTAGTGTTTGCTTCTTTGCTGTTGAGTTTTGTGAGTTATTTATATATTTTGGATATTAGGCCCTTATCTCAGCTGTTGTTCGAAAATATCATCTCCCATTTAGTTGGCTGTCTGTCTGTTTTGTTGTCAGTTTCTCTTGCTGTGCAGAAGCTTCTTAGTCTGATGTTGTCTCATTCATTTATTTTGCCTTCACTTCCCTTGTCTTTGGAGTTAAATTCATTAAGTATCCTCTATGGCCAAGGTCTGTGAGTTTAATATCTATTTTTTTTCTGTGTATTTTATTGTTTTAGATGTTATTTTTAGGTCTTTGATCCATTTTGAATTACTTTTGTACAAGAAGACAAATTGTAGTCAAGTTTCATTTTTTTGCACATGGCTTTCCAGTTTTCCCAGTACCATTTATTGAAGAGGCTTTCTTTTTTTCATTTTCTGTTTCTGAGTCCTTTATCAAAGATGATTTCAATGTATATATGTGGTTTTATTTCTGGGCTCTCTATTCTGTTCCATTGGTCTGAGTGACTGTTTTTCTGCCAATACCATGCTGTTTTGATTGTAGTGGCTCTGTAGTATAATTTGAAGTCAGGTATTGTAATGCTCCCAGCTTTGTTTTTTTCCTTAGGATTACTTGAGCTATTCAACGTTTTTTATAGTCCCATATAAACCTGATGATTTTTTGTATTATTTCTTTAAAAAATGACATTGGAATTTTGATGGGAATTGTGTTAAATTTGTGTATTGCTTTGGGTAATATGGTCATTTTAACTATATTTATTCTTCCTATCCAAGAACAAGAAATATTTTTTCCATTTCAATGTGTCTTTTTTTATTTTCTTTAACAACGCTTTGCAGTTTTCATTATGTAGATTCTTTACATTCTTTGTTATGTTTATTCCTAGGTATTTTATTTTTTTGTTGCAACTGTAAAAGTCATCTCTTTTTAGCTCATTTTCTGAAGTTTCATTGTTAGCATGTAAGAAAACAATAGATTTCTGTATGTTAATTTTTTATCATGTGACTTTACTATATTTGTTTATTATTTCTAAGAGTCTTTCTGTGGAGTCCTTGGTGTTTTCTATATACAGGATCATGTCATCTGCAAACAGTGAAACCTTTAATTCTTCTTTCCCAATATGAATGCCTTTTATTTCTTTATCTTGTCTGATTGCTCTGGCTAGAACTTCGAGCACTACATTAAATAAGAATGGAGAGAGTAGACAACCTGTCTTGTTCCTGGTTTTGGATGAAAAGTTTTCAGTTTTTTGCCATTTAATATGATGTTAGCATATGGTTTGTCATAAATGGCCTTTACTATGTCAAGATATTTTTCTTCTATGCCTGTGTTGTTGAGTGCCTTATCCACTGTTTGTGGGAATGTAAAGTGGTACAACCATTATGGAAGAAAGTATTGTGGTTCCTCAAAAAATAAACAACAGAGTTACAACATGACCCAGTAATTCCTCTACAGGGTATTTACTCCAAAACCTAAAAATCATTGGTACATAAAGACAATGCAATCCCATGTTCATTGCAGCATTGTTTATGGTGGCCAAGACATAGAAACAACCAAAAAGCCCTTAATTAGAAGATTGGATAAAGAAGATGTGGTACATATATACTATGGAATACTACTCAGCCATAAGATATGATGACAGCAGATCATTTACAACAACATGGATGAAACTTGATCACATTATAATGAGTAAAATAAGTAAATCAGAAGAAACTAAGAAGTATATGATTCCATACATAGGTGGGACACAATATTGAGACTTATGGACATAGATAATAGTGCAGTGGTTACCAGGGGAGAGGAAGGGAGGAAAAGGAGGATCTGGTGGGAAAAGAGGGACATATAGAAAACGAAATGAAGGATGATGGAGGACTATCTGCTTGGGGTGATCGGTATACAACTGCTTGGGGTGATCGGTAACTGAATGTCAAAATGATCTGGAGATGTTTTCTCTAAATCTATGTGCTTTAGTTGACCAATGCCACCCTGTTAAAGTTAATTATCTAAATAATACTATATATAAAAAGAATGTCTTGAAAATCCATTCCACTGAGATCATTACTACAATTAAAAAATAACATGTTCATGTGGGGACATAAAGATTTATAATAAATCAAAGGGTAACAGCAGATACGTGACTGGGGTTTGAACACACTGCCACATGCAGATGAGGTGTGATAGAATTGTGCACCTAAGCCTGTATAGTTTATTAACTAAGGTCACCCTGATAATTTCAATAAAATATTAAAAAATCCTTTAAATAAGAGAAATGAAGCAAATTTAGTGAATTATGTAAATTTTTAAATATATTTATTTGATATTTAATAATTAAATTATTTTGATCCCTTTTCCCTCTCTGTGGAGCACTAAGAAATATTCATCATATTTAAAATGGTTTTTGGATGCTTTTATATATATGTATATATACATATAATGTTTGTGTTCCTTTTTAAAATTTTTTTAATTTATTCATTTTAGAGAGAAGATAGAGTGAGCGAGAGAAATAGAGAGAGAGAGAGAGAGAGAGAGGGGTAGAAGCCAGAAGCATCAATTCCCATATGTACCTTGACCAGAAAAGTGCTGGGTTTTGACCAGTGACCTCGGCATTCCAGGTTGAAGCTTTATCTAGTGTTCCACCACAGATCAAGCTGTGTTTCATTTAATTTCTAGCACCTACACTGTACAAAGTCTGAACAACCACTGTACAAGAGTTATTGAAAGACTGCTCATGTGGGTTATTAAAAGATTAGCTTCTTATGTGTATCTCTTCACAGTGTATTTGGCCACTAATTAATTCACAATATTATTGTACCTGAGTGTCCATAGTAACTCAGGGTGGAATGAAGCTGAGTGAATCAGAAGAAGGAAAAGAAATAACAGTGAGGGTTTTCTGTACCAAAAACCATAGCTGTCCTTGGAAAAAGCATACACTCTGAAACTTAAATGTACCTAAACTTCCAGATATCCTTTTGTTAAAATCATCTGAGAGAAAGGCTCTGTCTCCTTGATTGCAACCACATGGTAAATGTTGGGGTAACAAGGATGACTTGTCAGAATTAAAATTCCAAGACTCTGAGAAAGAGGGAGATGGTCACTGAGAGAGAAGACAGGGGATAAGGAACAGGTAAGGGAAGGACACGGGGAGGAGGTTACCGGTACTTACTTATCTGCTCTTCACTCAGAGCTGAAAAGAAAATGAAAAAAATACACAAATCATTCCAGGTGAAAACACAATATCAGATAAGAAAGAAAACAGAAATCGGCCCCCAGTCATAGTTCACTCTTGAGTACACACGGACCCATATTAGTGAATGTAGGAATCATGATGTTTTAAAAACCATCTCACCCATCGGAGTCACTGCTGTTCTCCCTGCACTGTCTCTTGTGCACAAGATAGTAAGTCAAGAAATTAAAGAAAGAGGGAGCTACATCAGAAATGCTGGGATGTGAAATACTAAGTAATCCCATGTCACTGGACAATCATCTTTTTCAGATTAAAAAGAAACATATTTACAAATGAGGCAGAGACTTAGCCAGTCACGAGGAAGTGTACAGTAGAGACGTCCATCTCAACAAACGGTTTTGGAAGCACTAATCATATGACACCTGTTCTGTGCATTAGAGAAACATACTCTCATAGACCAGTCCCAAAGAAACAAATATAAATGTAATTATCATGAGAGAAAACAACCTTAAGCTTTGATTAATTAAAAGATTTTTTTCTGGGTTATTGTGGTCAATATTTTTTTTTGTGGTCAATGTTTTTTTTATCCTTCACACAAAAGTTACAGGTCAGACATGTATCACTTTTCTACAGGTCTTAAGATACTTCATCCTTCTGAAAATTGTTTATTTTTAAGTGCTGTTTGTCATTAGATAATAATGGCAATATTATGCCAAAAAAATTAAAAACAAGTATGGATGGATATTTCATATTTTATGAAAAATTATGTAAAATATTTAGTTAACTGAGAACACCTGGTTCATATGATGAAGGACAGTGAAAGAGGGATGCCTCACTCTGTCCCATGTGATGAGTGAATGATGTCAGGCATTTATCACGACACAGGATGTGAGAAGCCAGTGGACAGAGACACTGAATGATGAAAGTTTGGAGTCTTTTCTCTCAAGGGTTTGGAGAAATATTAATTGGTAATAATGGAATCTAAAACTTGAAAATCTTGACAGAGTTCTTAATTTTGAATATTTCCCAGAAATATATACATATACTTTTATATATGTATATTATAATGTAAGCCTATAATATTTGTATATATAAAAAATTATGTATCTGTCACCTTAATACGCTTTGTCTCACCAATGTCTTAATGAAACTGAGTCGACATTCTGTGAGACTGAAGCCACCAATGTTTACAGGGAAATAATTGTATAAAATGAGAATGAAGGAAGGGAAAGGAAGGAAGGTAGGAAACAGAAAGGGACAGAGCCCCGTACGGGAGAAGTGCTGTCCCAGAATCGGGTGGGGACAGTGGACATCTAGGAGGAGGACAGGCCAATGGAAGGCACTTGGATAAAAAGGCCAGAAATGTCAAAGGCAGAAATAAACTGGATATTTTTAAGTGGATCAGAGTAAAGGAGTATCATTAATTTTACCTATTGTTTCTTTACATTCCTCTGAAAGAGAAAAAAAGAAAAAGTCAATGTCAATTTAATGGGAAACAACTACAAAGAGAATTCAAATTTACTGAATTATTCAAATTCAGAATTAACCAGACCACAGTTCAGATGAACACACATTCACACACACACAACAAATCACCCCACCCTAGGCACAGCTACACACGGGCTCAGAGCTCACTATTTCCACAGGCATACTGCAATAAAAAAAAGGTGGAAAATGATGTTAATTTAGTAAAATAATATAAAACTTTAAAAGTATTATTTTTTCTGGTTAATTTATGAAAAAATTGCTTTTCTGGAAAGATTTATTATTATTTCATAGAGATGTGGTGAGAGCTAGGAGGAAAGCCTATGGTCTCAGAGCTACGTCACTTTAGTTGTATGTTGTTGATCTGGGTGATGTGTCCTGGGAAGCCGTGTCCTGGGAAGCGCAGGGTCAATCTGGCAACCTCAGTGTTCCCGGGCCACACACTATCCACTGCATGACCACAGGGCAGGCTAAAAGTATGCTTGGTTTATTTAAAATATTTATGTTTGTATCATTCAGTTTGGGAGCTTAATAAGGTCATTTGATACATTAAACACATCAGTGAGTCTCACTGCTGTGGCAGTGAAATCGTGCTGAGTGGCCACCACACTGTGGAAAGAGCACTGACACACAGCTCCTCCCAGTGACACATGGTCAGGGGTCGGGGGGTTGCGTCCTTCATGTTTTTGTCCACGGGTTGAGTTTTAACCACAATGTATTTGAGCATCTTGTTTAACTCATTCCTGAATGAAGAAAATCTTAGTACTCATGGGAGCTGAATTCAGGAGGATCACAGGACTGGGATTCTCTGACGGAGATTCTGTTTCTCACTGGACCTTACTAAGCCTTTCTCTTAACAGAGAAACAAATATTGAAGCACACACACACAAGACAGGATTTTTGAAAAGAAGAAGTAACGTAAGCGTTCCACCCGATAATAGTTGTTTAGGCCACATGGACAAGTCTCATCTATTCTATGAATAAAGAATATACCTTGAAAACTCATTCCCTGAAATCATCAGTACTTCTTTAAAAATACCACATGACATATGGAGACATAAATATTTAAATATATAACAGGGTAACAGAAGGATACATGACTGGTGTGTGTTAGAATTGTGCTATTTAGACCTGCATAGATCATTAATCAAGATCACCCCAATATATTCAATAAAACATTTAAAAAAATACAATAGGAGAAATAAAGCATATTTATAAAAATCTGTAAAATTTTAAAAATATTTATTTGGTATTTTTTAATGAAATCATTTTTTATTCTTTTTCAGACTATGTGAAACACTCTGATATATTTGTCAAAAGTAAGGTTTTGGATGTTAAATTCATCTGACAGGAAGGCCCTGTCTCTTGATTTCAACCACATAGTAAAAGTTGTTGTAATAAGGATGACCTGTCAGAGTTAAAAGTCCATGACTCTGCGAAAAAAGGCAGATGGTCCCTGAGAGAGAAGACAGGGGATAAGGAACAGGTGAGGGAAGGACACGGGGAGGAGGTTATCAGTACTTACTTCTCTGCTCTTCAATCAGAGCTGAAAAGAAAATGAAAAAAATATGCAAATCATTCCAGGTGAAAACACAATATCAGATAAGAAAGAAAACTGAAATCGGCCCCCAGTCATAGTTCACTCTTGAGTACACACTGATCCATATTAGTGAATGTAGGAATCATGATGTTTTAAAAACCATCTCACCCATCGAAGTCAGTGCTGTTCTCCCTGCCCTGTCCCTTGTGCACAAGATAGTAAGTCAAGAAATTAAAGAAAGAGGGAGCTACATCAGAAATGCTGGGATGTGAAATACTAAGTAATCCCATGTCACTGGACAATCATCTTTTTCAGATTAAAAAGAAACATATTTACAAATGAGGCAGAGACTTAGCCAGTCACGAGGAAGTGTACAGTAGAGACGTCCATCTCGACAAACTGTTTTGGAAGCACTAATCATATGACACCTGCTCTGTACATTAGAGAAACATACTCCTATAGACCAGTCGCAAAGAAACAAATATAAATGTAATTATTATTAGAGAACACAACCTTAAGCTAAGATTGATTAAATTTTTTTTTCTGGATTATTGTGCTCAATATTTTTTTTTATCCTTTACACAAAAGTTACAGGTCAGACATGTATCACTTTTCTACAGGTCTTAAGATACTTCATCCTTCTGAAAACTGTTTATTTTTAAGTGCTGTTTGTCATTAGATAACAATGGCAACATTATGCCAAAGAATTAAAAACAGGTATGGATGGATATTTCATATTTTATGAAAAATTATGTAAAATATTTAGTTAACTTAGAACACCTGGTTCATATGATGAAGGACAGTGGAAAAGGGATGCCTCTCTCTGTCCCATATGATGAGTGAATGATGTCAGGTATTTATCACGACACAGGATGTGAGAAGACAATGGACAGAGACACTGAATGATGAAAGTTTGGAGTCTTTTCTCTCAAGGGTTTGGAGAAATATTAATTGGTAATAATGAAATCTAAAACTTGAAATACTTGACAGAGTTCTTAATTTTGAATATTTCCCAGAAGTATACACATATATTTTTATATATGTATATTATAATGTAAGCCTATAATATTTGTATATATAAAAAATTATGTATCTGTCACCTTAATACGCTTTGTCTCACCAATGTCTTAATGAAACTGAGTCGACATTCTGTGAGACTAAAGCCATCAATGTTTACAGGGAAATAGTTGTGTAAAATGAGAATGAAGGAATAGGAAAGGAGGGAATGTAGGAAACAGAAATGAACAGAGCCCGACACGGGAGAAGTGCTGTCCCAGAATCAGGTGGGGACAGTGGACATCTAGGAGGAGGTCAGGCCAATGGAAGGCACTTGAATAAAAAGGCCAGAAATGTCAAAGGCAGAAATAAACTGGATATTTTTAAGTGGATCAGAGTAAAAGAATATCAATAATTTTACCTATTGTTTCTTTATATTCCTCTGAAAGAGAAAAAAAGAAAAAGTCAATGTCAATTTAATGGAAAACAACTACAAAGAGAATTCAAATTTACCGATATATTCAAATTCAGATTTAACCGGACCACAGTTCAGATGAGCACACATTCACAAACACACACACACACACACACACACACAACAAATCACCCCACCCTAGGCACAGCTACACACGGGCTCAGAGCTCACTATTTCCACAGGCATACTGCAGTAAAAAAAAAAAAGGTGAGTGACATCTCCGAAATGGCGCCGTGAGCAGTGCGTCCGACAGATCTCCCCAAAATCTCAATAAATTTATCAACTAGAAACAGAAAAATTTATCCTCGGAGCATTCTGGAGTTCCACACACACACTGAAAGCAAAAGGACTGTTGCGGAGGAGGGAGTACACCTGTGGTGAGTCAACCCATATGTGCAGCTGCCCGCCCACACTCGGGGAGCGGCAGCCTGGGCACTGGCGGCTGCCGCTGCATGCCCTGAGAAACCGCGCGCGCAGCCTCGTGCCTCGGTCCAGAAAGTCCCCGGCCACTGGCGTGCTGAGAAACCGCGCTTTCGCCCGTGCCGCAGTCGGGAGGGGGGAGGGGCGCCAAGGCTGTCTTTCCTAGTCAGGAGATTCTCTCCATGGGCGGGGCACCTCACCCAGCCATTCAAGCTAACAATCAAGTGTTGGGGGGAGGGGCGCTCAGGCAGCCTGAAATACTCTCTGGAGCACAGCTGTGGATCCAATTGCTGAAATTGGCTTAACCCACGAAATCTACGCACCCACGGGCCTCTAATTGATAGGATCTCTCCCAGTTCAGCGATCCAAGACAAGATGCGTGATATTTTTCAGTGCCTTTCGCTAAAGGGGCAGGGGCAACTTCTGATTGACAGAGCCTCCATATTCAGGGATATACCTAACAAGAGGGACTTGGCAGATATTAAGATCCATACAGCAAGCAGTGACTAGTGCTTCTTCTTCCCAGCCAAAACAGGCTACCAAGTGTGGAAAGCCTGGGTTGAGTGGTCTAACTGAATGATAGGCGCTGAACAGTCACCTTGACAACAACTGACTCCCAGCCCCACCTGATTATGCTGGAGGCTCTGACTGCCAGAGCCTTACCCAGAGCCTTGCGCTGAGTGAGGATAGAGTGGGGATTTCCCAGCTCTTTGAGCCTCTTACTCCCCAGACAGAAGCAGTGGCAGCCTCATAGCTGGATCACCAGGCTGCTAATTCAGGAAGGGGAGACTAGGAAAGAGACTCCAGGAAAGCAAACTCTCTCATTGTTGGACCCTGCAAACGCCAACAAGCCTTGACTACCAGCGAGACTAAAGCCAATTATATGACATTGCCATAGAATCCCATCAACTGCAAATTCCTACCGAAGAGTGACACAGGGGCAGAACCTGGGGTACAGAGTCACCGACCAGGAAGAGGGAGAGAAAAGAAAAAGGAAGAAGTTAACCTCTCAAAATCAAGAAAAATCCACAGACTTTATAACTTGTTCCACTAATTGTTGTTGTTGTTTCTTTCTTCTATCTTATTAGCTTTATTATTATTTCTATTTCTTCCACCTCGGTCCTTTTACTCTCTGCCCATCTTATGCTACCCTTTTCTTGAACTACACTACCCATGAGTGTTACATTTTATTTCTTTTCTTCATCCTAACTCTCCTTTAGGGTTACACTCCAAAACCCTTAACTCTCACTCTCTCCCCTTTTGTTTTTTTGTTTTTTTTTCCTTTCCTTTTTTTCTTCCTTCGTTTCTCTCTTTTTCTTATTTTTTCCTTTCTATTCATTTCTTCTTTTCTCCTTTTACTTTTCCTCCCATTTAAGCCTCAATCACAAAAAATTATTTAATTTGGGACTCAAGTTTTTTTGAGGGGTTTTTTTGTTCTTTTTTTTTCTTCTTCTGCTTTTGTTCTTGGTTGTCCTTTGTTTGTTTTTGTGGCATTTTGGGCACTTTTTACATTGCTTTTTAACTCACTAGCATTCCTACCAACCCAAAGTCTCCATTGTATTTAGTCTTCGCTCCACTTAATACAACAGATTTTTACTTATTATTTTTAATTTTTTCTTCTTTAATTATTGTTTTTTCTCTCCTTATCCCTCTCATTATATCTCTTAGTCAACCATCACTTACAAGCAAATCATTTTATGCCTGTCTAAGATTTTCTCCTTTTTTTTTTTTTGTATTTAGTAGGTCCCTACTCCCTTTTTTGCCTCTTGAACTCTTCACCCCAAATCAGGCCCTCCATTATAGGAAATTTTTGTTCTATTTAGCATAATATAATTCACAGGTCATCACGATATTTCCCTAAGGAGGTGAGAGGAGGGGAAGAGAAGAAAGAAAAAAGGGGGAAATAATAAATTATTACTTTTTTTTTGTGGAGTGTTTTCCTTTTTTCTTTTTTTTTTGCTTTTTATTTTTTATTAATTCTAATTAACACTATCAACAAGACCACCTTAAGATGCCAATAAGAAAAAGGAAATTGAACATTATGGATACAAAAGACAGAGAGGTAACACAAATAGATGTGGAAAAATCTATGGAGAAAAGATTTAACATATTGGAAGCCTTGGAGCCAAATGACAGAGAATTTAAAATAAAAATCTTAAAAATACTCAGAGATATACAAGAAAACACAGAAATGCAATTTAGGGAAATCAGAAAACAACTCAATGATCACAAAGAATATATTACCAAGGAAATTGAAACTATGAAAACAAATCAAACAGAAATGAAAAACTCAATTCAAGAGCTGAAAAAAGAGGTAACAAGCTTAGCTAATAGAACAGCCCAGATAGAAGATAGGATCAGTGAAATAGAAGACAAGCAACTTGAGGCACAACAGAGATAAGAAGAACGAGACTCAAAAATAATAAAAAACGAGAAAGCCCTACAGGAATTGTCTGACTCCATCAAAAAGAATAACATAAGAATAATAGGTATATCAGAGGGAGAAGAGAAAGAAAATGGAATGGAGAATATACTCAAACAAATAATAGATGAAAACTTCCCAAGCCTGTGGAAAGAACTAAAGCCTCAAATTCAAGAAGCAAACAGAACACCAAGTTTTCTCTAACCACAACAAACCCACTCCAAGGCACATCATAATGAAGATGACACAAACCAATGACAAAGAAAAAATTCTCAAGGCAGCCAGGGAAGAGAAGAATACAACATATAAAGGAAGGCCTATTAGATTATCATCAGACTTCTCAGCAGAACTCTACAAGCTAGAAGAGAGTGGACCCCAATATTTAAAGCCCTGAAAGAGAGGAACTTTCAGCCAAGAATACTATACCCATCAAAGCTATCCTTCAAGTATGACGGAGATATAAAAATATTCACAAATACAGAAAAGATGAGAGAATTTATCATCAGAAAGCCCCCACTCCAGGAAATACTAAAGGGGGTTTTCCAACCAGATTCAAAGAACAAAAGAAAACATAACCACAAGTAACAGCTCCACCAAAAAAACAATAAAATCAAACTTAAACTGTGACAACAAAATAAAAAAAAGGGGAGAAAGGATGAAGATTAACAGTAACAAAAGACGATGAAGCGCAGAAATACTCATAAAAAAGGGTACTACAATGAATATGGTAGGTACCCTTTTCATTACTTAATGGTAACCACCCTTGAAAAAACCACCACAAAAACACTTGACTTAAAAAAGGTAGCAACAGAGGAAAGAAGTATGGAATACAAACAAACAAAAACAAATGATAGAAAAACAAAGAGAAGAATCAAACAAGATACAAAACTAACAGAAAGCAATTTATAAAATGGCAATAGGGAACCCACAAGTGTCAATAATTACACTAAATGTAAATGGATTAAACTCACCAATAAAAAGGCACAGAGTAGCAGAATGGATTAAAAAAGAAAATCCAACTATATGCTGCCTACAAGAAATTCATCTAAGCAACAAGGATAGAAACAAATTCAAAGTGAAAGGCTGGAAAACAATACTCCAAGCAAACAACACCCAAAAAAAAAGCAGGTGTAGCAATACTCATATCTAATAATGCTGACTACAAGACAGAAAAAGTACTCAGAGACAAAAATGGTCATTTCATAATGATTAAGGGGACACTGAATCAAGAAGACATAACAATCCTTAATATATATGCACCAAACCAAGGAGCACCAAAATATATAACACAGCTACTTATTGACCTTAAAACAAAAACTGACAAAAATACAATCATACTTGGAGACCTCAATACACCGCTGACGGCTCTAGATCGGTCATCCAAACAGAGAATCAATAAAGATATATTGGCCTTAAATGAAATACTAGAACACCTGGATATGATAGACATCTACAGGACACTTCATCCCAAAGCGACAGAGTATACATTTTTCTCTAGTGTACATGGAACATTCTCAAGAATTGACCATATGTTGGGCCACAAAGACAATATCAGCAAATTTAGAAAAATTGAAATTGTACCAAGCATATTCTCTGATCATAAAGCCTTGAAACTAGAATTCAACTGTAAAAAAGAGGGGGAAAACCCCACAAAATTGTGGAAACTAAACAACATACTTCTGAAAAATGAATGGGTCAAAGAAGAAATAAGTGCAGAGATCAAAAGATATATACAGACAAATGAAAATGAAAATACGACATATCAGAATCTCTGGGATGCAGCAAAAGCAGTAATAAGAGGAAAGTTCATATCACTTCAGGCCTATATGAACAAACAAGAGAGAGCCGAAATAAACCACTTAACTTCACACCTTAAGGAGCTAGAAAAAGAAGAACAAAGACAACCCAAAACCAGCCGAAGAAAGGAGATAATAAAAATCAGAGCAGAAATAAATGAAATAGAGAACAGAAAAACTATAGAAAAAATCAATAAAACAAGGAGCTGGTTCTTTGAAAAGATCAACAAAATTGACAAACCCTTGGCAAGACTCACCAAGAAAAAAAGACACAGGACTCAAATAAATAAAATCCAAAATGAAAGAGGAGAGATCACCACAGACATCATAGATATACAAAGAATTATTGTAGAATATTATGAAAAACTATATGCCTCCAAATACAACAATCTAGAAGAAATGGATAAATTCCTAGAACAATACAACCTTCCTGAACTGAGTCATGAAGAAGCAGAAAGCCTAAACAGACCAATCGGCAGGGAGGAAATAGAAAAAACTATTAAAAACCTCCCCAAAAATAAAAGTCCAGGCCCTGATGGTTATACTAGTGAATTCTATCAAACATTCAAAGAAGACTTGGTTCCTATTCTACTGAACGTCTTCCAAAAAATTGAAGAAGAAGCAATACTTCCAAACACATTTTATGAGGCCAACATAACCCTCATACCAAAACCTGGCAAGGATGGCACAAAAAAAGAAAACTACAGACCAATATCTCTAATGAATATAGATGCTAAAATACTAAACAAAATACTGGCAAATCGAATACAACAACATATTAAAAAAATAATACATCATGATCAAGTGGGATTCATCCCAGAATCTCAAGGATGGTTCAACATACGTAAAACAGTTAACGTAATACACCATATCAACAAAACAAAGAACAAAAACCACATGATCTTATCAATAGATGCAGAAAAGGCTTTCGATAAAATACAACACAATTTTATGTTTAAGATTCTCAGCAAAATGGGTATAGAAGGAAAATATCTCAACATGATAAAGGCCATATATGATAAACCATCAGCCAACATCATATTAAATGGCGTAAAACTGAGGACTTTCCACCTTAAATCAGGAACACGACAGGGATGTCCACTCTCTCCACTCTTATTTAACGTGGTGCAAGAAGTTCTGGCCAGAGCAATCAGACAAGACAAAGAAATAAAAGGTATCCATATCGGAAAAGAAGAAGTAAAGGTTTCACTTTTTGCTGATGATATGAACCTATACATCGAAAACCCAAAGGACTCCACAAAAAGATTACTAGAAACAATAAACCAATAAAGTAAGGTCGCAGGATACAAAATTAACATACAAAAGTCCATAGCCTTTCTATATGCCAACAATGAAATATTAGAAAACGAACTCAAAAAAATAATCCCCTTCACGATTGCAACAAAAAAAATAAAATACCTAGGAATAAACATAACAAAGAATGTAAAGGACCTATATAAAGAAAACTACAAGGCATTGCTAAGAGAAATAGAAAAAGACACAATGAGATGGAAAAATATTCCTTGTTCTTGGATAGGAAGAATAAATATAATTAAAATGGCCATATTACCCAAAGTAATATATAAATTTAATGCAATTCCCATCGAAATTCCTATGACATTTTTTAAAGAAATGGAACAAAAAATCATAAGATTTATATGGAACTATAAAAAGCCCTGAATAGCCAAAGCAATCCTAAGGAAAAAGAATGAAGCTGGGGGCATTACAATACCTGACTTTAAACTATATTATAGGGCCACAATAATCAAAACTGCATGGTATTGGCAGAAAAATAGACACTCAGACCAATGGAACAGAATAGAAAGTCCAGAAATAAAACCACATATATATGGTCAAATAATCTTTGATAAAGGGGGCAACAACACACAATGGAGAAAAGAAAGCCTCTTCAACAAATGGTGTTGGGAAAACTGGAAAGCCACATGCAAAAGAATGAAACTGGACTACAGCTTGTCCCCATGTACTAAAATTAATTCAAAATGGATCAAAGACCTAAATATAAGATCTGAAAGAATAAAGTACATAGAAGAAGACATAAGTACTAAACTCATGGATCTGGGTTTTAAAGAACATTTTATGAACTTGACTCCAATGGCAAGAGAAGTGAAGGCAAAGATAAATGAATGGGACTACATCAGAATAAAAAGTTTTTGCTCAGCAAGAGAAACTGATATCAAAATAAACAGACAGCCAACTAAATGCGAACTGATATTTTCAAACAACAGCTCAGATGAGGGCCTAATATCCAAAATTTACAAAGAACTCATAAAACTCAACAACAAACAAACAAACAATCCAATAAAAAAATGGGAGGACATGAACAGACACTTCTCCCAGGAAGAAATACAAATGGCCAACAGATATATGAAAAGATGCTCAGCTTCATTAGTTATTAGAGAAATGCAAATCAAAACTACAATGAGATACCACCTCACCCCTGTTAGATTAGCTATTATCAACAAGACGGGTAATAAGAAATGTTGGAGAGGCTGTGGAGAAAAAGGAACCCTCATACACTGTTGGTGGGAATGCAAAGTAGTACAACCACTATGGAGGAAAGTATGGTGGTTCCTCCAAAACCTGCAAATAGAACTACCTTATGACCCAGCAATCCCTCTTCTCGGTATATACCCCAAAACCTCAGAATCATTGATATGTAAAGACACATGTAGCCCCATGTTCATAGCAGCACTGTTCACAGTGGCCAAGAAATGGAAACAACCAAAAAGCCCTTCAATAGAAGATTGGATAAAGAAGATGTGGCACATATACACTATGGAATACTACTCAGCCATAAGAAATAATGACATTAGGTCATTTACAGCAAAATGTTGGGATCTTGATAACATTATACGCAGTGAAATAAGTAAATCAGAAAAAAACAAGAACTACATGATTCCATATATTGGTGGAACATAAAAATGAGACTAAGAGACATGGACAAGAGTGTGGTGGTTACCAGGGGTGGGGGGATGGAGGGAGAGAGTTAGGGGGAGGGGGAGGGGCACAGAGAAAACTAGATAGAGGGTGACAAAGGACAATCTGACTCTGGGCGAGGGGTATGCAACATAAATTAATGACAAGATAACCTAGACATGTTTTCTTTGAATATATGTACCCTGAATTATTAATGTCATCCCATTAACATTAATAAAAAATTTTTAAAAAAAGGTGAAAAATGAAGTTAATTTAGTAAAAAAATATAAAATTTTATATTATTTTTCTGGTTAATTTATGAAATAACAGCTTTTCTGGAAAGATTTCATTTATTACTATTTCATAGAGACGTGGTGAGAGGCAGGAGTAAAGCCTATGGTCTCAGAGCTACGTCACTTTAGTTATATGTTGTTGATCTGCGTGATGTGTCCTGGGAATCTGTGTCCTGGGAAGCGCAGGGTCAATCTGGCAACCTCAGTGTTCCAGGGCCACACACTATCAACTGCATGACCACAGGCCAGGCTAAAAGTATGCTTGGTTTATTTAAAATATTTATATTCATATCATTCAGTTTGGGAGCTTAATACGGTCATTTGATACATTAAACACATCAGTGAGTCTCACTGCTGTGGCAGTGACATCGTGCAGAGTGGCCACCACACTGTGGAAAGAGCACTGACACACAGCTCCTCCCAGTGACACAGGCTCAGGGGTCTGGGGGCTGCGTCCTTCATGTTTTTGTCCACGGGTTGAGTTTTAACCACAATGTGTTTGAGCATCTCATTTAACTCATTCTTGAATGAAGAAAATCTTAGTACTCATGGGAGCTGAATTCAGAGAACACAGGACTGGGATTCTCTGATGGAGATTCTGTTTCTCACTGGACCTTACTGAGCCTTTCTCTTTACAGAGAAACAAATATAAAGCACTCACACACATGAGACAGGATTTTTGTAAAGAAGAGGTAACACGAGTGTTCCACCCGATAATGGTTGTTTTGGCCACATGGACAAGTCTCGTCTAGTGTATAAATAAAAAAATATACCTTGAAAACCCATTCCCTGAAGTCATCAGTACTACTTTAAAAATACCACGTGACATATGGAGACATAAATATTTAAAATAAATAACAGGGAAACAGAAGGATACATGACTGGCGTGTTTTAGAATTGTGCTATTTAGACCTGCATACATCATTAATCAAGATCACCCCAATACATTCAATAAAACATTAAAAAAACATACAATAGGAGAAATAAAGCATATATATAAAACTCTGTAAAATTTTAAAAATGTTTATTTGGTATTTTTTAATAAAATCATTTTTTAATCTATTTCAGACTATGTGAAACACTCTGATATATTTGTCAAATTTAAGGTCTTTGGATGTTTCTATACATGTATGTATTCCATTCTAATTGCAGTACCTTCTATGTACAAAGTTGCTATAATTATTGTATAAAGGTTGATGAAAACTGCTCGTATAGGTAAGTCCGGGTTAGGTTCTTATGTGCATCTATCACAGCATTTTTGTCCACCTATTAATTCTCAACCTTGTTGTATGTGGGTGTGTGTTTTAAGCCATGCCTGAATGATGCTGAGTCAGTCAGATGAAGGGGAAGAAATGACAGTGAGGGAGGTTCTGAATCACATGACCTCACTGTCCTTGAGGAAAACTTACACCCCCTAAATTTAAAAGTACTTACACTTTCAGATATTTTATTGATAAAATTAATTTGACATAAATGCTCTAGTTTTTTGATGCAACAACAAGACAATTGGAGGGATAATAATGGGAGAAACTGAACAACAATTGAAGACAGGGAATCAGAGTTGGAAGAACAAGACACTGAGACAATAGTGAGATGATCACTCAGAGGAAGACAATGGTGTAAGGGAGAGATGAGAAAATGACAGGGAGGAGGTTACCGTACTGACCTTTCTGCTGCTCACTCTCAGGTGAAAGGGAAAAGGAATAAATAAACAACTAATTCCAAGTGAAAACAGACTGTCTGGTAGGAGGAAGAACAGAAATGTGCCCTTTCATAGTTCACTGTGGAGCACACGGGGACCCATGTCTGTGAAAGCAGGAACCCTGAGGATCCAAGGGACACCTCACCCATCAGAGTCAGTGCTGTTCTCCCTCCCCTGTCCCCTGTGCACAGGAAACTAAGTCAGGAAATAAAAGTGAGGGTGTTAGGTCAGAAAGTTTTGGATATGCAATACTAAGTGTTCCACTGAGACTGGACTATCAGCTTTTTCAGATTAAAAAAGAAATATTTTTACATAAAAGACAGGCACTGAACCAGCGATGAGGAAGCGAACAGGAGAGGAAGCCTGCATGACAAAACCGGACTGTTGCACTCGTCATATAGAATCTGCTCTGTACAGTAGAGAGATACATGCGTAAAGACCGTTCTCAAGTAAAAAAATATAAGGGAAATTGTGTTTAGGAAAAGACAATATTAAGCTTTGAATGATAAAATTTTCTTATTTTTAAAACATTTTGGTCAATACTATTTCCTGCACCCTTCACACAGGGAGTACAGGTCAGAGACGGTTCACTTTTCCACGTGTCCTATTGCATGTCCTCCTTTTGAAAATTGTATATTTTTAAGTGCACTTTGTCATTTGATACTGGTGTCAAAATAATGCTGAAGAATAAAAAATGGGCATGTCTGGATATATTTAAAGTCCAGAAAAAATTTTGTAAAATATTTGGAGACCTTGAAACACCTGTGTCATATGATCAAGGAGAGTGGAAGATGATGCCCCACTCTGTCACATCTGACCAGTGAATGATATAAGTTATCATGACACAGGCTGTGAAAAGACAATGGAGAGAGACAATGAATGGTGAAAGTTTGGATTCTTTTCTCTCAAGGATTAGAAATATTAATTGCATATTAATGGGCCCTCAAACTTGGAATACTTGACAGAGGTCTAAAATTTGAATATTTTCCAGAAATACATACATTTATATTTATATATAAATACATTCTAATCTAAACCTGTGACATATGTAAACATTAAAATTCTCGTTTCCATCACCTTAACACCCTTCATCTCACCAATGTCTTACTGAAACTGAGTCAATTTACTGCAAGACTGAAGCCACCAATGTTTACAGGGAAATGACTCCATAAAGTAAAAGAGAAGAAAGGGGAAAGAATGGAAGATAGGAAAGAAAAAAAGTGTTCCAAATTAAAGAAATGCTTTCTCAAAATCAAGCAGGGGGAGCCCTGGTCTGTTGTCTCAAAAAGTAGCAAGTCGGCCCAGCGTGCAGGAGTCCCATGTTTGATTCCCATCCAGGGCACACAGGAGAAGCGCCCATTGCTTTTCCTCCCCTTCCTCTCTCCTTCCTCTCAGTCTCTCTTCCCCTCCTGAAGCTGAGTCTCCAAGGGAGCAAAGTTCTCCCGGGCACTGAGGATGTCTCCATGGCCTCTGACTCAGGTGCTAGAATGGTCCGGTTGAAATAGAGCAATACCCCAAATGGGGAGAGCATCACCCCCTGGTGGGCATGCTGTGTGGATCTCAGTCTGGCATATGCAGGAGTCTGACTCTCTGCCTCCCTGCTTCTCACTTCAGAAACAAAATCAAGTAAGGGTATAGTAGACATCTCGCAGGAAGACAGGCCAGTGGAAGGTACTTTGATAAAAAGGCCAGCAATGTCAAAGCTTAAAATAAACCAGATGTTTTCAATTGGATCAAGAGTAAAAAAAATGTCAGAAACTTTACCTTTTTCTTTCTCCAATTCATCTGAAAAAGAAAAAAGAATTCAATGTCAATTTCATGGGAAACAACCACAAAGAGAATACAAATTTACTGATAATTTTAATTTAAATTTAACCTCACCACATTTCAAATGAACTCACAAACACACAGCAAATCACACATGCCCCCCTACACACACACCTACACACTGGCTGAGAGCTCAATACCGTCCACATTATACTACAGTAAATAAGAAAGTTGAACAGGGATTTAAATGAGAAAAATATTATAAAATTTAGAAAATATAGGTATTCCTGTTTAACTTATTATAAAGATTCTTTTGAAAAGATTTAATTTATTACTATGACATAGAGGAGAGGCAGGTGGAAGAGTGTGGACAAATGGCTGCTTCACTGTAGCTATAGCTGCTGCCCTGGGTGCCGTGTCCGGGCAAGTCCAGGGTCCAACTGGCCACCTCAGTGTTCCAGGTCCACACTCTATCCAAGGGGCCACCACAGGCTAGGCTGAAAGTATTCTTGATCTATTTAAAATATTTATGCTTTTGTTACTCTATTTGTAAGCTTTAGTATGGTCATTAGATATTTTAAACACATCAGTGAGTCTCACTGCTGCGGCAGCGACATCGTGCAGAGTGGCCACCAAACTGTGGAAGGAGCACTGACACACAGATCCTCCCAGTGACACAGGGTCAGGGGTTGGGGGCTGCATCCTCTGTGTTTTTAATCACAGTGATTTGGGTTTCTGATTTAACTCATTCCTGAATAAAGCTTATCTTAATTCTCATGGGTGCTGAGTTCAGGATAGAGAAAGAATTTAGATTCTCTGACAGAGATTCTGTTCCTCACTGGACCTTACTGTGCCTTTCTCTTAACAAAGTAGCAAATATCCAAGCACACACACATGAGACAGGTTCTCTAAACTCTGTAAACCAGAGGCAGCGAAAGTCCTTATCTGCTAATGGTTGTTACTGCCAGGTGGACTAGTCTCGTCTATTCCACGAATAAAGAATATACCTTGAAAATCCATTCCACTGAAATCATCATTATAATTTTAAAAATATCATGTCCCATATGATGACATAAAGATTTAAAATAAATAAAAGAATGACTGAGGATCCGTAACTGGGGTGGGAACACATCACCACACACGGAGAAGGTGGGATAGAATTGTGCTCCTGAGACCTGCGTGATTTTATTAACCAAGTCACCCCAATAATTTGAATAAAACATTAAAAATCCTTTTAAAATAAGGAAAAGGAAGTATATTTATTCTATCTTAAAATTTTTTAAAATATTTGTTCTGATGTTTTAATAAAATTATTCTTGATCACTTTTTATTGTATGTGGACCACTATGAAATATCTGTTATAATTAAGATGGTCTTTGGACATGTATATATACAAATTATATCCAGTTAGCATCAATGCTAATAGCCGTACCTTCACTGTATAAAGTTGCTACAACCTCTGTACAGCAGTTACTGAAAGATTGCTCGTAGGTAAACATAGGGTTAGGTTCTTATGTGCTTCTATTCACAACGTTTTGTCCACCAATTAATTCGCAACCTCATTGTGTCTGAGTGTGTGTTTTAACTCAAGCCTGAATGCAGCTAAGTCAATCACATGATCGGGAAGAAATGACAGTGTCGGAGGTTTGGAATCAAATGACCTGAGCTGTCCTTGGAGAAAAATTACAATCAGAAACTTTAACTGTACCTAAACTTCCAGATATCTGATTGGTAAAATTTATGTGACAGAAGGCTCTGTCCCCTGGATTGCAACAACAAGAAAAATGGTGGAATAAAATGGGAGAATCTGAAATGCTGGGCCCCTTTTCTAGTTCACTCTGGAGCACACACTGACCCGTATCTGTGAAAGTAGGAACCGTAAGGTTTCAAAGGACATTTCACCCTTCGGAAACAATACTGTTTCCCTCCCCTGTCCCTTGTGCACAGGAAAATAAGTCAGGACATAAAACAATAAGGGTGTTAGGTCAGAAATTCTGAGATGTGCAACACTAAGCATTCTCTTGTCACTAAACTATCTCCTTTTTTAGTTAAAAAACAAACATATTCACATAGGAAACAGAGACTGAACCAGCAATGAGGACGTGTAGAGTGGAGGGGCCCCGCTCGATACAACTGGTTTTGTTACACTGGTCATATGACACCTGCTCTGTACATTTGTGTTTGATCATGGTGTCAGCATAATGCCAACGAATAAATTCCGGGCATGGTTGGCTGTTTTTAAAGGAACACCTGGGTCATATAATCAAGTACAGTAGAAGACGGACGCCTCACTCTCACATCTGACCAGTGACTAATACAGGGTCTTTATCATGACACAGGCTGTGAGAAGACAATGGACAGACACGCTGAATGCTGACAGTTTGGAGTGTTTTCTCTCAAGCGTTTGGGGAAGTATTAATTGCAGAGTAATAGTCCCTCAAAGATTGAATACTTGAGGGAGGTATTAAGGTTGAATATATTCCAGAAGTATATATGTGTGTGTGTGTATGTGTGTGTGTGTGTGTGTATGCTAATATAACCCTGTAACATATGTGTACATTAAAATTCAAGTATCATTCAGGTTAATGCCGCTCATCTCACCAATGACTTGATAAAACTGTGACAATTTACTGCAAGACAGCAGTCAATGTTTTCAGGGAAATAGTGTGTAAAAGAAGAAAAGAAGGAAGGTGAAGAGTGGAACATAGGAAACAGAAATGGACAGACTCACAAAAAGGAGAAGTGCTGTCTCAGAATCAGGGTGTGGACAGTGGACATCTAGGAGGAGGACAGGCCAATGGAGGCACTTGGATAAAAAGACCAGAAACATCAATGGGAGAAATAAACCAGAGGATTTCAAGTGGATCAAAAGTAAAGGAATATCAGTAATTTTACCTATTATTCTGTTCATGTGTCCTGAAAGAGAAAAAAAAGGCTAATGTTAATATTATGGGAAACAACCAAAAAGAGAAGTATAATCAATAGATAAATTCAAATTAAAAATAGGTTAATTTCAGATTAACACATAAAAACACATCAAATAACACTTGCTCTCTTAAAACACACACCTACAGAATAGATCAGAGCTCACTATTTTCTGCAGCTACTCTACAGTAAATAAAAAGGCTGAAAAGGGAGTAAATTTAGTAAAATAATGTTTTAAAAATATTTGTTTAGCCGTTTAATTTATAAATAATTGTTTTAATGACAATATTTTATTTGTTAATATTACATAGAGATGAGAGGAGGGACGGAAGCTATGGACTCATAGCTGCTCCACTGTAGCTGTAGCTGCTGCCCTGTGTTGTGTGCCCGGCCAAGTCCAGGGTCGAAGTGGCAACCTTGGTGTTCCAAGTGCACGCTCTATCCACGGGGCCACCACAGGCTAGGCTGAAAATATTCTTGGTTTATTTTTGAAATATTAATGTTTCTGTTATTCAGTTTGCTATCTTTAGTATTGTCATTGGATTCTTAACACACATCAGAGAGTCTCACTGCTGTGGCAGTGACATGGTGCAGAGTGGCCACCACACTGTGGAAGGAGCACTGACACACAGCTCCTCCTAGGGACAGGGTCAGGGGTCTGGGGGCTGCATCCTTCATGTTTTTTCCCAGGGATTGATTTTTAACCACAAGGTATTTATTTGAGCATCTGTTTCAATTCTTTGCTGAAAGAAAAATATCTTAATACTCATGGGTACTGAATTCAGGGGAGAGACAGGAGTGTGATTCTCTGACAGAGATTCTGTTCCTCACTGGACCTTACTGTGCCTTTCCTTAACTGAGAAAGTAATATCTAAGTACACGTGTATGAAAGAGGTTTTCTATGTACTGTAAAGAAGTCACAGCAAAAGCCTTACATCTGGTAATGATTATTTCTGCAACGTGGCCAAGTCACTTCTATTTCATGAATACAGAGTATATCTTCACAGCCTCTCCAGCACTTATTACCTATCTTGTTGATAATAGCTAATCTAACAGGTGTAAGGTGGTATCTTATTGTAGTTTGATTTGCATTTCTCTAATAGCTAGTGAAGATGAGCATCTTTCCATAAATCTGTTGGCCATTTGTATTTCTTCCTGGGAGAAGTGTCTGTTCATGTCCTCTCCCCATTTTTTTTATCGTAGTGTTTGCTTCTTTGCTGTTGAGTTTTGTGAGTTATTTATATATTTTGGATATTAGGCCCTTATCTCAGCTGTTGTTCAAAAATATCATCTCCCATTTAGTTGGCTGTCTGTCTGTTTTGTTGTCAGTTTCTCTTGCTGTGCAGAAGCTTCTTAGTCTGATGTTGTCTCATTCATTTATTTTGCCTTCACTTCCCTTGTCTTTGGAGTTAAATTCATTAAGTATCCTCTATGGCCAAGGTCTGTGAGTTTAATATCTATTTTTTTTCTGTGTATTTTATTGTTTTAGATGTTATTTTTAGGTCTTTGATCCATTTTGAATTACTTTTGTACAAGAAGACAAATTGTAGTCAAGTTTCATTTTTTTGCACATGGCTTTCCAGTTTTCCCAGTACCATTTATTGAAGAGGCTTTCTTTTTTTCATTTTCTGTTTCTGAGTCCTTTATCAAAGATGATTTCAATGTATATATGTGGTTTTATTTCTGGGCTCTCTATTCTGTTCCATTGGTCTGAGTGACTGTTTTTCTGCCAATACCATGCTGTTTTGATTGTAGTGGCTCTGTAGTATAATTTGAAGTCAGGTATTGTAATGCTCCCAGCTTTGTTTTTTTCCTTAGGATTACTTGAGCTATTCAACGTTTTTTATAGTCCCATATAAACCTGATGATTTTTTGTATTATTTCTTTAAAAAATGACATTGGAATTTTGATGGGAATTGTGTTAAATTTGTGTATTGCTTTGGGTAATATGGTCATTTTAACTATATTTATTCTTCCTATCCAAGAACAAGAAATATTTTTTCCATTTCAATGTGTCTTTTTTTATTTTCTTTAACAACGCTTTGCAGTTTTCATTATGTAGATTCTTTACATTCTTTGTTATGTTTATTCCTAGGTATTTTATTTTTTTGTTGCAACTGTAAAAGTCATCTCTTTTTAGCTCATTTTCTGAAGTTTCATTGTTAGCATGTAAGAAAACAATAGATTTCTGTATGTTAATTTTTTATCATGTGACTTTACTATATTTGTTTATTGTTTCTAAGAGTCTTTCTGTGGAGTCCTTGGTGTTTTCTATATACAGGATCATGTCATCTGCAAACAGTGAAACCTTTAATTCTTCTTTCCCAATATGAATGCCTTTTATTTCTTTATCTTGTCTGATTGCTCTGGCTAGAACTTCGAGCACTACATTAAATAAGAATGGAGAGAGTAGACAACCTGTCTTGTTCCTGGTTTTGGATGAAAAGTTTTCAGTTTTTTGCCATTTAATATGATGTTAGCATATGGTTTGTCATAAATGGCCTTTACTATGTCAAGATATTTTTCTTCTATGCCTGTGTTGCTGAGTGCCTTATCTACTGTTTATGGGAATGTAAAGTGGTACAACCATTATGGAAGAAAGTATTGTGGTTCCTCAAAAAATAAACAACAGAACTACAATATGAGCCAGTAATTCCTCTACAGGGTATTTACTCCAAAACCTAAAAATCATTGGTACATAAAGACAATGCAATCCCATGTTCATTGCAGCATTGTTTATGGTGGCCAAGACATAGAAACAACCAAAAAGCCCTTAATTAGAAGATTGGATAAAGAAAATGTGGTACATATATACTATGGAATACTACCCAGCCATAAGATATGATGACAGCAGATCATTTACAACAACATGGATGAAACTTGATCACATTATAATGAGTAAAATAAGTAAATCAGAAGAAACTAAGAAGTATATGATTCCATACATAGGTGGGACACAATATTGAGACTTATGGACATAGATAATAGTGCAGTGGTTACCAGGGGGAGAGAAAGGGAGGAAAAGGAGGAGCTGGTGGGAAAAGAGGGACATATAGAAACCAAATGAAGGATGATGGAGGACTATCTGACTTGGGTGATCGGTATACAACGTAACTGAATGTCAAAACGATCTGGAAATGTTTTCTCTAAATCTATGTGCTTTAGTTGACCAATGCCACCCTGTTAAAGTTAATTATCTAAATAATACTATATATAAAAAGAATAAGTCTTGAAAATCCATTCCACTGAGATCATTACTACAATTAAAAAATAACATGTTCATGTGGGGACATAAAGATTTATAATAAATCAAAGGGTAACAGCAGATACATGACTGGGGTTTGAACACATTGCCACATGCAGATGAGGAGTGATAGAATTGTGCACCCGAACCTGTATAGTTTATTAACCAAGGTCACCCTGATAATTTCAATAAAATATTAAAAAATCCTTTAAATAGGAGAAATGAAGCAAATTTAGTGAATTATGTAAAATTTTAAATATATTTATTTGATATTTAATAATTAAATTATTTTGATCCCTTTTCCCTCTCTGTGGAGCACTAAGAAATATTCATCATATTAAAATGGTGTTTGGATGCTTTTATATATATGTATATATACATATAATGTTTGTGTTCCTTTTTAAAATTTTTTTAATTTATTCATTTTAGAGAGAAGATAGAGTGAGCGAGAAAAATAGAGTGAGAGAGAGAAAGGGGTAGGAGCCAGAAGCATCAATTCCCATATGTACCTTGACCAGACAAGTGCAGGGTTTTAACCAGTGACCTCAGCATTCCAGGTTGAAGCTTTATCCAGTGTTCCACCACAGATCAAGCTGTGTTTCATTTAATTTGTAGCACCTACACTGTACAAAGTCTAAACAACCACTGTACAAGAGTTATTGACAGACTACTCATGTGGGTTATTAAAGGATTAGCTTCTTATGTGTATCTCTTCACAGTGTATTTGGCCACTAATTAAATCACAATGTTATTGTATCTGAGTGTCCATAGTAACTCAGGGTGGAATGAAGCTGAGTGAATCAGAAGAAGGGAAAGAAATAACAGTGAGGGTTTTCTGTACCAAAACCATAGCTGTCCTTAGAAAAAGCTTACACTCTGAAACTTAAATGTACCTAAACTTCCAGATATCCATTTGTTAAAATCATCTGACAGAAAGGCCCTGTCTCCTTGATTGCAACCACATGGTAAATGTTGGGGTAACAAGGATGACCTGTCAGAGTTAAAATTCCAAGACTCTGAGAAAGAGGCAGATGGTCACTGAGAGAGAAGACAGGGGATAAGGAACAGGTAAGGGAAGGACACGGGGAGGAGGTTACCGGTACTTACTTTTCTGCTCTTCACTCAGAGCTGAAAAGGAAATTAAAAAATACACAAATCATTCCAGATGAAAACACAATATCAGATAAGAAAGAAAACAGAAATCGGCCCCCAGTCATAGTTCATTCTTGAGTACACACTGACCCATATTAGTGAATGTAGGAATCATGATGTTTTAAAAACCATCTCACCCATCAAAGTCAGTGCTGTTTTCCCTGCACTGTCTCTTGTGCACAAGATAGTAAGTCAAGAAATTAAATAAAGAGGGAGCTACATCAGAAATGCTGGGATGTGAAATACTAAGTAATCCATGTCACTGGACAATCATCTTTTTCAGATTAAAAAGAAACATATTTACAAATGAGGCAGAGACTTAGCCAGTCACGAGGAAGTGTACAGTAGAGACATCCATCTCGACAAACTGTTTTGGAAGCACTAATCATATGACACCTGCTCTGTACATTAGAGAAACATACTCCTATAGACCAGTCCCAAAGAAACAAATATAACTAATTTTCATTAGAGAAAACAACCTTAAGCTTTGATTAATTAAATTTTTTTTTCTGGATTATTGTGGTCAATATTTTTTTTTTTTGTGGTCAATATTTTTTTTTTATCCTTTACACAAAAGGTACAGGTCAGACATGTATCACTTTCTACAGGTTTTAAGATACTTCATCCTTCTGAAAACTGTTTATTTTTAAGTGCTGTTTTTCATTAGATAATAATGGCAACATTATGCCAAAGAATTAAAAACAGGTATGGATGGATATTTTATATTTTATGAAAAATTATGTAAAATATTTAGTTAACTGAGAACACCTGGTTCATATGATCAAGGACAGTGGAAGAGGGATGCCTCACTCTGTCCCATATGATGAGTGAATAATGTCAGGCATTTATCACGACACAAGGTGTGAGAAGACAATGGACAGAGACACTGAATGATGAAAGTTTGGAGTCTTTCTCTCAAGGGTTTGGAGAAATATTAATTGGTAATAATGGGATATAAAACTTAAAAAACTTGACAGAGTTCTTAATTTTGAATATTTCCCAGAAATATATACATATACTTTTATATATGTATATTATAATGTAAGCCTATAATATTTGTATATATAAAAAATTATGTATCTGTCACCTTAATACCCTTTGTCTCACCAATGTCTTAATGAAACTGAGTCGACATTCTGTGAGACTGAAGCCACCAATGTTTACAGGGAAATAATTGTGTAAAATGAGAACGAAGGAAGGGAACGGAAGGAAGGTAGGAAACAGAAAGGGACAGAGCCCCGCACGGGAGAAGTGCTGTCCCAGAATCAGGTGGAGACAGCGAATATCTAGGAGGAGGACAGGCCAATGGAAGGCACTTGGATAAAAAGGTCAGAAATGTCAAAGGCAGAAATAAACCGGATATTTTTAAGTGGTTCAGAGTAAAGGAATATCATTAATTTTACCTCGTGTTTCTTTACATTCCTCTGAAAGAAAAAAAAAAAAAAGTCAATGTCAGATTAATGGGAAACAACTCCAAAAACATTCAAATTTACTGAAATATTCAAATTCAGAATTAACTGGACCACAGTTTTGATGAACACACACACACACACACACACAACAAATCACCCCACCCTAGGCACAGCTACACACGGGCTCAGAGCTCACTATTTCCACAGGCATTCTGCAATAAAAAAAAAGGTGGAAAATGAAGTTAATTTAGTAAAAAAATATAAAATTTTAAAAGTATTATTTTTTCTGGTTAATTTATGAAAAAATTGCTTTTCTGGTAAGATTTAATTTATTACTATTTCATAGAGATGTGGTGAGAGCTAGGAGGAAAGCTTATGGTCTCAGAGCTACGTCACTTTAGTTGTTTGTTTTTGATCTGGGTGATGTGTCCTGGGAAGCCGTGTCCTGGGAAGCGCAGGGTCAATCTGGCAACCTCAGTGTTCCCGGTCCACACACTATCCACTGCATGACCACAGGCCAGGCTAAAAGTATGCTTGGTTTATTTAAAATATTTATGTTCGTATCATTCAGTTTGGGAGCTTAATAAGGTCATTTGATACATTAAACACATCAGTGAGTCTCACTGCTGTGGCAGTGACATCGTGCAGAGTGGCCACCACACTGTGGAAGGAGCACTGACACACAGCTCCTCCCAGTGACACAGGCTCAGGGGTCTGGGGGCTGCGTCCTTCATGTTTTTGTCCACGGGTTGAGTTTTAACCACAATGTGTTTGAGCATCTCATTTAACTCATTCTTGAATGAAGAAAATCTTAGTACTCATGGGAGCTGAATTCAGGAGGAACACAGGACTGGGATTCTCTGACGGAGATTCTGTTTCTCACTGGACCTTACTGAGCCTTTATCTCAACAGAGAAACAAATATTGAAGCACACACACACACGAGAAAGGATTTTTGAAAAGAAGAAATAACACAAGCGTTGCACCCGATAATGGTTGTTTTGGCCACGTGGACAAGTCTCATCTATTCTATGCATAAAGAATATACCTTGAAAACCCATTCACTGAAATCATCAGTACTTCTTTAAAAATACCACATGACATATGGAGACATAAATATTTAAATATGTAACAGGGTAACAGAAGGATACATGACTGGTGTGTTTTAGAATTGTGCTATTTAGACCTGCATACATCATTAATCAAGATCACCCCAATACATTCAATAAAACATTAAAAAAACATACAATAGGAGAAATAAAGCATATTTATAAAAATCTATAAAATTTTAAAAATATTTATTTGGTATTTTTTAATGAAATCATTTTTTCTTCTTTTTCAGACTATGTTAAACACTCTGATATATTTGTCAAAAGTAAGGTCTTTGGATGTTAAATTCATCTGACAGGAATAACCCGTCTCTTGATTTCAACCACATAGTAAAAGTTGTTGTAATAAGGATGACCTGTCAGAGTTAAAAGTCCAAGACTCTGAGAAAAAAGGCAGATGGTCCCTGAGAGAGAATACAGGGGTAAGGAACAGGTGAGGGAAGGACACGGGGAGGAGGTTATCAGTACTTACTTCTCTGCTCTTCAATCAGAGCTGAAAAGTAAATGAAAAAAATAAACAAATCATTTCAGGTGAAAACACAATATCAGATAAGAAAGAAAACAGAATTCAGCCCCCAGTCATAGTTCACTCTTGAGTACACACTGACCCATATTAGTGAATGTAGGAATCACGATGTTTTAAAAACCATCTCACCCATCAAAGTCAGTGCTGTTCTCTCTGCACTGTCCCTTGTGCACAAGATAGTAAGTCAAGAAATTAAAGAAAGAGGGAGCTACATCAGAAATGCTGGGATGTGAAATACTAAGTAATCCCATGTCACTGGACAATCATCTTTTTCAGATTAAAAAGAAACATATTTACAAATGAGGCAGAGACTTAGCCAGTCACGAGGAAGTGTACAGTAGAGACGTCCATCTCGACAAACTGTTTTGGAAGCACTAATCATATGACACCTGCTCTTTACATTAGAGAAACATACTCCTATAGACCAGTCCCAAAGAAACAAATATAATTGTAATTATCATTAGAGAAAATACCCTTAAGCTTTGATTGATTAAATTTTTTTTTTCTGGATTATTGTGCTAAATATTTTTTTTTATCCTTTACACAAAAGTTACAGGTCAGACATGTATCACTTTCCTACAGGTCTTAAGATACTTCATCCTTCTGAAAACTGTTTATTTTTAAGTGCTGTTTGTCATTAGATAATAATGGCAACATTATGCCAAAGAATTAAAAACAGGTATGGATGGATATTTTATATTTTATGAAAAATTATGTAAAATATTTAGTTAACTTAGAACACCTGGTTCATATGATCAAGGACAGTGGAAGAGAGATGCCTCTCTCTGTCCCATATGATGAGTGAATGATGTCAGGTATTTATCACGACACAGGATGTGAGAAGACAATGGACAGAGACACTGAATGATGAAAGTTTGGAGTCTTTTCTCTCAAGGGTTTGGAGAAATATTAATTGGTAATAATGGGATATAAAACTTGAAAAACTTGACAGAGTTCTTAATTTTGAATATTTCCCAGAAATATATACATATATTTTTATATATGTATATTATAATGTAAGCCTATAATATTTGTATATATAAAAAATTATGTATCTCTCACTTTAATACCCTTTGTCTCACCAATGTCTTAATGAAACTGAGTCAACATTCTGTGAGACTGAAGCCACCAATGTTTACAGGGAAATAATTGTGTAAAATGAGAATGAAGGAAGGGAAAGGAAGAAAGGTAGGAAACAGAAAGGGACAGAGCCCCACACAGGAGAAGTGCTGTCCCAGAATCAGGTGGGGACAGCGGATATCTAGGAGGAGGACAGGCCAATGGAAGGCACTTGGATATTTTTACGTGGATCAGAGTAAAAGAATATCAATAATTTTACCTATTGTTTCTTTACATTCCTCTGAAAGAGAAAAAAAGAAAAAGTCAATGTCAATTTAATGGGAAAAAACTACAAAAAGAATTAAAATTTACTGATATATTCAAATTCAGAATTAACCGGACCACAGTTCAGATGAACACCCATTCACACACACACAACAAATCACCCCACCCTGGGCACAGCTACACACGGGCTCGGAGCTCACTATTTTCCACAGGCATACTGCAGTAAATAATAAAGGTGAAAAATGAAGTTAATTTAGTAAAAAAATATAAAATTTTAAAAGTATTATTTTTTCTGGTTAATTTATGAAATAACTGCTTTTCTGGAAAGATTTAATTTATTACTATTTCATAGAGACGTGGTGAGAGCTAGGAGGAAAGCATATGGTCTCAGAGCTACGTCACTTTAGTTGTTTGTTTTTGATCTGGGTGATGTGTCCTGGGAAGCCGTGTCCTGGGAAGCACAGAGTCAATCTGGCAACCTCAGTGTTGCCAGTCCACACACTATCCACTGCATGACCACAGGGCAGGCTAAATGTATGCTTGTTTATTTAAAATATTTATATTCGTATCATTCAGTTTGGGAGCTTAATAAGGTCATTTGATACATTAAACACATCAGTGAGTCTCACTGCTGTGGCAGTGACATGGTGCAGAGTGGCCACCACACTGTGGAAGGAGCACTGACACAGAGCTCCTCCCAGTGACACAGGCTCAGGGGTCTGGGGGCTGCATCCTTCATGTTTTTGTCCACGGGTTGAGTTTTAACCACAATGTGTTTGAGCATCTCATTTAACTCATTCTTGAATGAAGAAAATCTTAGTACTCATGGGAGCTGAATTCAGGAGGAACACAGGACTGGGATTCTCTGACGGAGATTCTGTTTCTCACTGGACCTTACTGAGCCTTTCTCTTAACAGAGAAACAAATACTGAAGCGCACACACACACGAGACAGGATTTTTGTAAAGAAGACGTAACACAAGCGTTCCACCCGATAATGGTTGTTTTGGCCACATGGACAAGTCTCTTCTATTCTATGCATAAAGAATATACCTTGAAAACCCATTCCCTGAAATCATCAGTACTTCTTTAAAAATACCACGTGACATATGGAGACATAAATATTTAAAATAAAAAACAGGGAAACAGAAGGATACATGACTGGCGTTTTTTAGAATTGTGCTATTTAGACCTGCATACATCATTAATCAAGATCACCCCAATACATTCAATAAAACATTAAAAAAACATACAATAGGAGAAATAAAGCATATATATAAAACTCTGTAAAATTTTAAAAATGTTTATTTGGTATTTTTTAATAAAATCATTTTTTATTCTATTTCAGACTATGTGAAACACTCTGATATATTTGTCAAATTTAAGGTCTTTGGATGTTTCTATACATGTATGTATTCCATTCTAATTGCAGTACCTTCAATGTACAAAGTTGCTACAATTATTGTATAAAGGTTGATGAAAGACTGCTCGTATAAGTAAGTCCGGGTTAGGTTCTTATGTGCATCTATCACAGCATTTTTGTCCACGTATTAATTCTCAACCTTGTTGTATCTGGATGTGTGTTTTAAGCCAGGCCTGAATGATGCTGAGTCAGTCAGATGAAGGGGAGGAAAACTTACACCCCCTATTTAAAAGTACTAACACTTTCAGATATCTTATTGATAAAATTAATTTGACATAAATGCTCTAGTCTTGATGTAACAACAAGACAATTGGAGGGGTAATAATGGGAGAAACTGAACAACAATTGAAGACAGGGAATCAGAGTTGGAAGAAGAAGACACTGAGACAATAGTGAGATGATCACACAGAGGAAGACAGTGGTTTAAGGGAGAGATGAGAACATGACAGGGAGGAGGTTACCGTACTGACCTTTCTGCTGCTCACTCTCAGGTGAAAGGGAAAAGGAATAAATAAACAACTAATTCCAAGTGAAAACAGACTGTCTGGTAGGAGGAAGAACAGAAATGTGCCCTTTCAAAGTTCAGTGTGTAGCACACGGGGACCCATGTCTGTGAAAGCAGGAACCCTGAGGATCCAAGGGACACCTCACCCATCAGAGTCAATGCTGTTCTCCCTCCCCTGTCCCCTGTGCACAGGAAACTAAGTCAGGAAATAAAATGAGGGTATTAGGTCAGAAAGTTTGGATGTGCAATACTAAGTGTTCCACTGAGACTGGACTATCAGCTTTTTCAGATTAAAAAACAAATATTTTTTCATAAAAAACAGGCACTGAACCAGCGATGAGGAAGCGAACAGGAGAGGAAGCCTGCATGACAAAACCGGACTGTTGCACTCGTCATATAGAATCTGCTCTGTACAGTAGAGAGATACATGTGTAAAGACCGTTCTCAAGGAAAAAAATATAAGGGAAATTGTGTTTAGGAAAAGACAATATTAAGCTTTGAATGATAAAATTTTCTTATTTTTAAAACATTTTGGTCAATACTATTTCCTGCACCGTTCACACAGGGAGTACAGGTCAGAGACAGTTCACTTTTCCACGTGTCCTATTGCATGTCCTCCTTTTGAAAATTGTATATTTTTAAGTGCACTTTGTCATTTGATACTGGTGTCAAAATAATGCTGAAGAATAAAAAATGGGCATGTCTGGATATTTTTAAAGTCCAGAAAAAATTTTGTAAAATATTTGGAGACTTTGAAACACCTGGGTCATATGATCAATGAGAATGGAAGATGATGCCCCAGTCTGTCACATCTGAGCAATGAATGACACAACGTATTTATCATGACACAGGCTGTGAAAAGACAATGGAGAGAGACAATGAATGGTGAAAGTTTGGATTCTTTTCTCTCAAGGATTAGAAATATTAATTGCATATTAATGGGCCCTCAAACTTGGAATACTTGACAGAGGTCTAAAATTTGAATATTTTTCCAGAAATACATACATTTATATTTATATATAAATACATTCTAATCTAAACCTGTGACATATGTAAACATTAAAATTCTCGTTTCCATCACCTTAACACCCTTCATCTCACCAATGTCTTACTGAAACTGAGTCAATTTACTGCAAGACTGAAGCCACCAATGTTTACTCCATAAAGTAAAAGAGAAGGAAGGGGAAAGAATGAAAGATAGGCAAGAAAATAAGTTCCAAATTAAAGAAATGCTTTCTCAAAATCAAGGAGGAGGAGCCCTGGTCAGTTGTCTCAATGGTAGCGTGTCAGCCAGGCATGCAGGAGTCCCAGGTTTGATTCCCATCCAGGGCACACAGGAGAAGCGCCCCTGATTCTCCACCCCTCCCTCTCTCCTTCCTCTCTGTCTCTCTCTTCCTCTCCTGCAGCTGAGTCTCCAAGGGAGCAAAGTTCTCCCGGGCACTGAGGATGTCTCCATGGCCTCTGACTCAGGTGCTAGAATGGTCCGGTTGAAATAGAGCAACACCCCAAATGGGCAGAGCCCCATCCCCTGGTGTGCATGCTGTGTGGATCTCAGTCTGGCATATGCAGGAGTCTGACTCTCTGCCTCCCTGCTTCTCACTTCAGAAACAAAATCAAGTAAGGGTATAGTAGACATCTTGCAGGAAGACAGGCCAGTGGAAGATACTTTGATAAAAAGGCCAGCAATGTCAAAGCTTAAAATAAACCAGATGTTTTCAATTGGATCAAGAGTAAAAAAAATGTCAGAAACTTTACCTATTTTTTTCTCCAATTCATCTGAAAAAGAAAAAAGAATTCAATGTCAATTTCATGGGAAACAACCACAAAAAGAATACAAATTTACTGATAATTTTAATTTAAATTTAACCTCACCACATTTCAAATGAACTCACAAACACACAGCAAATCACACATGCCCCCCTACACACACACCTACACACTGGCTGAGAGCTCAATACTGTCCACATTATACTACAGTAAGTAAGAAAGTTGAACAGGGATTTAAATGAGAAAAATATTATAAAATTTAGAAAATATAGGTATTCCTGTTTAACTTATTATAAAGATTCTTTTGAAAAGATTTAATTTATGACTATGACATAGAGGAGAGGCAGGTGGAAGAGTGTGGACTCATGGCTGCTTCACTGTAGCTGTAGCTGCTGCCCTGGGTGCCGTGTCCAGGCAAGTCCAGGGTCAAACTGGCCACCTCAGTGTTCCAGGTCCACGCTCTATCCAAGGGGCCATCACAGGCTAGGCTGAAAGTATTCTTGATCTATTTAAAATATTTATGCTTTTGTTACTCTATTTGTAAGCTTTAGTATGGTCATTGGATACTTTAAACACATCAGTGAGTCTCACTGCTGTGGCAGCGACATCGTGCAGAGTGGCCACCACACTGTGGAAGGAGCACTGACACACAGCTCCTCCCAGTGACACAGGGTCAGGTGTCTGGTTGCTGCGTCCTCATATGTTTGTCCACAGATTGTTTGTTAACTGAACTGTATTTGAGTTTATGTTTTACCTCAATCTTGAATTAAGAATATCATAATACTCATGGGTGGCTGAATTCAGAGGAGAGACAGCGCTGGCATTCTCTGACTGAGATCCTATTTCTCCCTTGACCTCATTTTTCCTCTATGTTAACCGAGAAACAAATTTTCAAGCACACACACAGACAGGATTTCTACACACGGTAAAGAAGAGGGAGCAAAAGTGTTCCGTCTGCTATTGGTTATTTCTGTCACATGGTCAAGTCTCATCTACTCCATGAATAAAGAATATACTTGGAAATCCATTTCACTGAAATCATCACTACTATTAGAAAAATACCATGTGACATGTGATGAAATAAAGTTTTAAAATAAATAAAATGGTGAGAGAAGAATGCATGACTGGGTTGGTGAAAACATCGTCATGTATAGATGAGGTGTGATACAATTCAGTATTCTAACCTGCATAGTTTTACTAAGCAAGGTCATCCCAATAAATTCAATAAATAATTAAAAGTCCTTTTAAAAAGGAAAAATTAAGCATATTTAAAATATTATGTAAAATTTTAAAATATTTACTTGATACATGTTAATAAAAAATTTTTATTTCTTGACAACGTATATGGTCAACTATAATATATTTGTTATGTTAAAACAGTCTTTGCATGCACATACACACACACGTATGAACATATATGTAAATATTCAGTTCTAATTTCAGAACCTGCACTGTATAAATTTGAAACAAACACCATACAACACTTACTGAAAGACTGCTGGCATAAGTTATTACAGGGTTAGGTTCCTATGTGTGTCTATTTACCATGTTCTTTTACACCTATTTATTCTCTAATTTAATGTATCTGAGTGTCTGTTTTACATCAGGGCTCAATGAAACTAAGTAAATCAGATGAAGGTAAAGAAATGACAGTGAGGAAAGTTATGTATCAAAAAGCAGAGCTGTTCTCAGAGAAAACTTACACCCAAAATCATTAAAAGTACCTGCACTTCCAGATATGTTATTGATAAAAATAATTTTACAGAAAGGCTCTGGGTCCTTGATGCAACAACAAGACAATTGGAGAGGTCATAATGGGAGAAACTGAATAACATGTGAAGATGGAGAATCAGAGCTGGGAGGACAAGATGCTGAGGTAATAGTGAGAAGGTCACTGAGAGGGAGGACAACAGTGTAAGGAGGAGATGAAAGAATAACAAGTGGGGTAGGTTATCAGTACTGACCTTTATGCTGTTCAGTCGTATCTGAAAAGGAAAAGGAAGAAATAAAGAAATCATTTCAAGTGAAAACAGACTGTCTGGTAGAAAGGGGAGCAGAAATGGGCCCCATTGGTTGTTCACTCTAAAGTTCACATTGACCCATGTCTGTTAAAGTAGGAACCCTGAGGTTCTGAAGGACATGTCACCCATTGAAGGCAATGCTTTGTTCCCTCCCCTATTCTTGTGCACAAGAAACTAAATCAGGAAATAAAAGGTTGAGGGAGTTAGGTCAGAGATTTGAGGATGTGCAATACTAAGCATTCTCATATCAGAGGACTATCAACTTTTTCAGATAAAAAAGAAACGTATTCACATGTGAGATGGGACTTCACCAGTGCGGACGAAGTGTACAGTAGAGGCCCCCATCTCTGCACAACTAATATTGCTTCATTAGTAATATAAACACTACTCTGTACATTCAAGGGATATGTTCTTGAAGACCATTCCTAGAAAAAAATTATATGTATTTGTAACTGGGTTTAGAAAAGCACAACATTGAGTGACGTCAGAGAAATGGCCCCATGAGGGATACTCTTCATACCTTCCCCTGAAATTTCAACAGATTCAACAACTAGAGACTGAAAAACAATCTCAGAAGCAACTGAAATATACACATGCCAAACAAAGCTACGATTGGGCGAAGGGGTGGCTGAATATATATAACCACTGTGAAGGAAATAAGAGAGAGAACAAATTATTCCACTTTCCTCACTGACCTGAGGAAGGGCTGCTTTCAGCTGGATCTGAAATGAAGGGAAGGCTAGAGGAGAGGGAATAAGCTGGGCTAGGGCAGAGATGTTCAAGCCAAAGAGAGACTGTGCCCAGGGCTCAACTCGAGATTGGCAACACGGAACTAATGCCAACAGCAAACCCCCACAGAGGTGAGCAAGTGGGTTGCTTGCGGCGACTGATACCATAGTAGCTTTGGCCTTTGTTCACTCCCAGTCTTCGGCTGGCGAGCATGGGCAGTGTGTGAGTTGTTCCACCTGGTGCTCTGGGTGTGGATACCCACGTTCCAGGGGAGGGGCTAGGTCAGAGACTGTCAGTAGTGGTCTTCTGCATGGCCTGTACCCAGAGTTTCTATGCAATCCTGGCTCTCTTGCCAATAGCCAGTGGGAAGTGCTTGAGGCCGAGTTCCCTATGCCCGGACCAGTCCAGGTGGAGCACCACCGCCAACCAACACAGGTAACCAAGCATATTCCCATGCAGGAGAACTGTGAAAGTGCTGGGGGGCTGTGAGTGCAGGCAGCTTGCTGGAGCAGGCAGACTCTTGAGAACAGACCCGCAGAATAATGAGGCAAACTAGACCTACCCCATAACCCTTAAAAAGGATCCTAACCCATAGTCTGCTTACTGTCCTGTTGCCTTACGCTGGTGGCTCTCACTGGCAAAGCCTTACCCAGAACCCTGCATTGAGTGGGGATAGAGGGAGGATTTGGCAGTTCTTAGAGCCTCTTGCTCTCCAGGCAGTGCCTGATGAAACTTCACAGCTGGAGCCTCTGGCTGCTGGATCAGGAAGGAAAGATGTGGGGAGAGGCTCTGAGAAAATGGACTCGTCCATTGTTGGAGCCTGCAAATGCTAACAAGCCCCAACTACCAATGAGACCAATGTCTAGTTTATGTCATCACCTTAACAAACCAACAGCAAATCTCTGCCAAAGAGTGCCACAGGGGCAAAATCTGGGATACAGTGCCACCGGCCAAAAAGGGAGAGAAGAAAGATAAAGGAAGAAGATAACCTCTCAAAACCAGGAAAAATCCACAGTGTATAACTTTTTCCATTTTTCCTTGTATTTTTTATCTTTTATTTCTTTCACTTTGGTCATTCTATCCTCTTTCCATTTTATTCTTTCCTTTTCATTTTGAACTTCATCACCCATAGGTGTTACATTTTCAATTCTTGTTTTTTGCTATGATGGTTACATCACAAAACCCTTAACTCTCTCTTTTTTCTCCCTGTCTTTTTGTTTCCTCTTTTCTCTCTAATTTTTTCTTTCATTCGATCCTCACAAATTATTTTTTTAATTTACTAATTTTAATTGGGTAACATTTATAAATCAGGGTACACAAGTTCAGAGACAACATTTCCAGAATGACAAAAAAAATTATTTTATTCTAGATTCAAATTTTTTCTTTGTGGCATTTTGTGTGTTTTATAATTAACTTGTTATCTAATTAGCATTCCTCTTAATTCTGGCTCTCCTTTCTATATAGTTTCTGCTCCACTTAATACAATAGAATTTTCTATTTTCACTGTATTTTTTTATTTTTTTCTGCTTTTCTCTTTCACTTTTTCTCTCATTTGACTGTCATTTAAAAACAAATTATTTTACTCTTGATTCCTATCTTTTCCTTGTGGCATTTTGTGTGCTTCTTACTTGGCTCTTTATCTCTTTATCAGTTCCCCCCAACTCAGGCCCTCCATTCTATATAATTTTTGTTCCACTTAGCACAATAAAATTTTCACTTTTTCACTGTATTTTCTAAAAACATTTTATATATTTATTTTATTTTTTATCAACTGTTATTAGTGTTACTAACAATGCCACTCTCAAATGCCACTAGAACAAGAAATCAAATATCATGGATACAAAAGACAGAGGTGTAGCTGAGATAGATGGGAAAAATCTATAGAAAAAAAATTCAATAGCTTGAAAACCTTGCAATTAAATGACAGGGAATTTAAAATTGCAGTCCTAAAAATGCTCAAGAAAATACAAGATAGCACAGAAAGGCATGTTAGGGAATTAAAAAAACAATTCAACAAACATAAAGAATACATAACCAAAAAAATTGAAAGTATAAAATACAATCAAACAGAGATAAAAAACTCAATTCATAAACTGAAAAAATGAGGTAACAAGCTTAGTTAATAGAATAGGCTGGATAGAGGAGAGATTTAGTTACATAAAAGACAGGCAACTAGAGGCACTACAGAGAGAGGAGGAGAGAAATTCAAAAATTAAATAAAATGAAAAAGCCCTACAGGAATTGTCTGACTCCAATAGAAAGAGCAACATATAAAAATGGGTATATCAGAAGGAGAAGAGAGAAAATGGAATAGAGAATATATTCAAGCAAATAATAGGTGAGAACTTCCCAAGCCTATGGAAAGAAATAAAGCCTCAAATTCAAGAAGCAAACAGAACGTCAAGTTATCTTAACCCAAAAAGATCTACTCCAAGGCATATCATAAAATTATCACAAACTAATGACAATGAAAAAATTCTTAAGGCAGCCAGAGAAAAGAAGAATACAACATATAAAGGGAGGCCCATTAGATTATCATCAGATTTCTCAGCAGAAATTCTACAAGCTATAAGAAAGTGGACCCCAATATTTAAAGTTTTGAAAGAGAGAAACTTCCAGCCAAGAATACTATATCCATTAAAGCAATCCTTCAAATACAAAGATGAAATAAAATCATTCACAGATAAACAAAAGATAAGGGAATTTATCACCAGAAAACACCCAGTTCAGGAAATACTAATAGGGGTTTTCCATCCAGATACAAAAAACAAAACAAAACAAAACTACAAGTAAAAGCTTCATCAAGATCCAATAAAAACAAGATTAATCTGTGACAACAAAAACATAAAAGGGGAGAGAACAAAGATTAACAGTAGAAAAGGAGGATGGAGTGCAGAAGCACTCATAAGATAGTGTATAACAATGAACATGATATGGCACTCATAAGATAGTGTATAACAATGAACAGTATATATTTTTCTATTACTTAATGGTAACCACCCCTGAAAAAAAAAACCTTAGAGGCACATGGCTTGAAGAAAAAAAAAGTAACAGAAGAAAGAAGTGTGGATTACAACCAAACAAAAACAAATGATAGAAGAAGAAAACAGAGGACCCAAAAAAGATACAAAACTATCAGAAAGCAATATATAAAATGTTTATAAGAAACCCTCAAGTGTCTATAATTACACTAAATGTAAATGGATTGAATTCACCAAAAAAGGACACAGATTAGCAGAATGAATTAAAAAAGGAAATCCAACTGTATACTGCCTACAGAAACACATCTAAGCTACAAGGATAAAAACAAATTCAATGTGAAGACTTGGAAAACAATACTCCAAGCAAACAACATTCAGAAAAAAGCAGATGTAGCCATAGTCATACCTAACAATGTTGACTACAAGATAGAAAAGGTAATCAGAGACAAAGACGGTCATTTCATAATGATAAAGGGAACATTGAATCAAAAAGACATAACACTTCTCAATATATATATATGCACCAAACCATGGAGCACCAAAATATATAAGACAGCTAATGACTGACCTAAAAACAAAAAATACAATCATACCTGGAGACCTAATACACTGCAGACGGCTCTAGATTGTTCATCCAAACAGAAAATCAATAAAGAAATATTGGCCTTAAATGCAACACTAGAACAATTGGATATGATAGGCATCTACAAGACATTTCAACCCAAAGTGTCAGAGTATATATTTTTCTCTAGTGTACATGGAACATTCTCAAGAATTGACCATATGTTGGGCCACAAAAATAACATCTACAAATTTAAAAAGATTGACATTATACCAAGCATATTCTCTGATCATAAAGCTTTGAAGCTAGACTTCAACGCCAGAGAAGAGATAAACCCACAAAAATGTGAAAATTAAAAAACATACTTTTACAAAATGAGTGGGTCAAAGAAGAAATAAGCACAGAGATCAAAAGTTACATACAGATAAATGAAAATAACAATATGACATATTAGAATCTCTGGGGTGCAACAAAAGCAGTAATAAGAGGAAAGTTCATATCTCTACAGGCCTATATAAACAAAAAAGAGCGAGCCCAAGTAAACCGCTTCACATCTTAAGAAACTAGAAAAAGAAGAACAACTACAGCCCAAAACCAGCAGAACAAAGGAAATAATAAAAGTCAGAGCAGAAATAAATAAATTATAGAACAGAAAAATTATAGAAAAAAATTAATAAAACAAGGAGCTGGTTCTTTGAAAAGATCTACAAAATTGACAATCCCTTGGCAAGACTCACCAAGGAAAAAAGAGAAAGGACTCATATAAACAAAATCCAAAATGAAAGAGTAGAAATCACCACAGATATCATAGATATACAAAGAATTATTGTAGAATCCTATGAAAAACTATATGCCACCAAATTTAACATTCTAGAAGCAAGGGATAAATTCCTAGAACAATACAATCTTCCTAGACTGAATCATGATGAAGCAGAAAGCCTAAGCAGACCCATAAGCAGGGAGGAAATAGAAACAACAATAAAAAACCTTTCCCCAAATAAAAGTCCAGGGCCAGACAGCTATACTAGTGAATTTTATCAAACATTCAAAGAAGACTTGGTTCCTAGTATACTCAAAGTCTTCCAAAAAATTGAAGCTGAACCAACAATACCTCCACACACATTTTATGAGGCCAACATAACCCTCATACCAAAACTTGGCAAGGACAACACAAAGAAAGAAAGCTACAGACCAATATTTCTAACTAATACAGATGCTAAAATACTAAACAAAATACTAGCAAATCTAATACAACAACACATTAAGAAAATAATTCATCATGATCAAGTGGGATTCATCCCAGAATCACAAGGATAGTTCGAGATAGGTAAAACAGTTAACGTAATGCACCATATGAATAAAACAAAGAAAAAAATTATATGATCCTATCAATAGATGCGGAAAAGGCATTTGATAAAATACAACACCATTTTAAGTTTAAAAAACTCAACAAAATAGGTATAGAAGGAAAAGAACTCAACATAATAATGACCATTCATGATAAACCATCAGCTATCATCATATTAAATGGCATAAAACTGAGGACTTTCCCCTTATAATCAAGAACAAGACAAGGTTTTCCACTCTCTCCACTCTTATTCAAAATAGTGCTGGAAGTAATAGCCAGAGCAATCAGAGAAGAGAAAGAAATAAAAAGCATTCATATTGTGATAGAAGAAGTAAAAGTTTCACTGTTTGTAGATGATATAATCCTGTACATAGAAAACCCCAAAGACTCCACAAAAGGAATACTAGAAACAATAAACCAATACAGTAAGACCAGGATACAAAATTAATACACAAAAGTCTATTGCCTACATATATGCTAATGATGAAACATCACAAACTAAACTAGAAAAATTAATCGCCTTCAAGGTTGCAACAAAAAATAATATACCTAGGAATAACATAAAAAAATGTAGGCCCTGGCCGGTTGGCTCAGCGGTAGACCATCGGCCTGGCGTGTGGGGGACCCGGGTTCGATTCCTGGCCAGGGCACATAGGAGAAGCGCCCATTTGCTTCTCCACCCCCCCTCCTTCCTCTCTGTCTCTCTCTTCCCCTCTGCAGCCAAGGCTCCATTGGAGCAAAGATGGCCCGGGCGCTGGGGATGGCTCCTTGGCCTCTGCCCCAGGTGCTAGAGTGGCTCTGGTCGTGGCAGAGTGACGCCCCACAGGGGCAGAGCATTGCCCCCTGGTGGGAAGAGTGTCGACCCTGGTGAGTGTGCAGGGTGGACCCCGGGCGGGCGCATGCGGGAGTCTGTCTGACTGTCTATCCCTGTTTCCAGCTTCAGGAAAATACAAAAAAAAATGTAAAGGACCAATATTGAAAACTACAGAGCATTGTTAAGGGAAATCAAAAAAGATACAATGAAATGGAAAAATATTCTTTGCTTTGGATAGGAAGAATAAATATAGTCAAAATGAATATATTACCTAAACAATATACAAATTTAATGCAATTCCCATCAAAATTTCAATGTCCTTTTTTAAAGAAATAGAACAAAAAAATTATCACCTTTATATGCAATTATAAAACACCCCAAATAGCCAAAACAATCCTAAGAAAAAAGAACGAAGCTGAGGCATTATAATAGCTGACTTCAAATTATATTACAGAGCCATGATAATCAAAATAGTATGGTATTGGTGAAAAATAGACACTCCGCCCAATGGAACAGAATAGAAAGCCCAGAAATAAAATCAAATATATACGGTCAAATGATTTTTGATAAAGGGGCCAACAACACATAAAGGAGAAAAAGAAACCTCTTCAACAAATGTTGCTGGGAAAACTGGAAAGCCACATGCAAAGAATGAAACTCAACTACAATTTATCTCCCTGTATAAAAATTAATTCAAAATAAATCAAAGACCTAAAAATAATATCTGAAACAATAAAATACATAGAAGAAACAGTTACTAAACTCATGGACCTTGGTTATAAAGAGCACTTTATGAATTTGACTCCAAAGGCAAGGGAAGTGAAGGCAAAGATAAATGATGGGACTACATCAGACTAAGAAGTTTTTGCTCAGCAAGAGAAACTGAGAACAAAACAAACAGTCAACCAACTAAACGGAGATATTTTCAAACAACAGTTCAGATAAGGGCCTAATATCCAAAATATACAAAGAACTCATAAAACTCAACAACAAATAAACAATCTAATAAAATAATGGGAAGAGGACATGAACAGACACTTCTCCCAGGAAAAAATACAAATGGGCAACAGATACATGGAAAAATGTTCATCTTCATTAGCTATTAGAGAAATACAAATCAAAACTACAATGAGATACCACCTCACAGCTGTTAGATTCACTATTACAACAAGACAGGTAATAACAAGTGTTGGAAAGGTTGTGGAGAAAAAGGAACCCTCATTCACTGTTGGTGGGAATGTAAAGTAGTACAACCATTATGGAAGAAAGTATGGTGGTTCCTCAAATAACTAAAAATAAAACTACCACATGACCCAGCAATCCCTCTACTGGGTATATATCTCCCAAACTCAAAAACATTGGTACGTAAAGACACATGCTTCCCTATGTTCATAGCAGCATTGTTCACAGTGGCCAAGACATGGAAACAACCAAAAAGCCCTTCAATGTAAGACTGGATAAGGAAGAAGTGGTACATATATACTATGGAATACTACTCAGCCATAGGAACTGATGACATTGGCTAATGTAAGGCACTTGGATAAATAGGCTTGAAATGTCAAAAGCAAAAATAAACCAGATATTTTCAAATGGATCAGGAATAAAGGAATACCAGTAATTTTTATCTATTCTTTCTTTACATTTCTCTGAAAAAAAAAAAAAGGTCAATGTCAATTTAATGGGAACAACTACAAAGAGAATTAAAATTTACTGATATATTCAAATTTAGAATTAACCTGACCACAGTCCAGATGAACACACACACACACACACACACACTCACACACACACACACACACACACACACAAATCACCCCACCATAGGCACACATACTCCCTGGCTCAGAGCTCACTACTGTGTACAGGTGAACTGCAGTATAAAGAAAGGTGAAAAATAAAGTTAATTTAGTAAAATAATATACAATTTTAAAACTATTATTCTTTCTGGTTAATTTAAAAAGTAATTGTTTTTCTGGAAATATTTAATTTATTACTATTTTATAGAGAAGTGGTGGGAGGCAGGAGCAAAGCATATGTATGCACAGCTATGTCACTTTAGTTGTATGTAGTTGTTCTGGGTGCCATGTCCTGGGGAGCCCAGGATCAAACTGGCAACTTCAGTGTTCCTGTTCCACACACTATCCACTGAGTGACCACTGGCCAGGCTAAAACTATACTTGGTCTATTTGAAATATTTATGTTCCTATAATTCAGTTTGTGAGCTTAATATAGTCATTGGATGCCTTAAACCCATCAGTGAGTGTTACTGCTTTGGCAGTGACATCATGCAGAGTGGGCACCAAACTGTGGAAGGATCACTGACACACAGCTCCTCCAAGTGACACAGATTCAGAAGTCTGGGGGCTACATTCTCCATGTTATTTTCCACAGATTGATTTTTACACATAATATGTTTGATTTTCTGTTTTATCACATTCCTGAGTAAAGAATATCTCAATACTTATGGGTGTTGATTTCAAGAGGGACAAAAGACTTGGATGCTCTGAAGGAGATTCTGTTCTCACTGGACTTTACTTTTGCACCTTTGTCTTAACTGAGAATCAAATACTGAAGCACAGGCACATGATACAGTATTTCTGCACTCTGTAAAGAATTTGTAACACAAGCGTTCCACCCGATAATGGTTCTTTCTGCCACGTGCACAAGTCTCGTCTATTCCATGAATAAAATATATACCTTGAAAATCCATTGCCTTGATATCAGTACTACTTTGAAATACCACATGACATTTGGAGAAATAAATATTTAAAATAATTAACAGGGTAATAGAAGGATACGTGACTGGTGTGTTATAGAATTGTGCATCTGAGACCTGCACACTTACTTTTATTAATCAAGGTCACTCCAAGAATTTCAATGAAACATTAAAAAAACCTTAAATAGGAGAAATGAAGCATATTTACAAAATTTTGTAAAATTTGAAAAACAGTTATTTGTTATTTTTAATAGAATTATCTTTTATTCTTTTTCAGTCTATGTGAACCACTCTGATATATTTGTCAAAATTAAGGTCTTTGGATGTTTTTTTATATGTATGTCTTCCATTCTAATTGCAGTACCTTCAATGTACAAAGTTTCTACAACAATTGTATAAAGGTTACTGAAAGACTGCTCATATTGGTAAGACCAGGTTAGGTTCTTATGTGCATCTATTCACATTCTTGTCCACCTATTAATTTTAAGTCTTATGGTATCTGAGTGTCTGTTTTAATTAGCGTTGAATGAAGCTAATTCAATCAGATGAAGGGAAAGGAATGACAGTGAGGGAGGTTCTGATCACATGACCTGAGCTGTCTTTGGAGGAAACTTACATCTTCCAAATTTAAAGGTACCTACACTTTCAAATATCTTTTTGATAAAATTAATTTGAAAGGCTCTAATTTCCTGATGCAACAAAAAAACAATTGGAGGAGTAATAATGGGAGAAACTGAACAGAAATGAAGACCGGATGTCTGAGTTGGAACACCAAGATACTGAAATGATAATATGATGGTCATTCAGAGGAAGACAGTGGTGTAAGGGAGAGATGAGTAAATGACAGGGGAGGAGGTTATTGGTACTGACTTTTCTGCTCTTCACTCTCAGGTGAAAGGGAAAAGGAAAAAATAAAGAACGCATTCCAATTTCTGGTAGAAGGAAGAACAGAAATGGGTTCCTTTCATAGTTCACTTTGGAGCACACATGGACCCATGTCTGTTATAGTAGAAACCCTGAGGTTCCAAAAGACACTTCACCCATTGGAGGCAATGCTGTGATCCCTCCCCTGTTCCTTGTGCACAAGCAACTAAATCAGTAAATAAAATGATGAGGGTGTTAGGTCAGAAATTTTGGATGTACAATAGTAAGTGTTCTCATGTCAGGGAACTATCACATTTTTCAGATAAAAAACAAACATATTCACATAGGGAACAGGGCTGTACCAGCAATGATAAAGTGAACATTAAAGGAAGCATTCATGATAAACCTGGGTTTGTGCACTAGTATTATAAAATCTGCTTTATACATTACAGATATATATATATATATATATATATATATATATATATATATACCATTCCCAAGAAAAAAATAATTGGGACAATCTAAAACTCAAGTATTGGAGTGGGACCTGAAGATGCCAGTGGAGAAGGCGGATGCACAGACTCCCAGCTCACACCACCAAACTGGATTACAAACTAATTTAGGAACAATCAGCTTGAAAAACCAACTCTGGACTACAAGAACTTTTCTCAAAAACCAAGGAGCAAAGAAGAAACCACAACAAACCTGGTAGAGAGCGCCTGAATCTCCCCTGCTTACAGGAATGGGGTGTGTGTGTGAGGCTGAGAGCCCAGAAGGGCTCTCATTCCAGGAAAAAGGGCAGAAAATAATTCTCATAGCCACTTGCCTGGCAAACAGGGAACGAGGTGTGTTGAAAGGGTCGGCTTGTCATCCAAAAAGAAAGGGGAGAGAGAGAGACAGACGGTGAAGGGCAGAAAAATGCAGGGAACGACCTGAGAAACTGACTCATTCAGGGCTGGAGGCGGCCATAGTTGGGGGAGAGGCTGATCCTAATACAAAAGAAAAGACTAAAGTGATTCCAGGTCATAGATCTTCAGACATCTCTCCAGCTCCAATCAGCACAACAAGACACAGCTGAAAACAAGAAGTGGGGAGAATGGGCAGTAACTCAGGTCTTCATGGAGATCTGAGATATACCTCCCCCTACTGAAGTTGAGAAAACACCCTTCCCACAGGGAGAGTAACTAGCAGAAGAGGCCTTCAGAGTCACAAATTACACCCAAATCATTCCTGGATACAGTCCCCTGCTAATATTAGTAAACAAGACTATTACCTGGTAAGAAAACAAACAAATTGAGACTTCAAAGCTGCCCAAATTCAAACGTGGATTACAAATAATAGCTGATGACAATCCAAGAAGACCTAGAAATAACACAATTAAGAACTGGAGGGGACCTGGCTGGTTGGCTCAGTGGTAGAGCGTCGCCCCTGGTGGGTGTGCCTTGTGGAACCCGGTTGGGCGCATGCGGGAGTTTGTCTGACTGTCTCTCCCCGTTTCTAGCTTCATAAAAATACAAAAAAAAAAAAAAGAAAGCTGGAGGCAGAGAACACCAAGCCTAGACTCAACCAGCTCTACAAACAAAACACCCCAAAACACAGACATAATTAGAAGACAGAGAAGTGCAATCCCAATGAAACCTCAAGAGAAACCTCCAGGAATTGAAATGAGTGATATGGAAATAACCAAACTTCTAATGTGGAGTCCAAAATAATGATTGTAAGGATGCTTAGGGTTCTTAGAACAACAATGGATAGTCATTATGAATACCTAAATAAACAAATAGCAAGTATAAAAAAGGATATTGAAATATTAAAAAAGAATCATTTGTAGATGACAAATACAATATCAGAAATGAAGACCACAATGGAAGAAATTTAAAACAGAATGGATGAAGCTAAGGATCAAATCAGTGAGTTGGAGGACAAGTGAAATGAAGGCATAAAAGCAGAGAAGAAAAAAGAAAAGAGACTAGAATGTCTAAGGAAAGTCTTAGAGAGCTCTGTGAAAACATGAAGAGAAATAACATCTGCATCATAGGGGTTCCTGAAGAAGAAGAGAAAGAAAAAAGGATAGAGACTTTGCTCAAGCATATCATAGCTGAAAACTTCCCTAAATTAATGCAGGAGAAACTCTCACAAGTTCAAAAAGCAAAGAGAACTCCATTAAAGAGAAACTCAAAGAAATCTACACCAAGACATATCATAATTAAAATACTAAAGCCAAGTGATAAAGAGAAAATATTAAAAGCTGCTAGAGAAAAAAAGGCTATCACCTTCAGAGGAGCCCCCATAAGGATGACATCAGACTTCTAAACAGAATCACTTGAGACCAGAAGGTAATGGCAAGAAATATTCAAAGTAATGCAGAACAAGAACCTACAACCAAGATTACTTTATCCAGCAAGGCTATCATTTAAAATTGAAGGAGAAATAAAAACCTTTCCAGACCAAAGAAAAACAAACAAAAAAAACCCCCGTAAGACAAAAAAACACTCAAGGAATTCATTAAAACTAAAAAAATGGTGCAGAAAATGTTAAGGGGCCTGTTGTAAACAGATCAAAATGGGAAAAGAATATAGCAAAAAAGAAATACAACTTTAAAAAATAAAATGGCAATAAACAACTACATATCAATAAAAAACCTGAAATGTAAATGGATTAAATGACCCAATCAAAAGATATAGGGTAGCTGCATGGATAAGAAAACAGGACCTGTACATATGCTGTCTACAGGAGACACACCTTAAAATCAAAGATGCACATAGACTGAAGGTAAAAAGATGAAAAAAATATTTCATGCAAATGGAAATAAAAAAATCTGGAGTAGCAATACTTATATCAGACAAAATGAACTTTAAAATAAGGAGTATAGTAAGAGATGAAGAGGCCACTATATAATGATAAAGGGAGCAATCCATCAGGAAGATATAACTATTATAAATATCTAGGCACCTGATATAGGAGCACCTAAATATATAAAGCAGACTTTGATAGATACAAAGGCTGAGATCAACAGCAATACTATAATAGTAGGGGATTTCAATACCCCACTAACATCACTACATAGATCCTCAAGAAAAAAAATTAACAAAGAAACAGCAGACTTAAAGGACACATTAGATCATCTCGATTTAACAGATATCTTCAGAACCATTCACCCTAAAGCAGCAGAATATACATTCTTTTCAAGTGCACATTGTACATTCTCTAGGATAGACCACATGTTAGGCCACAAAAGTGATATCAAAAATATTTAAGAAGATTGAAATCATATCAAGAACTTTCTCTGATCACAGTGGCATGAAACAAAATGAACCACAATAGAAAAGCTCAAAAATTCTCAAACATATGAAAATTAAATAGCAGGTTGTTATATAACAAACAGATTAAGAATGAGATCAAAGGAGAAATTAAGAAATTTGTAGAAACAAATGATAATGAACATACAACATGCCAAAATTTCTGGGACACAGCAAAGGCAGTACTGAGAGGAAAGTTCATAGCTCTACAGGCACAGTTTAAGAAGTAGAAAATGCTCAAATAAACAAATTAACCCTGCATCTAAAAGAACTAGAAAAAGATAAGCAGTAAACTGAAATGTAGTAGAAGGAAGGAAATAATAAAGATCAGAGCAGAAATAAATGACATAGAAGCTAAAGAAACAATACAGAGGATCAATGAAACCAGGAGCTGGTTCTTTGAAAAGGTAAACATGATCGATGAACCTTTAACTAGACTCATCAAAAAAAAAAAAAAAAAAGAGAGGACTCAAATAAATAAAATTAGAAATCAGAGTGAAGAAATAAAAACTGACACAACAGAAATACAAAACACTGTAAGAAAATACTATGAAGAACTGTATGCCAAAAAACTAGACAACCTACATGAAATGGACAAATTCCTTGAAACATACAATGTTCTAAAAATCAATCTGGAAGAATCAGAAAACCTAACAGACTGATTACACCAAATGAGATGGAAACAGTTATCAAAAAACTCCTAACAAAGAAAAGTCTGGGGCCTGATGGCTTCACAATTGAATTCTATCAAATATTCAAAGAAGAACTAACTCCTATCCTTCTCAAGCTATTTTAATAAGTTTAAGAGGAAGAAAGACTTCCAAGCTCCTTTTATGAGCCAAGCATAATTCTGATTCCAAAACCAGGCAAAGACAACACAAAGAAAAGAAAATTATAGGCCAATATCCTTGATGAATATAGATGCTAAAATCCTCAACAAAATAGTAGCAAACTGGATCCAAAAATATATGGAAAAAATCATACACCATGATCAAGTGGGATTTAATCTGGGGAGGCAAGTCTGGTACAATATTCACAAATCAATTAATGTGATTCACCACATAAACAAAAGGAAGGAGAAAAACCACATGATAATTTCAATAGATGCAAAAAAGCATTTGATAAAATTCAGCACCCATTCATGATCAAAACTTTCAACAAAGTGGGAATACAGGGAACATACCTCAACATGATAAAAGCCAGCTATGACAAACACACAGCCAACATCATATTCAATGGGCAAAAATTAAAAGCAATCCCCTTAAGAACAGGAACAAGGCAGCAGTGCCCCTTTCTTCATTCTTATTCAATATAGTCCTGGAAGTCCTAGTCACAGCAATCAGACAGGAAGAAGAAATAAAAGGCATTCAAGTTGGGAACGAAGAAGTAAAAGTATCATTATTTGCATATGATATGATATTGTATATAGAAAATCTTAAAGTCTCAGTCAAAAAACTACTGGAGTTGATAAATGAATTCAGCAAAGTGGCAGGATATAAAATTAATACTCAGAAATCAGAGGCATTTTTATACACCAACAATGAACAGTCAGAAAGAGAAATTAAGGAAAGAGTCTGCTTCACTATGACAACCAAAAAAATAAAGTTCCAAGGAGTTAATTTAACCAAGGAGACTAAAGACTTGTACTCGGAAAATTATAAAACATTGATAAGAGAAATCAAGAAAGATACAAACAAGTGGAAGCATACACTGTGTTCATGGTTAGGAAGAATAAACATAATCAAAATGTTTATATTATCCAAAGCAATCTATAAATTAAATGCAATACCAATTAAAATACCTAAAAACATAGATCACATATTCCAAAAATTTATATGGAACCAAAAAAGAACATGAATAGACTCAGCAATCTTAAAAAAATAAAAGAATAATGTGGGAAGTATTACACTTCCTGATATCAAGTTATACTGCAAGGCCAGTGTACTCAAAACAGCCTGGCACTGGCATAAGAACAGGCACATAGATCAATGGAACAGAGCAGAGAACCCAGAAATAAACCCACAGCTCTATCGTCAGCTGATATTAGACAAAGGAGGTAAGGGCATTAAGTGGAGTAAAGACAGTCTCTTTAATAAATGGTGTTGGGATAATTGGACAGCTACCTGTAAAAGAATGAAACTAGACCACCAACTTACACAATTTACAAAAAGAAACTCAAAATGGAAAAAGGATTTAAATGTAAGCTGTGAAGCCATGGGCATCTTAAAAGAAAACATAGGCAGTAAGCTCTCCGAAATCTCTTGCAGCAATATATTTGCTGATTTATCTGCACGGGTAAGTGAATAAAAGACAGGATAAACAAATGGGACTATATCAAACTAAAAAGCTTCTGCACAGCTAAAGACAATAAGAACCGAATAAAAAGACAATCTACTCAATGAGAGAACTTATATTTGACAATACTTCTGATACGATGTTAGTAATCAAAATATATAAAGAACTTGTAAATCTCAACACCAGGAAGACAAACAATGCAATCAAAAAATGGGTAAAAGAAATGAATAGACACTTCTCCAAAGAGGACATACAAATGGCCGATAGGGATATGAAAATATGCTCAACATCACTAATCATTAGAGAAATGCAAATTAAAACCCACATGAGATATCACCTCACACCAGTCAGAATGGCACTCATCAATAAAACAGCACAGAATAAGTGTTGGCAAGTATGTGGAGCAAAGAGAACCCTCCTACACTGCTGGTGGGAATACAGACTGGTGAGGATACTGTGAAAAACAGTATGGAGATTTCTCAAAAAATTAAAAATTGAACTGCTTTTTGACCCAGCTATCCCATTTTTAAGAATATACCCTAAGAACACAATAGAAGTTTCCTAAAGGAAAAAATGCACCACCATTTTTATGACAGCATTGTTCACAATAGCGAAGATCTGGAAACAGTCCAAGTGTCAGTCAGTGGACGAGTGGATTAAAAAGCTTTGGTACATATATACTGTGGAATACTACTCAGGCATAAGAAATGATGACATCGGATCATTACTAAAACATGGACCTTAATAACATTATATGGAGTAAAATTAAATCAGAAAAAACTAAAAATTATATGAATCCATATTTAGATGGGAGATAATAATGAGACTCAGAGACATGGACAAGAATGAGATGGTAACGATGAGGGGGGATGAGGGGGAGGGGTGAGGGAGGAGAAAGAGGGGGTGTGGGGAGGGGTGAGTCACAAAGAAAATAGATAGAGGTGACGAAAGGACGAAAGACAATCTGAATTTGGGTGAGGGGTATGCAACATAATCATAGGTCAAAATAATCTGGAGATCTTTTCTCTGAACATATGTACCCTGATTTATCAATGTCACTGCATTAAAATGAATAATAAAAATAATTGGAATTATGATTAGGAAAAGACAATATTAAGCTTTGAATGATGAAATTTTCTTCTTTTTAAAGTATTGCAGTAATAATAATTCTTGCACCCTTCACAAAACAGGTACAGGTCAGAGACAGTTCACTTTTCCACTTTCACTACAACATGTCATCCTTTTGAAAATTGTGTATTTTTTTTGAAAATTGTATATTTTTAAGTGCACTTTTTCATTTGATACTGGTGTCAAAACAAAAGTGAAGAATAAAAAATGGGCATGGTTGGATATTTTTAAAGTCCAGAAAAAATTATGTAAAATATTTAGTTAACTTGGAACACCTGGGTCATATAATCAACGACAGTGGAAGAGGGACGCCCCACTCTCTCACATCTGACCAGTGAATGATATCAGGTATTTATCATGACACCAGCTTTGAAAAGACAGTGAAGAGAGACACTGAATGCAAAAAGTTTAGATATTTTTTTCTCAGGATTAGCATAAGTATTAATTTCATAGCAATGGGACGTCAAACTTGGAATACTTGACAGAGGTCTTAAGTTTGAATATTTTTCAGAAATACATAATTTATATTAATATACATATACATGCTAATATAAAACTGTGACATATGTAAACATTAAGATTCTCATATCCATCACCTTAACACCTTCATCTCACCAATGTCTTACTGAAACTGAGTCAATTTACTGCAAGACTGAAGCCACCAATATTTACAGAGAAATGATTTCGTAAAGTAAAAGAGAAGGAAGGAGAAAGAATGGAAGGTAGGAAAGAGAAATGGACAGAGTTCCAAATAAAAAAAATACTTTCTCAAAATCAAGTAGGGGGAGACCCTGGCCAATTGGCTCAGCAGTAGAGCATTGGCCCGGTATGTGGAAGTCAGGGTTCCATTCCCAGCCAGGGCACACAGGAGAAGAGCTCATCTGCTTCTCCACCCTTCCCCCTCTCCTTTCTTTCTGTCTCTCTCTTCCCCTCCCAAAGCCAAGGCTCCACTGGAGCAAAGTTGGCCCGGGTGCTGAGGATGGCTTCATGGCCTCCTCCTCAGGCACTAGAATGGCTCGAATTGCAGCAGAGCATTGGTACGTATGGGCAGAGCATCACTTCCTGGTGGGCATGCCGGGTGGATCCCAGTAGGGCACATGCGGGAGTCTCACTGTCTCCCCGCTTCTCACTTTGGAAAAAAAATCAACTAGGGGACAGTGGACATCTAGGAAGAAGACAGTACAATAGAAGGTACTTTGATAAAAAGGACAGCAATGTCAAAGCTTAAAATAAACCAGATGTTTTCAATTGGATCAAGACTAAAGAAATATCAGTTATTTTACCTATTTTTTTCTTTACTTCGTCTGAAAAACAAAAAAAAAACATTCAATGTCAATTTCATCAGAAACAACCACAAAGAGAATTCAAATTTACTGATTAATATAAATTTAAATTTAACCTCATCACATTTCATATGAACACACAAACACACAGCAAATCACACATGCCACCCCTACGCACAACTGCACATGAGCTCAGAGCTCACTATTGTTCACATTATACTATAGTAAATAAAAAGGTTGAACAGGGAGTTAGTTTAGTAAAATATTATAAAATTTAGAAAAAAATGGTTTTTCTGTTTAACTTATTAAAAATTGTTATTTTTCAAAGACTTAATAATTGCCTGACCAGGTGGTGGTGCAGTAGATAGAGTGTCAGACTGGGATGCAGAAGGACCCAGGTTTGAAGTTGTCAAGCTTGAGCGTGGGATCTCTGGCTTGAGCAAAAGCTCACCAGCTTGGACCCAAGGTCGCTGTCTTGAGCAAGAGGGTTACTTGGTCTGCTAAAGCCCCACGGTCAAGGCACATATGAGAAAGCAATCAATGAACAACTAAGGTGTCACAGCAAAAAACTGATGATTGATACTTCTCATCTCTCTCCATTCCTGTCTATCTGTCCCTATCTACACCTCTCTCTGTCTCTGTAAAAAAAAAAAGTTTTTAAAAAAGATTTAATTTGTTACTATGACATAGAGGAGAGGAGTGAGGGAAGTATGTGCACTCATAGCTGCTTCACTTTAGCTGTAGCTGCTGCCCTGTGTGCTGTGTCCGGGCAAGTCCAGGGTCGAACTGGCCACATCAGTGTTCCAGGTCCAACTCTGACCACAGGGCCACCACAGGGTAGGCTGAAAGTATTCTGGGTCTATTTGAAATACTTATGTTTTTGTTACTCTGTCTGTTAACTTTAGTATGGTCACTGGATGCTTTTATATATGCAGCAGTGAGTCTCACTGCTATGGCAGCGACATGGTGCAGTGGCCACCACACTGTGGAAGGAGCACTGACACACAGCTCCTCCCAGTGACACAGGCTCAGGGGTCTGGGAGCTGCATCCTCAATGTTGTTGTTCATGGATTAGTTGTTAACCACACTACATTCTATTTTACTCATTCCTGAATTAAGAATATCTTAATACTCATGGGGGCTGAATTGAGGGGAGGGACATGACTGGGATACTCTGATGGAGATTCTGTTTCTCCCTTGACTTTATGTTGCCTCTCTGTTACGGAGAAACAAATTTCCAAGCACACACACAGACAGAATTTCTACACACGGTAAAGAAGAGGGAGCTAAGGTGTTCCATCTGCTATTGGTTGTTTCTGTCACGTGGTGAAGTCTCGTCTACTCCATGAATAAAGAATATACCTTGAAAATCCATTTCACTGAAATCATCAATACAATTAGAAAAATACCATGGGACATATGGCAACACAAAGATTTAAAATAAAGAAAAGAGTGACGAATACATGACTGGGGTGGTGAACACCTTGTCATGTACAGAAGAGATGTTATACAATTCAGCATTGCAACCTGCATGGTTTTATTAAGCAAAGTGCACCGCAATAAATTCAATAAATCATTAAAAGACCCTTTATATAGAAAAAAAGAATATTTAAGACATTCTGTAAAATTTTAAAATATTTATTAGATATATTTTAATAAAATTTTTTGAGTTCTTTTCACTCTATATGGTCAACTATAATGTATCTGTTATGTTAAAAATGATCTTTGCATGAATTTATATATATAAATGGTCTTTGCATGCATATATATATATATATGCAAACATATGTAAGTGTTCAATTCTAATTTCAGAACCTACACTGTATAAATTTGAAACAACCACTGTACAACACTTACTGAAAGACTGCTCGCACATGTTATTAAAGCATTAGGTTCCCATGTGCGTCTACTCACAATGTTCTTGTCCACCTATTTATTCTCGAACTTAGTGTTTCTGAGCGTCTGTTTTAACTCAGGGCTGAATGAAGCTGAGTGAATCAGATGAAGGGGAAGAAATGACAGTGAGGTTGGTTCTGTATCAAAAAGTGGAGCTGTTCTTGGAGAAAACTTACAGCCAAAATATTCAAAAGTTCCTACATTTCCATATGTTATTGGTAAAATTAATTTGACAGAAAGGCTCTGCTTCCCTGATGCAACAACAAGAGAAATGGAGGGATGATAATGGGAGAAACTGAACAACTTGTGAAGACGGAGAATCAGAGTTGGGAGGACAAGATGCTGAGATAGTAGCGAGAAGGTCACTGAGAGTGACGACAACAGTGTAAGGAGGAGATGAAAGAATAACAGGTGGTGGAGGTTATCGGTACTGACCTTTCTGCTGTTCACTCTCAGGTGAAAGGGAAAAGGAAGAAATAAAGAAAGTATTTCAAGTGAAAACAGACTGTCTGGTAGAAAGGGGAGCAGAAACAGGTCCCCACTGGTTGTTCACTCTGGTGTCCACATGGACCCATGTCTGTGAAAGTAGGAAACCTGAGGTTCTGAAGGACACCTCACCCATTGAAGGCAATGCTGTGTTCCCCCCCTGTTTTGTGCACAAGAAACTAAATCAGAAAATAAAAGTTTGAGGGAGTTAGGTCAGAGATTCAAAGATCTGCAATACTAAGCATTCTCATGTCAGAGGACTATCACCTTTTTCAGATAAAAAAAAACAAATGTATTCACATGAGGGATGGGACTTCACCAGGGATGAGGAAGTGTACAGTAGAGGCCCCCATCTCGACACAACCGATTTTAGGTCACTAGTCATATAAACATTACTCTGTACTTTGGAGGGATATGTTCTTAAGGAACATTCCTAAGAAAAAAAAAATATTTTTAACGGTTTAGAAAAACACAATATTAAGCTTTGAATGATGAAGTTGTCTTTTTTTTTTGAATCATTTCAATATTATGTTTTTGTACCTTATATAAAAGGTAAGGTCAGAGATGTATAACTTTTCCACTTGCCTTAAGAGTCTTTATCGTTCTGCAAATTCTCTATTTTTAAGTGCTGTTAGTCACTTGCTAACGGTGTCAACATAATATGAACGAATAAAATACGTGCATGCTCAGAAATATTTAAAAGCCAAAAAAAATTACATAAAATATTTAAATACTCTGAAACTCCTGGGTCCTATGATCAAGGGCTGTGAAAGAGGGATGTCCCACTCTGTCACATCTGATGAATGAATGAATTAAGGTATTTATCATCATACAGGCTGTGAAAAGACAGTGGACAGAGACACTTAAAAGATTTAAGATTGGAGTCTTTCCTTTCAAGGGTTTAGGAAGAATTAATTGCATAATAATGAGCTCTATATCTTAGAATACTTGACAGAGGTCTTAAGTTTGAATATTTTTCAGAAATACATAATATATGTTTACACACCCACACTAATATAAACCTGTAATATATGTATATATTAAAAATCATGATTATGTCAACTGAATACCCTTCATCTCAGCAATGTCTTAATGAAAGTGTGATGATTTCCTGTAAGACAGAGCAGCCAATGTTTACAGGGAAATATTTGTGTAAAATGAGAAAAGAGGGAATGGGAAAGGATGGAAGGTAGGAAACAGAAATGGAGCCACAAATGGGAGAAGCGCTGTATCAGAATCGAGGGGAGACAGTGGACATCTAGGAGGGGACAGACCAAGAAAAAGCAGTTGGATAAAAAGCCCAGAAATGACAAAGAGAAAAATAAACCAAATGTTTTCAAGTGGATCCAGAGTAAAAGAATATCAGTAATTTTACCATATTTCTTCATGAATTCTCCTGAAAAACAACAACAAAATATTAATGTCATTTTTATGAGAAAAGAACACAAAGAGAATTCAAATTTACTGATAAATTCAAATTTATAATTAGGTTAATTTCAGATGAACACGCACACACAAATCACACACACCACCCTCCCCCAAAACAGACTCCTACACAATAGCTCAGAGCTCACTATTGTGCACAGGTGTTCTATGTAAGCAAAAATGTGGAAAAGGGAGTTATTGTAAAGAAATAATATAACATTTAAAAAATATTAAAATCTTTGTTTTATTTATAAAATAATTGTGTTTTTTAAAATATATTTTATATTAATAGTACAAAGAGAAAAGGTGAGAGGAGGGAAGGAAGAGTGTGGACTCATGGCTGCTTCACTTCAGCTGTAGCTGCTGCCCTGGGTGCCGTGTCCGGGCAAGTCCAGGGTCAAACTGACAAACTCAGTGTCCCAGGTCCACGCTCTGTCCAGGGGCCACCACACAGTAGGCTGAAAGTATTCTTTGTCAATTTAAAATACTTATAATTCTGTTATTCTGTTTTTATATTAAGTATGGTCATTGGATGCTTTAAACACATCAGTGAGTCTCACTGCTGCGGCAGCGACATGGTGCAGAGTGGCCACCACACTGTGGAAGGAGCACTTACACACAGCTCCTCCCAGTGACACAGGGTCAGGTGTCTGGGGGCTGCGTCCTCCGTGTTTTTTTCCACGGGTTGATTTTTAATCACAGTGATTTGGGTTTCTGATTTAACTCATTCCTGAATAAAGCTTATCTTAATTCTCATGGGTGCTGAGTTCAGGACAGAGAAAGGATTTAGATTCTCTGACAGAGATTTTGTTCCTCACTGGACCTTACTGTGCCTTTCTCTTAACAAAGTAGCAAATATCCAAGCACACACACATGAGACAGGTTCTCTAAACTCTGTAAACCAGAGGCAGCGAAAGTCCTTTATCTGCTAATGGTTGTTACTGCCACGTGGACAAGTCTCGTCTATTCCATGAACAAAGAAAATACCTTGAAAATCCATTCCATTGAAATCACCATTATAATTATAAAAATACCATGTGACATGTGATGACATAAAGATTTAAAATAAATAAAAGATTGACAGAGGATCCGTGACTGGGGTGGGAACACATCACCACAGAAGGAGGAGGTGGGATAGAATTGTGTTCCTGAGACCTGCGTGCTTTTATCAACCAAGGTCACCCCAATAATTTCAATAAAACATTAAAAATCCTTTTAAAATAAGGAAAAAGAAGTATATTTATTCTATCTTAAAATTTTTTAAAATATTTATTCTGATTTTTTAATAAAATTATTCTTGATCATTTTCACTGTATGTGGACCACTATGATATATCTGTTATAATTAAAATGGTATTTATATATATATATATATATATATATATATATATACAAATTATATCCAGTTAGCATCAATGCTAATAGCCGTACCTTCACTGTACAAAGTTGCTACAACCTCTGTACAGCAGTTACTGAAAGACTGCTCGTAGGTAAACACAGGGTTAGGTTCTTAGGTGCTTCAATTCACAATGTTTTTGTCCACCAATTAATTCCCAACCTCATTGTGTCTGAGTGTGTGTTTTAACTCAGGCCTGAATGCAGCTAAGTCAATCACATGAAGGGGAAGAAATGACAGTGTGGGAAGTTGAGAATCAAATGACCTGAGCTGTCCTTGAAGAAAAATTACAATCAGAAACTTTAACTGTACCTAAACTTCCAGATATCTGATTGATACAATTTATGTGATAGAAGGTTGGTCTCTTTGATTGCAACAATAAGAAAAATGCAGGAGTAAAATGGGAGAATCGAATGCTGGGCCCCTTTCCTAGTTCACTCTGGAGCACACACTGACCTGTATCTGTGAAAGTAGGAACCGTAAGGTTTCAAAGGACAACTCACCCATCGGAAACAATATTATTTTCCCTCCCCTGTCCCTTGTGCACAAGAAAATAAGTCAGAAAATAAAACAATAAGGGTGTTAGGTCAGAAATTCTGGGATGTGCAATGCTAAGCATTCTACCGTCACTGAACTATCTCCTTTTTTAGTTAAAAAACAAACATATTCACATAGGAAACAGGACTGAGCCAGCAATGAGGAAATGTACAGTGGAGGCGCCCCGCTTGATACAACTGGTTTTATTACACTGGTCATATGACACCTGCTCTGTACATTTGTGTTTGACCATGGTGTCAGCATAATGCCAACGAATAAATACCGGGCATATTTGACTGATTTAAAGGAACACCTGGGTCATATGATCAAGGACAGTGGACGAGGGACACCCCACTCTCTCACATATGACCAGTGAATGATACAAGGCATTTATCATGACACAGGCTGTGAGAAAACAATGGACAGAGACACTAAATGCTGACAGTTTGGAGTGTTTTCTCTCAAGTGCTTGGGGAAGTATTAATTGCATAGTAATAGTCCCTCAAAGTTTGAATACTTGAGAGAGGTGTTAAGGTTGAATATATTCCAGAAGTACATATATATGTGTGTGTGTATATATATATACACATGCTAATATAGCCCTGTAACATATGTGTACATTAAAATTCTAGTATCAGTCATGTTAGTGCCGTTCATCTCACCAGTGACTTGGTAAAACTGTGACAATTTACTATAAGACAGCAGCCAATGTTTTCAGGGAAATAGTTGTGTAAAAGAAGAAAAGAAGGAAGGTGAAGGGTGGAACAAAGGAAATATAAATGGACAGACTCACAAAGGGGAGAAGTGCTGTCTCAGAATCAGGGTGTGGACAGTGGACATCTAGGAGGAGGACAGGCCAACGGAGGCACTTGGATAAAGAGGCCAGAAACATCAATGGGAGAAATAAACCAGAGGATTTCAAGTGGATCAAAACTATAGGAATATCAGTAATTTTACCTATCATTATGTTCATGTGTCCTGAAAAAGAAAGAAAAGCCTAATGTTAGTATTATGGGAAACAACCAAGAAGAGAATTATAATTTACAGATAAATTAAAATTAAAAATAGATTAATTTCAGATGAACACAGAAATACACATCAAATCACACATGCTCTCTTAAAACACACACCTACACAATAGATCAGAGCTCACTATTTTCTGCAGCTATTCTACAGAAAATAAAAAGGTTGAAAAGGGAGTAAATTTAGTAAAATAATATGTTTTAAAAAATATTAGTTTAGCTGTTTAATTTATAAATAATTGTTTTAATGACATTTTATTTGTTAATATTACATAGAGAAGAGATGAGAGGTGGGAGGGAAGCGTGTGGACTCAGAGCTACTTCACTGTAGCTGTAGCTGCTGCCCTGTGTGCCGTGTCCGGGCAAGTCCAGGGCCGAACTGGCCACCTCAGTGTCCTGGGTCCACGCTCTGTCCACGGGGTGACCACAGGCTAGGCTAAAAATATTCCTGGTCTATTTGAAATATTTATGTTTTTGTTTCTGTGTTTGTGAGCTTTAGTATGGTCACTGGATACTTCCAACACATCAGTGAGTCTCACTGTTGTAGCAGCGACATCGTGCAGAGTGGCCACCACACTGTGGAAGGAGCACTGACACACAGCTCCTCCCAGTGACACAGGGTCAGGAGTCTGGGGGCTGCGTCCTCCATGTTTTTTCCCAGGGATTGATTTTTAACCACAAGGTATTTATTTGAGCATCTGTTTCAAATCTTTCCTTAAAGAAGAATATCTTAATACTCATGGGTACTGAATTCAGGGGAGAGCAGGAGTGCGATTCTCTGACAGAGATTCTGTTTCTCACTGGACCTTACTGTGCCTTTCCCTTAGCTGACAAAATAATATCTAAGCATACGTGTATGAAAGAGGCTTTCTATGTACCGTAAAGAAGTCACAGCAAAAGCGTTACATCTGCTAATGATTCTTTCTGCAACGTGGCCAAGTCACTTCTATTTCATAAATAAAGAATATATCTTCACAGCCTCTCCAGCACTTATTACCTGTGTTGTTGATAATAGCTAATCTAACAGGTGTGAGGTGGTATCTCATTGCAGTTTTGATTTGCATTTCTCTAATAGCTAGTGAAGATGAGCATCTTTTCATATATCTGTTGGCCATTTGTATTTCTTCCTGGGAGAAGTGTCTGTTCATGTCCTCTCGCCATTTTTTTTAATTGTATTGTTTGCTTCTTTGCTGTTGAGTTTTGTGAGTTATTTATATATTTTGGATATTAGGCCCTTATCTCAGCTGTTGTTCGAAAATATTGTCTCCCGTTTAGTTGGCTGTCTGTCTGTTTTGTTGTCAGTTTCTCTTGCTGTGCAGAAGCTTCTTAGTCTGATGTAGTCTCATTCATTTATCTTTGCCTTCATTTCCCTTGCCTTTGGAATTAAATTCATTAAGTATTCTCTATGGCCAAGGTTTGTGAGTTTAGTATCTATTTTTTCTTCTGTGTATTTTATTGTTTTAGATATTATTTTTAGGTCTGATCCATTTTGAATTAATTTTTGTTCAGGGAGACAAACTGTAGTCAAGTTTCATTCTTTTGCACGTGGCTTTCCAGTTTTCCCAGCACCATTAATTGTAGAGGCCTACATTTCACATTGTTTGTTTCTGATTCCTTTATCAAAGATGATTTCACCATATATATGTGGTTTTATTTCTGGGCTCTCTATTCTGTTCCACGGGTCTGAGTGCCTATTTTTCTGCCAATACCATGCTGGTTTGATTATTGTGGCTCTGTAGTATAATTTGAAGTCAGGTTTTGTAATGCTCCCAGCTTCATTTTTTTCCCTTAGGATTACTTGGGCTATTCAGAGTTTTTTATAGTCCCATATAAACCTGCCGGAGTCCAGCCCCAGGGGGAATCCAGGGGTCCCACATGAAGAGACGGCATCGGCATGAATTGAGTGAGAGAGCCGAATTCTTTTCTTTCTGTTTATTCTCTCGTTAGCATTTACTGCCAGGCATCTCTGCCAAATGCTGGTCTAGCTTTCTTTTTATGCACACACACTAAGTTACAATCACATGGTATTTTGAATACATCATTGTTTTTGTTTTACTATGGTTACATATTTCTAGATAACAGTTAATTCATATCTATAAGCTACAAATCAGGTGGTAAGTCATTCAAAGTACAGTTATATAATAACTTGAATAGCAATAAAAATATTGATACAAACTTCTAAAAGATTAGTACTAATTAATAACTCTAAAATTACATCAGAGTAATGGCGGAGTAGGAAGCTATACCAATAAATCTCCCCCAAAACTCAACAAGATCTTCAAGAAGAAACAGAAAAACCTATACTTGGAGCCTCCAGATGCTTCGCAATACACCTGAAGGTATGATCGAGTGAAAAATTGGCTAAATATATAACCAAACCCCGAAGGAAATAGGGAGTAAGAAATGCTCTGCCTTCCTCACTAACCTAAACAGGGCGGCTTTTTCTGGTAACTGTGAATATAGAAACTGAGGCGGGCAAAGGGGGTGAATACATCCAGGCTGCAGCACAAAGGGCCGAACCAGGCTGTGGCACAGAGATCCTAGCCAAGGAAAAACTGATCCTGTGGCAAGCCGGGCAATACAAGCTAACACTCGCGCCAAACCCAAACAAAGAAAGACAAGCGGGGCAGCCATTTTACCCGTTCTCCTGGTTGGTGCGCAGTTAGTGGGCGACAGATTTCTTCCTAAGCCCTGGAAGTGGGTGTCTGTGTTACCCCAGAGAGGCAGAGTCAGAGGCCTTTCTGTGGGCCGAAAGCAGAATCTCTGGGCAGCCCCAGCACCCTGGGAAAGCCGCGCACGAGAGGGAACGAGAACTAATTCCAACAGTGGAAATTTTCCGTGCTGGTGAGGGTTTCACTCACAGGGAAACGCGGCCGGCCTCATATCCTGGTGTGCGCGCGCAGATAGGTAGTGAGCGATTCCTCCGAGTGCCTCGGCAGGGCGCGCCCGTGTTATCGCACAGAGGGGCAGAGTCAGGGGCCTTTGTGTGGGCAAAAGCGGAATCTCGGGCTGCCCCAGCGCCTTGCAAAAGCCGCGCACGGGGACGGAGCGAGAGTGAATTCCAACGCTGCAACTTTTCCATGCGGTTGGGGGTTTCACTTAGAGCGTGAGACTGCTGGCTGGATATCCTGGTCTGCGTGCGCAGACAGTGAGTGAGAGTTTCCTTCAAGCACCCCGGAAGTGGGCGCCCGCCTGTGTTATCGGACAGAGTGGCAGAGCCAGAGGTCTTTGAGTGGGCAGAAAGCCCGCCTGATTATGCTAGCAGCTCTGACTGACTGAGCCTTACCCAGAGCCCTGTGCTGAGTGGGAATAGAGTGGGGAGTTGCCAGCTCTTTGAACCTCTTACTACCTAGGCAGAGGCAGCAGCAACCCCATAGCTGGATTATCAGGCTACTAATTGAGGAAGGAAAGACTAGAAGAAAGGCTCCAGGAACACGAACTCTCTCACTGTCGGAGCCTATAAATGCTAATGAGCCTAGACTCCCAACGAGACTAAAGCACAATACATGACATTGCCATAAAGACTTATCAACTGCAAACCTCTACCTGAGCGTGCCAAAGGGGCAGAACCTGGGGTACAGAGTCACCGACCAGGAAGAGGGAGAGAAAAGAAAAAGCAAGAAGATAACCTCTCAAAATCAAGAATAATCTGCTGACTTTATAACCTATCCCATTTTATTATATTTGTTTGTTTGTTTCTCTTATCTTCATTCTTGATACTTTTTTTCCTCCTCCAATTTGTCCGATTAACTCTCTGCTGGTCTTACTCTCTCCTCCCCTTGAACTACACTACCCATAAGTGTTACATCTCCCATTATCTTTTTTCTCCTCTTCCTTTCTCTCTATGAGGGTTGCACTCCAAAAGCCTTAACTCTCTCTCTCCTTTCTTTTTTCTTCTTTTAGTGGTTCCTTCTTTTTTTCTCTCTCTTTCTTTTCTCCCTCTATATTAGTATCTTCCTTTCTCCTTTACATCTCCTCTCATTCAAACCTCAATAACAAACAAATTATCTTATCTGGGACTCAAACTTATGTTTGTGGCATTTTGGGGGGTTTTTACTTCACCTTTTTAACTCACTAGCAGTGCTCCCATCCCTGGCTCTCCATTTTATCTAGTTCTTGTTCCACTAAACACAATAGTATTTTTTTAATTTGTCCCCCCATTTTTCTGTTTTCCTCTTATTCCTCTCATCATAACTCTTAGACAACCAACACCTAAAAGTAAATCATTTTATTCTTGACCCAAATTTTTTCCTTATTTGCTTTTTGTGGGTCCATACTCCCCCTTTTTTTTGCCCCTTTATTACTTTTCCCCAATTCAGGCCCTCCATCACAGGCATTGTTTGTTATAATTCACAGTTCACCACAAGATTTTCTCAAGAAAAAGGGGAGAGGAGAGGAAAAAAGGAGGGCGGAATAATTTCATTTTTTTTAAATTAATATTTTATTTTATTTTTATTTCATTATTAATTTTTTTTAAAAAAAACAACTCTTTTTGAATTTTTTTAACTTTTTATTCTTTATTAAATCTCATTAATATTATCAACAAAACCACCCTCAGATGCCATTAAGGAAGAGAAAATCGAATATCATGGATACAAAAGAAAGAGAGGTAACACAGCTAGATGAGGAAAAATCTATGTAGAAAAAATTTAATATATTGGAAACCTTGGAGCTAAATGACAGAGAATTCAAGATAGAAATCCTAAAAATCCTCCGAGATATACAAGAAAACACAGAAAGGCAATTTAGGGAGCTCAGAAAACAACTCAAAGAATACAAAGAATATATGTCCAAAGAAATTGAAACTATAAAAACAAATCAAACAGAGATGAAAAACTCAATTCACGAGCTGAAAAACGAAGTAACAAGCTTAGCTAATAGAACAGGTCAGATAGAAGAGAAAATTAGTGAAATAGAAGACAAGCAACTTGAGGCACAACAGAGAGAAGAAGAACGAGACTCAAAAATTAAAAAAAATGAGATAGCCCTACAAGAATTATCTGACTCCATCAAAAAGAATAACATAAGAATAATAGGTATATCAGAGGGAGAAGAGAGAGAAAATGGAATGGAGAACATACTCAAACAAATAATAGATGAGAACTTCCCAAGCCTGTAGAAAGAACTAAAGCCCCAAATTCAAGAGGCAAACAGAACACCGAGTTTTCTTAACCCCAACAAACCTACTCCAAGGCATATCATAATGAAATTGACACAAACCAACATCAAAGTAAAAATTCTCAAGGCAGCCAAGGAAAAGAAGAATAAAACATATAAAGGAAAGCCCATTAGATTATCATCAGATTTCTCAGCAGAAACTCTACAAGCTAGAAGAGAGTGGACCCCAATATTTAAAGTCCTGAAAGAGAGGAACTTTCAGCCACGAATACTATACCCATCAAAGCTATCCTTCAAATATGAAGGAGATATAAAAACATTCACAGATACAGAAAAGATGAGGGAATTTATCATCAGAAAACCCCCACTCCAGGAATAACCAAAGGGGTTCTCCAATCAGATACAAAGAACAAAAAAAAAACAGAGCCACAAGTAAAAGCTCCAAGAAGAACACAATAAAACCAAATTTAAACTGTGACAACAACAAAAAGAAAGGGGGGGAGAAGATGGAGATTGACGGTAGTAAAGGACGATGGAGTGCAAAAGTACTCACAAAATAGTTCGCTACAATGAACAGAGTAGGGACCCTTTTTATTACTCAAAGGTAACCACCATTGAAAAAACCACCACAGAAGCACATGAGATAAAAAAGATAGCAACAGAGAAAAGATGTATGGAATATAACCAAATAAAAACAAAAGATAGAAAAATGAAAGAGAAGGATCAAACAAGACACAAAACTAACAGAAAGGAAGATATAAAATGGCAATAGGGAACTCACAAGTATCAATAATTACACTAAATGTAAATGGATTAAACTCACCAATAAAAAGGCACAGAGTAGCAGAATGGATTAAAAAAGAAAATCCAAATGTATGCTGCCTACAGGAAACTCATCTAAGTAACAAGGATAAAAACAAATTCAAAGTGAAAGGCTGGAAAACAATACTCCAAGCAAATAACATCCAAAAAAAAGCAGGTGTAGCAATACTCATATTGGATAATGCTGACTACAAGACAGGAAAAGTACTCAGAGATAAAAATGGCCATTTCATAATGGCTAAGGGGACACTGAATCAAGAAGACATAACAATTTTTAATATATATGCACCAAACCAATAAGTACCAAAATATATAAGACAGCTACTTATTGATCTTAAAACAAAAACTGACAAAAATACAATCATACTTGGAGACCTCAATACACCGCTGACGGCTCTAGATCGGTCATCCAAACAGAGAATCAACAAAGACATAGTGGCCTTAAACAAAACAATAGAGCACCTGGATATGATAGACATCTACAGGACATTTCATCCCAAAGTGACTGAGTATATATTTTTCTCCAGTGTACATGGATCATTCTCAAGAATTGACCATATGTTGGGCCACAAAAACATCAGCAAATTCAGAAAAATTGAAGTTGTACCAAGCATATTTTCTGATCATAAAGCCTTGAAACTAGAATTCAACTGCAAAAAAGAAGAAAAAAATCCCACAAAAATGTGGAAACTAAACAACATACTTTTAAAAAATGAATGGGTCAAAGAAGAAATAAGTGCAGAGATCAAAAGATATATACAGACTAATGAAAATGACAATACGACATATCAGAATCTATGGGATGCAGCAAAAGCAGTGATAGGAGGGAAGTTCATATCACTTCAGGCATATATGAACAAACAAGAGAGAGCCCAAGTGAACAAATTAACTTCCCACCTTAAGGAACTAGAAAAAGAAGAACAAAGACAACCCAAAACTAGCCAAAAAAAGGAGATAATAAAAATCAGAGCAGAAATAAATGAATTAGAGAACAGAAAAACTATAGAAAAAATTAATAGAACAAGGAGCTGGTTCTTTGAAAAGATCAACAAAATTGACAAACCCTTGGCAAGACTTACAAGGAAAAAAGAGAAAAGAACTCATATAAACAAAATCAAAATGAAAGAGGGGAAATCACCACGGACACCGTAGGTATACAAAGAATTATTGTAGAATACTATGAAAAACTTTATGCCACTAAATTCAACAACCTAGAAGAAATGGATAAATTCCTAGAACAATACTACCTTCCTAGACTGAGTCAAGAAGAAGCAGAAAGCCTAAACAGACTTATCAGTAGAGAAGAAATAGAAAAAACCATTAAAAACCTCCCCAAAAATAAAAGTCCAGGCCCTGACGGCTATACCAGCAAATTTTATCAAACATTCAAAGAAGACTTGGTTCCTATTCTACTGAAGTCTTCCAAAAAATTGAAGAAGAAGCAATACTTCCAAACACATTTTATGAGGCCAACATAACCCTCATACCAAAACCTGGCAAGGATGGCACAAAAAAAGAAAACTACAGACCAATATCTGTAATGAATACAGATGCTAAAATACTAAACAAAATACTAGCAAACCGAATACAACAACATATTAAAAAAATAATACATCATGATCAAGTGGGATTCATCGCAGAATCTCAAGGATGGTACAACATACGTAAAACGGTTAATGTAATACACCATATCAACAAAACAAAGAACAAAAACCACATGATCTTATCAATAGATGCAGAAAAGGCTTTCGATAAAATACAACCCAATTTTATGTTTAAGACTCTCAACAAAATGGGTATAGAAGGAAAATATCTCAACATGATAAAGGCCATATATGATAAACCATCAGCTAACATCATATTAAATGGCACTAAACTGAAGGCTTTCCCCCTTAATTCAGGAACAAGACAGGGTTGTCCACTCTCTCCACTCTTATTTAATGTGGTACTAGAGGTTCTCGCCACAGCAATCAGACAAGACAAAGAAATAAAAGGCATCCATATCGGAAAAGAAGAAGTAAAGATATCACTTTTTGCAGATGATATGATCCTATACATCGAAAACCCCAAAGAATCCACAAAAAGATTACTAGAAACAATAAGCCAATACAGTAAGGTCGCAGGATACAAAATTAACATACAGAAATCAATAGCCTTTCTATATGCCAACAATGAAACAACTCAGAACGAACTCAAAAGAATAATCCCCTTCACGATTGCAACAAAAAAAATAAAATACTTAGGAATAAACATAACAAAGAATGTAAAGGACTTATATAATGAAAACTATAAACCATTTTTAAGGGAAATTGAAAAAGATTTAATGAGATGGAACAATATACCTTGTTCTTGGCTAGGAAGAATAAATATAATCAAGATGGCTATATTACCCAAAGCAATATAG